>NC_135484.1:93059310-93659310 GCF_052094955.1 Ictidomys tridecemlineatus | reverse complement strand
CTGTAGCATCAATAATCTGCCAAAAATCTGTCTATAATTATAGACTTCAAAAAATCTAAGAAATTGGGAAGAAGTTTCAAGATAGGAGAATAGAGCAGGTCACTTTCCTGGATGCTTCATGGTGTGAAACCAAGAAAGCAGACAGGCAGATTCTCAGCAAGGTAGGCGAACAAAAAAAGGGAGGGACTTTACTGTAATTTAATACTGTACACTCAAATCAGATAAGGGACTCAGGAGGTTGGATATAATGAAATAAGGAAGAAATCTCCAGAGCCACTGCAATGACTAGAAGCACCAGTCAGAGCCATCCCTCCATGAGCACAGTGGAGGATTAAGGGAATTAAAGGAACCAACAATTTTAGGAGGACTGAGGCAGGTCTGGATATGGAGAGTTTAGAGATCAAAGACACTGCCCAACTACACAAAAAGGTGCACTGCACTACAGCCTTGTACAGTAAAGAAACCACATCCCTACCTACTGTGTGTGGTCAGAGGAAGGAACAATTGTGCAGCTTTGGCATGGGGACTGGCAGCTGAGGAACTAAGTTCTAACAAACCTCAGACTGGCCTGAAATACAGGCCTGGCAAAATCACACTGCACAACATAGACAGTGTCTAAGTGTCCAGGAGAAATCAAATGTGGAGAGAGGTTTACACAGAAAAACCTTTCATAGAAGCCCACACAGCTCTCTCCCACCCTCTATAATCCAGCTGCTTTCAGGACTGAGAGATATGCGTGACTGGGAATTTAAAAGGGAGAGAAGAGACTGAATTTGGAGACTGAACTTAAGACCAGGAAACTTGGTGTCCATAGGTAGCATAGTGGACTAGGAATTGGATCCTCCACCACACACACACACACAGGTGAAATCCTGGGGTGCAGTCTTCCAGTATGGACCAGCAATTTATGGGCCCTGGAGGTGCACTGATTTAAAACCTCCATACCAATTGGCATTCAGTGAAGAATCCAGAGCCTACCTAAGCCTAACCCCCACCTCCAGGAGTTCTGCTTATAGGATTACCTCTCTGACTTTAGCAACCCCACCCTAAGGGTAGAGGGAGCATCACACTCCAGACAACCCATGTAACTGCTAAGAAGGACAGCTGAGAATCTTTTGAACTCCAACAATCCAGTGAAAACAATTCTTTTTTTTTTTAGAAGCAAAATAGCCTTTTTTAAAAATTTTTTTATTTTTTGTGAAAACATCAGAAATATATTAGTTTCTCAAAACATTACATTGATCTTGACATATCATATAGCATCCATTTGATTCAAATGGGGTATGAATTCTTATTTTTCCCATGTGTACAGATTGCAGGATCACATTGGTTACACAGCCACTCAACGGATAAAAGAAAATGCGGCATATATATACAATGGAATATTAATCAGCACTAAAAAAATAACAAAATCATGGCATTTACAGGGAAATGGATGTCATTAGAGCAGATTAGGCTAAGTGAAGTTAGCCAATCCCTAAAAAACAAGTGCTGAATGTCTTCTTTGATATAAGAGACGGGGGGTGACTCAAAACAGAACAGGGAGAAAGAAAACAATTTCTTAACTTTTCATTGAGATCTTTTTTTTTCTTTTATCTTTTCTCTGCTTAATTGTGACCTTAATGGTTCATGGACATATTTTTTTATAACACATATTCTTATTTTTTTTCTTTTTGAATTTCTAGCATTTTTGAAACAAGTTATTTTTCATGGATCAGTTTTTTGAGGACAAGTAAGTTTAATTAGTATATTTAAGCTTTGTTATATATTTATATATTAGTTTTTTAAATTTTTACTTTACTTTTTCACTCATTCAAGTTTTTACTTCTATCTTCTTTCCTCTTAGCTCATAATCATCACATCCCACATCACTTTTGTTCTCTACCTGTATACTATTCAAAATTGTAAATCATTTTTCAAACTAACCTACACCATTTGTAAGACAGAGTTTCAGGCAATGAAAACAAAATTATAATCTAGAAAATAAAGTTGACTATGGATAAAAGATGTTAATAGACCATGAACAGAACATTTAAGAAACATGGAATAACATGAAAAGAACAAACTTAAGATTAATCAGGATAGGGATGACTCAGAGACATAAACCAAAGGAATGCACAATCTTTTCAATGAAGTAATGTCTGAGAATTCCCCAAACCTTAAGAATTAAATGGAAAATCAAACACAAAAGGCTTACAAATATACAAAATTACAATAGCCCCATGCCAAACACATTATTATGAAAATGCCTAACATACAGAATAGAATTTTAAAGTCTGCCAAGGAAAAGCAAAAGGTAACATTTAGAAGGAAACTAATCCAGATCTCAGCTGATATTTCAATCCAGATCCTCAAAGCTAGGATGACTTGAAATAAAATACACCAAGCTATGAAATAAAATGGAAGCCAGTCAAGAATTCTATACCCATAAAAATTAAGGTTCAGAATTGAGGATGAAATAAAAACCTCCCATGATAAACAAAAGTTAAAAGAATTTATAACAAGAAAGCCTGAAATAGAAAACATACTCAATAAAGTATTTCATGAAGAGAAAATGAAAAATGAAAGTAAAAGCCAGTGGCAGTTTGGCTCTGAAGGTTTTTCCTGAGGAGCTGTGTGGTTTGGTGTGTGTATTCCAAAAATAAAGTTCGTTTTCTTTGACAAGTGGCTCCTGAATTGTGCCCAGCCAGACTGCAGCATTTGGTGGCCCGTAAAGGGAATGACTGAGGGTAAGTAATAAGGTAAACTGCTCGCCCATGAAGGCAAGGCGAGAGGATGGGTAACCATTTTAAGATTCTTCTTTTGTTTTGCTTCGCTTTTGTTTTAAGTTGCCTGTCCCTGGAGATGTGTAAGATGGAAGAAAAACTGCTCACATCTGAGGAACATATAGGGAGAAAGGACGGATGGACATTTCAGGAGGATAGAAAGGCTATAATGATTTTTTGTTGTTCCAATTTTGTTTCACTCTGTTTCAGTTTTGTTTGGTGTTATCTTCTTGGGTTGTATTATAGTTATAGTAGAAATATTCAAGTAAAATAGAAGGTCTCTCAAGCTAGTCAGACAGAGAAAAAAATTCAAGTAAAAAAGAAAGTCTCTCGAGCTAGTCAGAAGAAAAAATTCAAGTAAAAGAGAAGGCCTCTCGAGCTAGTCAGACAGAGGAAAAAATTTAGGTGAAAGAGAAGGTCTCTCGAACTAGTAAGAGGAAAAAATTCAATTAAAAGAGAAGGTCTCTCGAAATAGTCAGATAGAGGAAAAAATTCAAGTAAAAGAGAATGCCTCTCATGCTAGTCAGACAGAGAAAGAAAGTGTAGAGCAGAAAAAGCCATCAGGGGGAAAGTTACAAAAGGAGACTGCTACTAACAACTTTCTATCACCAGAGGGCGTAAGTGTCCAACCAACAGCACCACCTCTACAGGAGACTGCTACTAACACCTTTTTATCACCAGAGGACGTAAGTGTCCAACCAACAAGGCCACCTCCATATGCTGGGAGGCCCCCAACCCCCGCAGTTGATAGTTGGGATCCTGAGACAGGATCTTAAATATTAACATGTCCTGTATTTGAGGCAGGAGGGCAGCAAATTCACAATGCTTTAAATTTCAAAACAGTGAAGCAGCTAAAAGAGGCTGTCACAACCTATGGTCCTCAAGCACCCTACACTGTAAGCATGGTTGAATCCATTAACAACTTAAACATGACGGCAGCAGATTGGGCTAATATGTGTAAAGCTGTGCTAAATGGAGGACAATACCTGTTATGGAAGGTTGCCAATGAGGAATTTTGCAAGGAGACGGCTAGGTGAAATGCAGCAGCTGGTTATCCTCAGAGAAATCTAGATATGTTGTTAGGAAAAGGACCTTATGGGGATCAGCAGCAACAAATTGCATATGATCCTGGCATAACACACAAATTGCTGCAGATGCGGTTAGAGCATGGAAGACTTTACGAGGATATGGAAGTTTACAAGGTCAATTATCTAAGATAATACAAGGAGCTAATGAATCTTACGCTGAATTTGTAGATAGGCTTATTCAAACAGCTACCAGAGTTTTTGGGAATACAGAACAAGCAATGCCATTAATAAAACAACTGGCTTATGAGCAAGCGAATCATTGGTGCAGAGAAGTTATTAGACCATGGAAACATGAAGATTTAAACACATATATTAAATTATGTAGAGACATTAATGAACAAGAGCAAGTCGTGGCAGTTGCAGTAAAACAGGCTTTAGATACCAGAGACATTAATGAACAAGGGCAAGTCATGGCAGCTGCAGTAAAACAGGCTTTAGATGTCAGGCCAAGAACATGCTACAATTGTGAACAAACAGGATATTTTAAAAGGAATTGCCCAATAGGAGGAGGTTTTAACAAAACTAGGTATCAAAGGAGTAGAATACTGGGTATTTGCCCACAATCCCATAGAGGGAGACATTGGGCTAATGATTGCAGTTCTCAAACCACCATAGAGGGTACTTCATTATCAAAAAATGAACAAGGACCAGGTGTTTATCCACAATATTGTGGAGAAAGGCATCGAGCTCCATTGCCAAAAAATGGACAGCGGGGCCCAATGCTCCGGGGCCCAAGACCACAAATATACAGAGCACTGGAGGAACCCAGCAACCCCATCAAAGTAGTGCCCAGGACACATTATCCATCAGATCCCTCATTAGACAAACCAGAGGGAGTGCAGGGTTGGACATCTGCGCCTCCGCCAGATCAGTACTAACTCTAAAGATGGGAGTTCAAATCATTCCCACAGGGGTAAAAGAACCTCTTACTAAAGGAACAGTAGGCTTATTATTGGGACACAGCTCTTCTACTCTAAAAGGACTTATGATAAGTCCTGGGGTAATTGATCCCGATTATGAAGATGAAATAAAAATTATAGCCAGTTCTCCAAAGGGTATATCAGTAATTACACCAGGAGATAGAATAGCACAGTTACTAATAATACCCAACCTACATGATAAATTTTCCAGTTGTACTGTAGAAAGAGGTTCCAAGGTATTAGGCTCCACAGGTGTAGATTGGGCTATGCTTTCTTTAAATTTAGATTCTCACCCCATGCTAAAACTAAATATTCAAGGACATGAATTTAATGGGCTACTGGATACAGGTGCAGACCTTAGCATCATCTCTCATCAAGAATGGCCAAAACATTGGCCATTACAACAAGCCACTCAAATGCTTCAAGGCCTAGGAGTGGCGACTAATCCCCATAGAAGTGCAATGGTATTAGATTGGAAGGATCCTGAAGGATGTGAGGGAACTATACAGCCATATGTATTGGATCATCTTCCCGTAAATTTATGGGGAAGAGATGTCCTAGATCAATTAGGTTTGACATTAACAAATAACATCTATCAAAATGCACCCACTATTATGACTAGACAAGGTTTTAGGAAAGGAAAAAGATTAGAAAAACAAGAACAAGGTATAGCAGCACCAATACAAATAGATCAAGGAACGGACAGACGTGGGTTGGATTTTAAGAAAGGGCCACTGAGACAATAAAAATTACTTGGAAATCAGAAAGACCAGTATGGGTTCTTCAGTGGCCCCTGACTAAAGAAAAGATACAAGCAGCCCATGGCCTGGTCAAACAACAATTAGCGGAAGGACATATAAAACCTTCTGTATCTCCCCATAATACTCCCATTTTTGTCATAAAAAAGAAATCTGGTAAATGGAGATTATTGCAAGATTTAAGAGCCATTAATAATGAGATGATTATTAGGGGATCTGCTCAATTGGGGATTTCTCAATTGTCTGCTTTGCCAAAAACTTGGTATGTTTTAGTTATAGATATTAAAGATGTTTTTTTCAATTCCAATTCATCCTGAGGATAGTCCAGGTTTTGCATTTACTATCCCTGCACTGAATCATGAAGGTACTGATCAGATATATGAATGGAAAGTACTCCCTCAAGGGATGGCTAATAGCCCAACTATGTGTCAAATCTATGTTAACAAAGCAATCCAGCCACTTAGAAATCAAAATCCGGAACTACAAATATTTCACTATATGGATGATGTATTATTAGCACACAAAGCTAAAAACACATTGCTAGAATGTTATGCCACACTAACAAACTTATTAAAAAATTAGAATCTAGAGATATCAATAGATAAAGTACAATTAAATTTTCCAATTAATTATTTAGGAGTTCTATTATCCTCAACCATGGTCCGTCCACCAAAAATTCAAATACGAGTAGATCAACTCAAATCACTTAATGACTTTCAAAAGTTATTAGGAGACATAAATTGGATAAGGCCTTATCTAGGTATACCAACAGGAGAGTTGGGACCTTTATTTGATATCCTCAAAGATCCATCAGATCCAAATTCATCCCAAATGTTAACACCTGAAGCAAGAAAGGCATTAAAAATCATTGAAAAACATATGGAAAATATGCATTTGGATAGAATTGATATAAATTTGCCTTTATTATTTATTGTACTACCAACAAAAAATATTCCTACAGGAGTATTTTGGCAAGAAGGTCCATTATTATTGATACATCTATCTTATTCTCCTAACACTATTCTTACTAGGTATCCTGAGTCTGTAGGACAATTAATACTCAAAGGAATAAAAGCAGCAAAGGGACTGTTTGGAATTTCTCCCAATAAAATTATTACTCCATATACTATGAATCAAAATGATGAGTTAGCTAATGAGTTAAATACTTGGGCAATAATCATGTGAAAATCTAATGTTTCATTTGATAACCACTTACCATCTAGTCCTTTATTGTCTTTTTGGTCATTGCATCCTGTAATTTTTCCAAAAATGACAAGAAAAACACCTATCATGAATGCTCCAAATATATTCACTGATGGGTCAAATAATCGTACAGCAGCAATAGTTACACCTGATCAAACTTTTACATTTGTAGTACCCAAACAATCAGCTCAAAAGGTAGAGCTTAATGCAGTATTACATGCTTTTGTGATGTTTAAAGATTCTGTATTTAATTTATTTTCCGATAGTCAGTATATAGTTAATGCGATAGTATCCCTTGAAGATGCTGGTAGGATTTCCCCTTCCTCTACTGTTTTCTCTTTGCTTTCCACTATACAAAGTCTAATCTGGGACAGAAAAGATCCATTCTTTATAGGACATATCAGGGCACATACAGGATTGCCTGGAGCCCTTAGTTTGGGCAATGATTTAGCAGATAAAACTACACATGACATACATATTTTCTCTACACTAGAAGAAGCTACAAATTTTCATAAAAAGTTCCATGTACATGCTAATACTTTACAAAAGCATTTTAAAATAACTAAGGAACAAGCTAGACAAATAATAAAACAATGTCAAAATTGTGGGACCTCTTTACCACAAGTTAATCTTGGAGTCAATCCTAGAGGACTGATACCTAACCATATTTGGCAGATGGATGTCACACACTTGCTAGAATTTGGAAAATTAAAATATTTGTATGTTACAGTTGATACTTCTTCTGGATTTTTGATGGGCTCTCTTCATGCCGGAGAAAAAACTAAAGATGTTATAGCTCATTACTTACAAAATTTTGCCACTGTGGGCGTTCCAAAACAGTTAAAAACAGATAATGTCCCCTGGTTATACTTCTACCTCTTTTAAACAATTTTGCTCAACATTTGGCATTACTCATATGACAGCATTCCCGTACAATCCACAGGGACAAGGCATAGTTGAAAGAGCTCATCAAACTATTAAAATGTACTTATTAAAGCAAAAAGAGGGAATTGGGAAGGGGTATATATTCCTCAAAGATAAACTTAAAATAACCCTTTTTACTCTAAACTTTTTAAATTTGGACTCATCAGGACTTAGTGCTGCAGAAAGGCATATGTGTCCAAAAAATGTACATAAGCCCAACGTACTTTGGAAGGATATTCTAAAAGGACAATGGAAAGGTCCTGACTCAGTAATTGTCTGGAGTCAGGGGTTTGTTTGTGTGTTTCCACAGGGAGAACAGCAGCTGATTTGGATTCCAGAGAGATTAACTAAGGTCCTGACCCAGTGATTATCTTGAGTCGGGGGTCTGTTTATGTGTTTCCACAGGGAGAACAGCAGCTGATTTGGATTCCAGAAAGATTAACTAAAGCGATTTCTACAGACCAAAAAGAAGATTATTTGGCTCAAATCCATAAAAATTGATATCCAAAACTCCAGTTTGGCTATTCTTACATCTGCGACAGAACCAGGATGCTTTTTTCAATATCTATTTTATTATTACCCTTTCCCACATAATGAAGTTGTATTTTGTTTCTAGCTCATACAGACCTAGGTTAATGTTTTGTTGATCAGTACTATTTTTTGACTATAGAGTTTTTAAACATTGCAATGGAGATTTCACCTGTAAAAAGTTATAAGGCCTTTACTATTATGTTATGTGTTGTGTGCACACTTGTAATTTATGTTGTATGTTTGTATGTCCATATGTCCATATATCATATATAATGAGCACTCATGAAAAAATGGTTCCAAATATTTTTTTATTCACGTGATTTAAATGGTTTAATTTAAATTGGGTAAACAGCCGTTGAGGATTGTTTTAATATGTGAACAAAAAAGGAGGTTAACAGATCTGTTTGTTTACTTTCACATTTCCTTTTCATTATATTTAATAATTCTGTTAAAGATAATGTAAATTGTTAAGAAAATTGTTTTCTTTTAGTGCCTTCTGGAATGTTACATAATTTTTTTCTTTAGCCATTATTGCCAGAATTCCTATCTTCATCCCAGTGCTGGTGAAGACAAAGATAAAACCAATCTACAGCTTCTGCAATAGCCATCACTGAACTGCTTGCAGAAATTGCCTGGTCTATGTATCACTTGTATGCATTGTGAACTGTCTGTTGGTGCAGCAACTTGTGGTAGTGTTGGGGTATTTTTGCTGATGGTGTCATGGGTAGTACAATTTTTCCAAAAGGAGCCGTCAATTGGCTTGGTGTATCCTCCTCCCTTCTGCTTGTGATGGTCGTTCAGCTAAAATTTGGGCACCAACAGAGGTGAGGCAAAGAACCTCATCCCCCTGCTGGTACAAAGACCTATCCACAGGTGTGGCTGTATACTGGACCAGTAGTCAGTGACAGGTAAGATCCAATTGCAATGGTACCAATCTAAGACAGGAGGCTGATGCCTTGAGGTCAGCTCATCCAAGGAGAGCTAAGGACCATATGTAGTATTGGACAACCTAAGGCAGGCACGGTCCCTAAGCCACATGCTTGTTGTTTAAACAGAGAGGGGAAGATGTTGAGAGCCACAGCCGAAAGGGGCCCCAACAAACTTCTAGCTGCCAGCAAAGTTCCAGCTGTCAGCTGATGATTGGCTCACAGTGACCCCAGCAAACTTCTAGCTGCCAACTGATTGGCTCCTCTGTGGTGATGCTCATTGGGCTATTTCCCCACCCTTTCAGACCATGGAACTGCTCACTGGGGGACTTTTTTGGCTCTGCCCACATGACCCAGCCAATTGGCCTCAAGAGCAGGAGGAGTGGGGGAGGTTGAGAGGCTTGTGGGAAGCCGGTGGTGGCAGTTGGGCTCTGAAGGTTTTTCCTGAGGAGCTGTGTGGTTTGGTGTGTGTGTTCTAAAAATAAAGTTCGTTTCTTTTGACAAGTGGCTCCTGAATTTTGCCCAGCCAGACTGCGGCACTCCCATGATAAACAAAAGTTAAAAGAATTTATAAGGAGAAAGCCTGAAATAGAAAATATACTCAATAAAGTATTTTATGAAGAGGAAATGAAAAATGAAAGGAAAATCCAGCAATGGGAGTAACTACTCTAAAATAACAGTGAATCAATAGATAAACTAATTCAAATTAAAAACCAGATATAAATCAAAATGGCAGGGAATAAAAATAATTTCAGTAAATAACATTGATTGCCTAAAGTCATCAAATGACATACAGTGGCAGATTGGATTAAAAATGAGACTCAACAACATGCTCTGTCCAAGAGATTGACCTCATAGGCAAAAATATCCACAGACTGAAGGTAAAACAATGGAAAATCTCATGGATCTTGTAAACAAGATGAGATCTCTATCCTCATAATAGACAAAGTGGAGTTCAAGCCTAAGTTAATCAGAAGGGACCAAGAATGACATTTCCTACTGCTTAAGAGAATTACATATCAAAAAAATATTACAATCATAAATATTTATACTTCAAACAATAGACTATCTGTGCATATCAAACAAATGCTTCTCAATTTCAAGGGTAAAATAGATCACATTACAATAATACAGGATGACTTTAACATACCTCTCTTACTACTGGATAGATCCTCTAAACAAAAACTAAATGAAGAAGCTATGGAACTAATTAATATAATCAGTAATTTAGATTTAACAGACAGATATATAATATTTCATCTGTCAATGACTGAATGAATACACTTTCTTCTCAGCAGCACATGGATCCTCCCTAAAATAGACCATATCATAGGCCACAAAACGACTCTTAGCAAATACAAAAATATAGAGATTACACCTTGCATCTATCAGATTATAATGGAATGAAATTAGAAATCCATGATAAAATAAAAAATGAAAGCTACTCTAATACCTGGAGACTAATAATACACAATTGAATGACTAATGGTAGCAAAAAAAATCAGGCATGAAAAATAAATTAAAAAAAAACAATTAGAGGGAAATGAGAACACTGAAACAACATATCAAGATCTCTGGAACACTATGGAGGCAGTGCTAAAAGGAAAGGTCATTGCATTGAGCTCATTCATTAAAAGAATAGAATATTACCAAATAAATAACCTAGCATTACATCTCAAAACCCTAGAAAAAGAAAACAAATCAACACCCAAAGTAATTGAAGACAGGAAATAATTAGAATCAGGAATGAAATCAATGAAACTGAAACAAAAATAAATCAACTAAACAAAAAGTTGGGGTTATGAAAAAATAAAGAAAATGGATAAACACTTAGCCAAGCTAACAAAGAGAAAGAGAGAGAAAACACAAATTACTAAAATTTGTAATGAAAAAGGAAATATCACAATGGACAATATTTTGAAAATTTATACTCTAAAATAATAGAAAACCTTAAAAATATTGTCAAATTTCTAGAGACACATGACCTACTCAAATTGAATAAAGAGGACATTGAAAATTTACACATATCAATTTCAAGAAATGAAATTGAAGATGACATCAAAAGCTTACCAACCAAGGAAAGCCCAGGACCAGATAGATTCTTCATCAAGTTCTACCAGATCTTCAAAGAATAACTAATACCAGTTCTCCTCAAATTATTTCATGAAATAAAAAAGGAGGGAACCCTTTTAAACTCATTCTTTGAGGCTAGTATCACCCTGATACTAAAAAAACAAGACAATGACATATCAAGAAAAAAAGAAAAACTTGAGACCAACATTCCTGACGAATACAGATGCAAAAATTCTTAATAAAATACTGTAAAATTGCATAAAAACACATTAAAAATACAGTGTATCATCAATGAGGGTTCATCCCAGGGGTGCAAGGCTGGTTCAATATATGGAAATCAATAAATGTAATTCATCACATCAATAGAACTAAAGACAAGAATATCATGATTATCTCAATAAATACAGAAAAAGCATTTGACAAAATCAGAATCCATTCATGTTCAAAACACTAGAAAAACTAGGGATAGTAGGAACATACCTCAACATTGTAAAAGCTTTCTACGTTAAACCAAAAGCCAACATCATTCTAAATAGAGAAAAATTGAAAGAATTTCCCTCAAAAAACTGGAAGAAGACAAGGATGCCCTCTTTCACCACTTCTACTCAACATGGTCCTGGAAACTCTAGCCAGAGCAGTTAGACAAAAGAAAGAAATTAAAGGGATTTGGATAAGAAAAGAATTCAAGCCATCCCTATTTGCTAATGATAGGATTCTATATTTAGAAAACCAAAAATTTCCACTAGAAAACTTCAAGAACTAATAAATGAATTCAGCAAAGTATCAGGACTTAAAATTAACACCCATAAATCAATTGCATTTCTATATGTCAGTGATGAATCAACTGAAAGAGAAATTAGGAAAACTATCCCATTCATAATAGCCTCAAAAAAAAAAGAATATTAAGGAATCAATCTAACAAAAGACATGAAAGACCTTTACAATGAAAACTATAGAACTCTAAAGAAAGAAATTGAAAAAGACCTTAGAAGATGGAAAGATCTCCCATGTTCTTGAATAGGTAGAATTAATATTGTCAAAGTGGCCATACTACCAAAAGTGCAATGCAGATTTAATGCAATTCTTATTAAGGTTCCAATGACATGCTTCATAGAAATAGAAAAGCAGTCATGAAATTCATTTGAAAAAATAAGAGGGCCAGCATAGCCAAAACAATCCTCAGGAGAAAAGTGAAGCACGAGGCATCACAATACCAGATCTTAAAATATACTACAGACCTATAGTAACAAAAACAACATGGTTTTGGCATCAAAATAGGCATGAAAACCAATGATACAGAATAAAAGACACAGAGAGAATCCCATATAAATCTGGCTATCTCATACTAGACAAAGGCCATAAAAATACACTGGAGAAAAGATAGCTTTTTCAACAAATGGTGCTGGAAATCTAAATGTAGCAAAATCAAATTAAACTATTGATTTATACAAAACTCAATACAAAGTGGACCAAGAACCTAAGCATTAGATGAGATAGTGCATCTACTAGAAGAAGAAATAGGTCCAAATATCCATCGTGTTGGCTTAGGAACTGAATTCCTCAACAGGACTCCCAAAGCACAGAAGTAATATTTTAAAAAAATCAATAGATGGGTTGGTATCAAACTAAAAATCATCTTCACAGCATAAGAAATAATCATGAACATGAATAGAGAGGCTATAGAATAAGAGAAAATCTTTGCCACCTGCATCTCAGATAGAACATTAATCTCCAGGATATATAAAGGACTCAAAAAAACTCAATGCCAAATAAACAAACAAATAAATACATGGGCAAAGGAACTGAACAGACACTTCACAGAAGAATTTAGGTCAGTCAATAAATATACAAAAAAAATGTTCAACATCACTGGCAATTAGAGAAATGCTCATTAAAACTACACTGAGATTTCATCTCACTCCAATCAGAATGGCAGTTATCAATAATACAAGTAACAAGAAGTGTTCCCAAGGATATTCCCACACTCATACATTTCTGGTGGGACTGTAAATTGGTGCAATCATTCTGGAAAGCAGGATGGCAATTCCTCAGGAAACTTGAAATGGAACCACCATCTGACCCAGTTATCCCACTCCTCAAACTTAAAATCAGCATACTATAGTGACGCAGCTACATTAATATTTATAGAAGCTCAATTCACAATAGCTAAGCTATGGAACCAATCTAGGTGCCCTTTAACAGATGAATGGATCAAGAAAATGTGGTATATATACAAGATGGAATATTATTCAGCCATGATGAAATTATGGCATTTGCTGGTAAATGGATGGAACTGGAGACTACCATGCTAAGTGAAATATGCCAATCCCAAAAAAACCAAAGGCTGAATGTTCTCTCTGATATGCAGATGCTGACTCACAATAGTCTGGTGGTAGGGGGAAGGAGGAGAGGAGGTTCACCAGATAGGATAGGGTGGGATGGAGGGAGGGTAGGGGGGCTAGGAATGGGTAAGACAGTAGATTGAATCGAGCATAACTTCTTATGTTCATATATGGATACAGGACTAGTGTAACTTCATGTCATGTACAACCACAAATACGGGAAGTTGTACTCCACATATACATGATATGTTGAAATAGATTCTACTGTCATGTATAACTAAAAAGAAAAATTAAAAAATCTAAGAAATTATTTTGCTTATTGTGTCTCTTTACCTCTGGGAATAAATTGACACAACCAAATACTTTCCTATCTGTGAGCTGAATAATGAATGTCCAGTGAACTAATTAACAGCTTTAAAATGAAGATGATTGGCCACTGATCACCGTGCACACTTATTATTTATGGAATGATTTGTTTACTGAAGAATTAGAAGCAAAGTTCATACTTCATGTAATCACAGTTAATATACTGTAGTAACTGATGTTTGCGTTGCGTTTTTGTGTGTCAGGTATTATTTAAATAAATGGTGTTCATAGCAACACACACATTGAACCATGCAAAGTGAAGATGATCCATATTTTAACTGTTACCTACTACTTTAAGAACTAAATTCACTAAATGTTGAAACTTTTTTTCCTAATCCTATCTTAGAAACCAATTGTATTTAATCATTTTCAACTTGAAGGACCTGGAATGATAAATGGTTTGCAAAGCAAAGAATAAACCATAATTATAACTCCCTCACTAGAACCTAATTGTGCTTTTGTGGTAGATGGTTTGAATGAGTAAATGAAGAGAGAAACTTGCAAGAAACTTTCGAGATTTAATTGTATCACATAGATAGTAAAATTAATTTTATCCTTTAACTTTCTTTAGGAACAAAATAGAAGACATGTTCATATATGGACTGAACAACTATTCTTCCCATATCATTTTTTCCTGAGCAGTTTTTTTTTCTAGGAAAGAAAGCATCCCAAGTCTGAAGAAAGACTTATATCTATGAGGGGGCTTTTGCTTCCTGCAATTTTTTTCCTCTCTAGCCACTTATGTAAGTTAATAGTAGATTGGGTGTTTATTTATATTCTAACACTACAATGTTTTTAACTAGTGAGTGACAGTTTTTGCTGCTTCTTTAAAAATAAGAAATTTTTACTGAAATTTTATTGTCCTTATGCATCCACATCTAAACCATCTACATCTAAATGACCACCCACATCTAAACAATGAAATCAGACAAATGAAAAGTAATGAAGCATAATCCAGGAATCCCAAGTATTATGGTGAATATACTCTTCCTCCCTAGGAGAATATGAATCATACTTTGTGTACAACTGAGAAGTGTTTGGGAAAAGTATTTCAGAGTAAGTAAAAAGTAGCCTGATTAATTCCACAGCAGTAAGTTAAACACTATTGTCAGTATTGGGATAATTAACAAGTAGATATAATTTTTAAAATGAGCATTAGTCCCTTAATACTACTTAATGTCGGTTGATGTCTTGTTTATAGCAATACTCTTCATCTCTCTTGATAAATCTGTATCTACACTTATATGCATATACCTATGATATATAGAGAGGGATATAGAGAGAAATAACTAATCATACTTGTCTAAAACAGTTTTCCAAATAAATATCTAATATTGCTGAATTAAAAGAAATTAATCTATGTTTACAGATGTGTTTAAAACCTTGTTTTTATCTATCTCCATTTATATATATATATATATATATATATATATATCTATATATCAGTCTTAACTTGTTAAGCCACAAAGTTAATGAAAATGGTTTCAGTGATCCCATTTTATTTCTTTTAAAACTGATAAAAGAGATCAAGACATAACATAAAAACAAAAATGTGTATGTTTCTCAATGGAAATTAACACATTAAAGAAAATTAGAAAACAATCCTCAAAATTCTAGTAATGAAATAAGCATCTTTTCAAGGATAAAATGATGAAGACAAGAGATATGAAAGCACTGGATGAAATTATATCAATGAAATTATATCAACGAAAGCAAAGAACATAATTTCCACGGATTCCCATATCCGGAATGGACATGCAGTCAGTCGTCCTCTTATAAGGATGGGCCTGAGAGTCAAAGGAAATGCTCTTATAGTTACATCATAAGGACCTCACAAATCCGAGTACAAAAGCCTTTCTCTGGCTATTGAGCTCTTAGGGGCAGAGATTGTTCCTTCCTCCATCTCTGATCATGAATCTTTGAAATCTTAACTTCTAGCATGTTTCAAGTAGTCAATGCATTTTAAAAAAATGAAAAAGAAAGAAAAGAGGAGTAAATCAAGGCAGAAAAAAGAGACAGTAAAAGAAAAATAAAAGGAGAGGTGAGGGAGTGAAGAGAAGAAAGGAAGAGAAAGTGAAAAGCTTAATAGAAGAATTGTATATCAGTGATTCAAAGGAAAACACAAAGGATATTTGTATGTTAAAAGGAAAAGAAAATTTGAAATTTTTGTTCTGTTTTTCATTAAGAAACTAATTGGGATACTTTAAATATATATATATGATGGAGGACAAAGGACAAATAAAATTCAGAATCCCCAGAACATGCTACTTTCTCTTATAATATACAACTTGTCCATCTGTTGTTAGCCTTCATCCTAATTTTTTCACATAAAAAAATTTTTATGGGCAAACTGTGTTCTTTTAAAATCACGTACCTAATCATATGGGAATACTCATCCTGGTGTACCTTGTAAAATGCTTTTCTTAAAATGTTATGTGAACCAAAATTAATTTTTCTAATTATTTTCTTTCTGAATTCCTACTGACACATCTAAACTCTCATGCAAGTATTTTACATCACATAGGAGAAATTAAAGGAAAAAAATCTTCACCTCATAGAAAAATTAGGTGTCAAACATATAATGTTTTATATTGTGTGATTATAAATATTTTGTCTATTAAATTACTTTTCTCTACAGTCATAAGTATATTTAGTTATTGCAAGTAAGTATGTTTTGTTCATTAATATTTCATTTTCAGTTACAGTGACATTCAAATTTTCCTATAAGCTTTTAAAATTATAAACAGTCAAGAAATTTTACCCAACTCAAAAAAGATAAAATAGTTCCCCCATTACATACAAACCTGTGAAGTGTCATTTCCATAGCTTGCAAACCCTATAATTCTCATTGAGTATTCAGCAGTTTCCCCTGATTTCTCAGCAGCAAATCATTAGCTGAGAACTAGAGTGAGACCTCATTATCACTCACATTAAACCATTTACACAAAATGTGTTAGAAGAAATTTACTAGTCTGCCCTGAAGCATCATCAAAGAATTGGTACTGAACTACATTTGTCAAGATAAATGGACAAAGTCATTTTGTGATATGGTCATCTGCATTTTTAATCATGCTTGCTGGCTTGTTCACTAATTCACAAAACTTAGTAATTAGTTGATTTCTGTCATTTATGTAAATTTGGCCCAGCATTCTATAACACTTATCTACAAAAAAAGGCTAAAATTCATTTATTATTTAAAATGAACATTTGAGCAATTATTTGTTTATGAAACAATTTTATTACCTTTGAGGTAAAACAGTTAAAAGAAGAATATTTGTATAGTCCTTAAGTAAAACAAGCTATTTCCAACACTTTGTTACTATCTTCCAGGTTTGATTATATAAAATTCAATTCTTCTAAATAAATATTTTAAAAAGTCCAAGACAAATAAGACCTTGAGAAAAATATGAACAATAACTGGCTAAATTCACTTAAATGCAAATAGTTCAATATATAAATATTGAAGAAATGTAAAACATAAACAGTAAACTTGAAGCATGATGAAGTTCACCATAATTAAATAATACAAAATAATATGGCAACAGGTGCTCTGTTACTTGCCAAAGAAGAATTTTAAAATATACTCACATTTGGGGGAAATAAAAAGGACTAGTCTCCTAGATATTTCCAGAAGAAGAATATAATTGCATGCCATTTTTAAAGGAAATATCTGGAAAAATACTAAGGAAAAATTCCGAATATGCTTTCTTATAAAACAATCAAGTGTTTGTATACATAACACATATGATGTGAAAGTACATTTGTGATTTGTTCATGTTTTTATCTCAAAAAGATAATTTTCTAAATTGCTTCTTTATATTTTAATCACTGTGATAAGTGTATGTACTGATAGATATAATATTATGACATTGAACTAGCATGGAAATTGTTATCCATAGGCAATTGTGTGATTCTGCAATATCTGGGGATAACATTACATGTTAATATTCACCTGCTATAAGAGAGTTAGATTCATGTATCATTCTTCTTGAAAGGAAGGGCAAGACCCAATGTTTAAATTTGAAGTTTTCTTTCCTTTATTGTGTCTAAATATATTACTTTCTGACAAAATAAAAGATGCTCTAACTAATAATTTAAAAATTGTGACCTTCCTATATTATAATGAGTTTCTGGTCTTCTGATATCATTGGTACTTAATGAGGAAAATACATTTAAAATTGTATTTTTCTGGTTCAAAGTTAAAAATGGCAAAATAAGAATGGATTTTTTCAACTAAGATGTCCAGAGTGAACTTATATTTACATGATATATTTTAATAATTAAAACTGTACAACATAGACATACAGAAGCATTTACTCAGAACTGAAAATTATATCAATTTCTAGCCACAGGAAGAAAAATGATACTGAAAATATTATCAAATAAGATAATTCTTTGTAAGGATGTCATCATAGCATGCAATAAATAATGGGTAAACCCAATCCTCATAACCTCAAACAACAAATGTGAAATCACCACTGGATGATCAGGCTTATTATCAGGGTATGTAATTAGACCTAATTACATCCCAGACTTATTTGCCCTAATTTTTCATTCTCCTGGTACTCATGAATATTGATTATACCACATAATCATAGGCTTACTGATTTGTTGCCTTTTAATTGGTCTCTAGTGTTTCACTAATGTATATTTCTCTTCCCAATATCACTGAGAGGCTTTTCTTCAAAATTGCCTTTCCATATTCCTTATTTCAACTGACAACGGGAAATGTTTCTTAATGAAAACGTGGTGAAGCAGAAGCAGTCCAGCATGGACTATTAAGTCACTTAATTATACAAGAGAAATCCAATGCAGAAGGTGAGATTCTGCTTGTCAATTGGATAATAGTAAAATAATATTAAGTGAGGGCTGTATAAGTACACATGAACCAAGGATTCTAGGTTCAATAAATGAAACAATAAATAAGAGAGTGAGAGTGATATAAAATAATTTGGGGTAATTTTCATATATCTAACCATTGCAGGAGAGCAAAGAAATGCCAGGTGTTTATGCATTTCATTTTTAAACACGACACATATATTTCATGACTTATAATAAAATACAAAAACATTCTGAAATTTTCTTCTTCAAAGACTAGTCTTTCTGTTACTCCTATGTGTATTTGTTCCTGATCATTTTCTTTGTTTCAAAAACAAAAGGCATAAATTTTCCAGCTCACTACTTTTATGTTTAAATCATTGAGATAGCAAATATATTGATATCTCATTGGACAGAAATAAAATATAATGTAATTAAGTTCCAAGTAAAAGCATATGTGTTCCTTAAGCACTGTAATGAAACTGTTACTCCATAGGGAAGTGTGTGATTCTGAAATTCTGGAAAATTATATTATTTGCAACTGAATTTATTTAATCTTGCTAAAGGTATTTTTCCACACTGAGTACTAGTTTTATACCAAAATTAAAATTTTCACAGATATTCCATGCCTCAGCTAAAACATATTATTAAAATATTCTAGGACTTCAGTAATGCTCACTGACAAATCATATTATATTTAAATATCTTACTTAGTTTTTTTTAGTTATTGGATGATTAAAACCGTATTATATTTCTTACCTTTAATCAAAAACAAAACAATGCTTTTCTGAAGTTGTTTAAATTTCAACAACAATTATTTTGTCTATGAAAACTGAGTGTGATTCTTTTAAAATATATTAAAAATGGTAGAAAAAATGGTAGGTCAAGATTTTTACCTTTTTGAAGACAAGAACTCCTCTTTGTGTTCCATACATTTTATTTTATTATTAGTATTAGTAGTACTAGTAGTAGTGGTACCAGGGATTAAACCCAGGGGCACCTTACCACTAAGCCACATCCCTAGCCATTTATTTTTTATTTTGAGGCAGGGTCTCACTAAGTCGCATAGAGCCTTGCTGAGTTGCTGAGGTTAGTTTTGAACTTGGAATCCTCTTGCCTCAGCCTCTCAGGCTGCTGGGATTACAGGTGTGTGCCACAGCACCTGGCAGCATATCTTATTTACAATTATTTACACAGCATTTCCTATGTGTCAGGATCTATTATAGGCACATCATAATGTTAGCTCATTTTATTTTTCAAAGCAACTCTAAAATATATTATATTTTATTATAATTCCTACAGTAAAGATAAGGGAACTGAAGCAGAGAGATAATGTATCCAAGGTTAAGTGAAGGTTTAAATAGTGCTATGATTTGAATAAGTTTGAGTGTAAGTTCTAAAATTTATGTCCTGGAAAGCTGGTTCTAGAGTGTATCAGTGTTGAGGTGGTAAAAATCTTGAGAACTGGCCTTGTGGAAGGTTGTTAGATGATAAGATGTGCTACTCTATGAAGGGATTAATGCAGTTTTCTCCAGATATCGGTTAATTCCTATGAGAACAGACTGATATAAAAAGAGTAAGCTTGGATCTTAAATCACCCTTGCTTATTGCTAACCACTTTATGGCTCTCTCCCTTATTGTGCACTACTACCATGTTGCCATTTACCACATTGTAATACAGTTAGAAGGCTCTTTCCAGAGGCTGAAGCAATAGGGCTGCCCAGCACAAGAGTTAGCCTACAAAACAGTGAGTTACATAAGCCTCTTTTCTTTAAATATTGTTTAACCTCAGGTATTTTGTTATAGTAATAGAAAATAGACTAAAACACTAGTAGTTTTATTCCAGATTTTATATTCTTGGCCAGACTAAAGTATTCATCCTATGTAAACTCTGGTAACATGATTAATTGAATTGCAATAAATATAAGTGAATAGTTACATAAACCAAGGTTTTTATATATACTTGACTAACTCCTTTGAAGAGTTAATTTTAAGTTTTGCTAAATATGGTACATATGAGTTGTCTATTATATAACTTCAAAATTTTAGATTACAGTTTAGTAAAAGTTTTCTATGGAAACATGCTTAGAGTGTATCTATCTACAGAAACACACACACACACACACACACACACACACACACACACACTAATACACAGTGCAGAACCCTCATGGGAGTCATTGCCAAGATAAGGAAACCTGAATTGCAGTTGCTAAATTGATGGAGGATAGGTGTTGACCAGTCTGGGTGTTAACGACTTCAATGTCACCCACACTATTATTAGTTTTACTTCCAGGAACTTGACCAGGGTCTTATAGTAAATATCAGGGAAAAATTCCTTCATAGTCTGGGAGGACAAGTGGAAAGAAAACATTTTGAAATACACAACAGGACTTTGTCCTTCTTAAAAAGGCCTACCCTCAGGAGAAACTTCAACCAAGTCCTAGTTTACTGCCGTTTTATCAGTCGCCTGACTGGCCTAAGGAAGAAAAATACCAACTCTAGCCAGCGTTAGCCTTCCACAAGAAAGCCCACTCTATTCATCCTGTCCCACCAATGGAGGAGAAACAAAAGAACAAGGAAACAGTTGTGAGCTTCAAATCTAGAGGCTTAGCATTGCCAAAATGTATAAATCTAATTAAAAATATAATGATTCCCCTCCCCACACACCTTACCACCCCATTATACTAATGATCAATTTACAGCAGCTATTTTAAAAATCTACATATTATGTCTTACTATAAAGAAAAATTACAAAGCATATACCAAAATAAAACAAAATTATGAAAATCCCACACAGTTTGAAGCAAAAGGGAAAGCATCTGAACCAGAAATAGCAGGGATTTAGAAATTATCAAATTAGGAGTTATGTGATTCATACATTGAGTCCTTTTCAAAAAACATTAAAAAAAAGTTTTTTAGAGAGGAAAAAAAGCTATATAGGTTAGAAACTCAAATCTACAAGCAGAAAGAAAGACCATCAAATGAGTAAAATAACTACCATCTAGTCCACCTATTCCACTTCTGGGTATAGATCCAAAGAAAATATAACCAGCATACCTCCATACCCACCTTTATTACAGTACTTTTCACAATAGCTAACATAGGAAATCTACCTAGGTGCCCATCAATGGATGAATGAATAAAAATAATAATTTTATTATTTTTATTTTTAAGAGATCTAATGGTTAAGTTTGCTCAAAATAACAATATTTTAGTAACAAGTAATCATACATGCTTATGGAAAAACATATATATATATATATATATATATATATATATATATATATATATCTTATTTGTGAAATAAATTCCAGCAATAATTGAAATAACACAAAAGGGAGGATTATAATTTTTTACATGGTGCTCACTCACTATAGCTATGAGATGTCTAATACTATTTGAAGGTAGATTTGCATTAGTTATACATATATATTTCAAACACTAAAATGACCAGTTAATAAAATTAAAAACACAACTGATATAATAAGAGAGGATAGAAAATAGAATCATAAAAATTTAAATTAAAACCACAAGAGACAAAAGTAGTAAAAGAGAAAAATAGGAACAAAGAACTCAGGCAACAAACAGAAAACAGCAACTAATATGGTAGCTATTACCCCACCAAGATCAATACTCATTTTAAATGTCAGTCGTTTAAATGCAACAGTTAAAAGACAGAGTTTGTCAGAGTGGGGCAGAGAATAGAATGGGAAAAGAAAAAGGACCCAATTCTATACTGTCTACATGAAACCAGTTTAAATATAAAGAAACTAATAGATTAAGAATCAAGATACATTTATACATTTTTTGTTGGGACACCACATTAGTAAAACCAATGTGGAAAGCAGTGTGTGGAGGTTCCTCAAAAGACTGGGAATGATGATATCATATGTTCCAGTTATGCCACTCCTGGCACTTATCCAAAATAAGTAAATCAGGATACTATAGTGATACATGCATACCAATGTTTATAACAGCACAACCCACAATTGACAAGTTATGGAACCAGCTCAAGAGCCCATCAGTGGATGAATGGAAAAAGAAAACATGGCATACATACACAACGGAATTTTACTCATCCATAAAGAAGAATGAAATTATGTCATTTGCTGTCAAGTTGATGGAATTGGAGAACATTATGCTACGTGAATTAAGTCAACTCAGAAAGTCAAGGATCAAATACTCTCCATCAGATGTAGAAGTTAGAGATTAAAAAAAAAAGTAAATAAGGGTATTTCACACAATGGAAGGCCAAATAGAGGCAGAGAATTGAGAGGGAGGCAAGAAGGGTGGATATGGTAAAGTACGGAGAAAAAAAATCTACCGAATTATGTTATGTTCAAGTATGAATTCAATACAAAGAATCCTACTTATATATGTTATTATAATATATTAATTAAAAAATAATAGAAACAATAGAAGAGAGTTCAGTAAAACAGAGCAACTGTAGAAGAAGGAGAGAGAAGGTACTGGGGAAAGGTATTGATTAAATTACATTATGTGCATGTACAAATATAATAAGGAATCCATTATTTTATACAACAGTGATGTATCAATTTAAAAAAACATATACATACCTGATAAAAGAGTTTCAAATAAAATACTGCACCTAACACCTGTAGAGAAAAAATAATAAGTGGATGGAGAAAGATAAGTTAACCACAACAAACTGAAAGCAGTTTTATTGATTTTAAATGAACAGAGTTTAAAACAAGAAAATTCATCATAGATAAAGAAGGCCATACTGAAATGATAAAGATGCCATTCTCCAAGAAGACATAAAAATCCTTAATATGTATTGCTCAACAACAGAGTATCAAAATACACAAGTCAAAAACTGGTAGAAGTGTAAGGAAAAAAATGAATTCACTATTATCGGTAGAGACTTCAATAACCCTCTATCAGACATGGACAGATCCAACAGGCTGAAAGTCAGTACGAATACAGCTGAACTCAACAACACCATCAATCAACCAGATATGATGGACACCGCTAGACTACTTCATCCAACAGCAGCAGAATACATACTTTTCTCAAGTTCACATGAAACATTCAGTAAGATAGAGCCCAGTCTAAGCTATAAAACATATCTTAACAGATTTAAAAGAATAGAAATCATATAATGTGTGCTTAATAGAAATGACAGAAAGAAAAATTTAAAATATGTGTGAGTTAAATAACAAAATTTCAAATAATACATTAGTCAAAGAAGAAATTTCAAGAAATTTTAAACTAAATGAAAATTAAAACAAGATACTAGGAACAAGAGGTTAAAGGGAAATGTATAACACTGAAGGCGTATATTAGTAAATAAGAGAGATCCAAAATTAGTTATCTAAATTTCACATAAAAGGACTAGATAAAAAAGCAAGATAAATCCAAAGTAAGTAAAATAATTTTTTTTTTAAAATTAGAGCAAAATCAATAAAATTGAAAAGAGGAAAGCAGTAGAGAAAGCATTGAATTTTCAGGACCAAGAAGTGGAGGAGGAAGAAAAGGAGAAAAAGTAAAAAATAAAAAAGAACAATGAAAGTAAATGCTGATTCTTTGAAAAGACTAATAATATTGATAAGTTTTTGGTGAAGTTAACTAGGAAAAACACAAATACATCATAGATAGATAATGGAAATGAAGGAGAAGATGTCATTACATATCACATGGATATTAAAAACATAATAAAGAAATATTATGAACCTGGTACCCAAGATAAAATGCACCAATTCCTCAAAAGACATAGTCTATAAAAACTAACAGAAAAAGAAACAGACAATCTGAATAAGTCTAAATCTATTTTGCTTTGAATCACTAAGTATCCTTCTGAAACAGAAAGCACCAGATTCAGAATTCACTACTGAATATTTAATGGAAAAATTATGTCAATTCACTACAGTTCTTTCAGAAGATAGAAGCAGACAGAATATTTACTAAATTATTCTGTAAGTCCTGCCTTATCTTAACACCAATACTAGACAAAGGGAGAACAAGAAAATAAAACTTAGACTAATATCTCCATGAACGTTATTCTTCAATTCTCAACAAAATATTAGCAAATTGAGTCAAAAAATGTATGAAAGTATTATAAGCCACAAATTTAAATGAGTTTTATTCTAGGTATACAGAGCTAGTTTAGCATTTGAAAATACACTTATGTACTTTATCATATGAACTGAATAAAGAAAAATATCCCATGATCAGATCAACACGTGCAAATGCCATAATCCACTTGATAATAAATTCTAATTAAAGTAGGAATAGAAGGGAATTCCCAAATATTAATAAAGAATATTTGTAAAAATTCTATAGCTAACATCATTCTTAATTATGAAAAACTCAAAACTTGCTCACCAAGACCAGGAAAGGCAAAGATCTCCCCTCAGATCACTCATTTTCAACATTGTACCAGAGTCTTAGTTAATGCAACAAGAAAACAAAGGTACACAGGTTTTACCAAAAGAAGGGAAACTATCATTGTTTACAGAAGATATGATTGTCTGTAAAATATCTGATAAGATTGAGGAAAAAAACCCTACATGAACTAATAGGTTAATACAACAGGATTATAGTATACCAAATTAATACAAGAAAGCCAATCAATTTCCCAGCAATCAACAAGTGTTATTTGAAATTAAAATACTATTTTTACTATTTTACTAGCATCCCCCTAATGCAGCTACTCAGGAATTATTATAACAAAACATGAACAAAATCTATATGAATAAAACCATAAAATAAATGAATATGAAAACTATGTAAATGGAGAGAGAATACATATTTATGAATAAGAAGACTCAGTATTGTCAAGATGTCATTTTTTCCCAACTTGACCTGTAGATTCAATGCAATGAAAATAAAAATTTGGGGGAATTGTGTTTGGACATTGAAAACTAATTCTAAATATTGTACACCCAGCTATTCAAAAGTCTGAGGCAGGAGAATCACAAGTTCAAGGTGAGTGGTTGCTAGTGGTTAGGGAGGAAAGAGGAATGTATAGATGGATCAAAGAGGATATTTTAGGGCAGTGAAATTACTTCATATACTATTATAGATACATGAAATAATACATTTGTCCAAACCATACAATGTACAATACCAAGAGTGAAATGTAATATAAACTGTGGACTTTGGATGATAATGAATGGCATGCTAATTAAGATAGGTTCATCAGTTGTGACAAGTGTATCACATTTGTATAACATCTGATGGAGGATGTTTATAAGGGGAGAAGATATCCATGTGTAGGGGCAGGGGCACGTGGAAAATCTTTGTACTGTCCTTTCAAATTTTTGTTTTATGAACCCAAAACTGTTCTAAAAATGAAGTCTTCATTTTAAAATTCCCCCAGAAATTATATTCTATGTCAATTTATTTATATATAACATTCTTATAATGATAAAATTACAGAAATAGAGAACAGATTAGTGCTTTCCAGGAATTGAGGAAGAGGAAGAGAAAGAGGTGAGAGGGAATTGGATGTGCTACAAAAGACTAGCTTGATTGATCCTTGTAATGATGAGGAATTTTTCTGTACTTTGATTATATTAATATCCATATCCGGAGTATAATGTTTTATTAGAGTTCTGAAAAGCTATCATTAGGAGAAAATGGGGAAAAGATTCACAAGTTCTCTTTGTATTATTTCTTAAAATTTTATGTGACTCCACAATTATCTAAAAATTAAATATACTCTAAAAAAAAATGACCAAAGAAGATAAAATCCTGCCATTTGCAACAGCATGGATAAGTTTGGCAGATTTCATGCTAAGTGAAATAAGACAGTCACAGAGGGAGAAATAGTATTTGATTCTTTTTGTGTGTGGTATCTGTAATAGTGAAACTCATAGAAACAGAGACTACAATAGTGGCTTCCAGGAGCCAGGAGTGGAGAAAAAAAGAGAGTAGTTATTCAAGAGGTACAAAGTTTCAGTTATGCTAGATGAATATTTTCTAGCAATATGCCATATAGCATAGTGCATATGACGATGGTGTATACTCCAAAACATGTTAGGAAGGTGGTTCTCGTGTTAAGCGTCCTTACCACAAAAATAAAAGCAAAAGAGATGGAAATGGCAGGAAAGGAGATAAAAGAGGAAGATAGAGAAGTACAAATAGGAAAAATTCACTGTTCAGGCTGCTTCTGCAGAGATTTACAGTTGGCACCTTAGTGGAGCATAGTTTGAGGATTAGTTCAGAACTCATGCATGTGCAGTCCACAAGTGTGCAGCACTTAATGCCCTACAGGGCAAACATTTGATGAGTAAAGTAGAGGAGCTTGTGTTAAATGCTTTCTTCTTTCTTCTCTACCCAGGGAGTCATACACTTCCTCAAGTGGACTCCAGAGACTGAACAAATAGGCACTCCAGGCTTATTTTTGGGTTGACTCAGTCCTTCCTACCTCACTCTCCTGCCTCTTGCTCTTTGAATAAGTCCCTGCAAAATCCTTTCATTTCACAGTGTGTTTTAGGGTCCTACTTCTCAGACACAGACATAGATGAAAAGAATTTTAATTGTATTGAATTCTTCATGGTAAAAAAAAACTAGAAATTACAACAGAGGAACAATTAAGTGAAATTCAGTGTATATTGTGGAATGTTATTCCACTAATTAAAATACTAATATGATCTTCATAAATTAGAAGGCACACTAAATTCACTGAGAAACAGATTAGTTCTTATTTCTTTACTATAGCCAAACCAAACTGTATATATGTGTACATACAATGTAAATTTGTATGATGGTGGAGAAATGAGGAAGGTTACACAGGAAGGTTTTAACACTGCTTATCTCAAGAGATAAACTAGGAGTGGAGATCATTAGCTTTTTCTCTTAATGTGTCTATTTATTGTAAAAATAAGTAATTTAGAATTTGAAAATACAAAAGAGAGCCAGGCATGGTGGTGCATACTTGTAATCCCAGTGGCTTGGGAGGCTGAGACAGGAGAATCATGAGTTCAAAACCAGTCTCAGCAATGGCAGGCACTAAGCAACTCAGTGAGATCCTGTCTCTAAATAAAATACAAAATATGACTAGGAATGTGGCTCAGTGGTCAAGTACCCTGGTATTAAATACACACACACACACACACACACACACACACACACACAAGGAAACGTTTGTGCCATACAGCTGAACATTTTTTATAAGATAGCTAGCTGATCACTGAATTTTGTAAGGCAGTCAATGGAAGGCATTTTTCACGGGGGGGGGGGAAATGCATGATTATAATGGTCTGAAGGGAAAACAAGAGGTGAAGAGTGTTTAAAAAATAATGCAGTATACTCCTTAGAGGAATTTTGCTATAAGGATAGTTGAAATGTAGTACACTTAGGAGAGAGAGAGGGGGAGATTACTTCAAGAAGAGAATTAAGATAAGAATTTATTTAGTATTTCCACAAGAAGAATCTTTATGAGATGGGAAACATGAGAGCTACAGGAGGTTTATAGAACAAGCCCATGAGGCATCCACTGCCTATGGGATCTAGTGCACAGGAAGATGAGCAGCCCTTCAACTGCAGTGTGCGAGCAAGGCAGGCAGAAATCACACACACGTCAGTTTTACCCTTAAATTTCACTAAAATGGCTGAAATCAGTGTTCCAACCAAAATCCATGTAATCTATTTTCTATGTAATAAACTTCACTTCATCTTTTGGAAAAAGTAAAGTGAAAGAAAGTGAAAGGACAGAGACAAGTGGACTGGGACAGTTGAAAGTTGCTTATCTTATATTTTCCCAGTGAACTAGAAAGTAGGGATATAAGAATTAGGAAAGTGAAAACAGAGGTGGGATTTTGAGAAACGGGGAAAAGAGATAAAAAACCTAGAAAAGAGATAAATTGGTGGTGGGGGAGCGGGGAGGGAGAGATTGTTAAGTAGTGCTCAGCTTGATGAATTTGGTTATGATTCACTGTGAGTCACTGGAGTCAGCATGGCTTTATTTTTGCATCCATGGTCCTCTGAGTGGATCTAGGCCAGGAGGTAGGGTTAGTTTACACAGGTATAAAATACAGGCTAGTGCACCCAATTACAGTTGAGCAAACACACTTCTGTTTGTTACTCCTAGCTTCTCTTACTTTCTGCTACAGTAATCTACATGTTTCAGAAATGATGAGAAGTGCCACTCCCATGACTAATGGCTTCCAGCTACCTGTGGTGTTCCTCTTTCCAGCAGTACCTTCTAAGATATTGGGGCATTTCACAGTATTTTGTAGATGCAGGTTAAAGATGGATGTCTCTGAAGCGAACTTCCGCCTGGAGGACTTCATAATATAAAAACTCTACCATGTTTTTTGTTTTTGTTTGTTTTTTCATTATAAACTTTCCTGCTATAAAATTTCCTTTTGTCTTTGGGCTTTTGTAGCTCAGATAAAAGAAGGCAGTTAATTTCATCTTTGCTATATGTGGTTTTCATTAATTAATAAAACTTTTAATTAAAACAATAATTTGGGATTCACCATTGTGTTAGTAGAAACAAATGTTTATTAATATGAACTGGTATTATGTACAATGAATAGGTTTTTTTAATAAATTGGTTGACACAAGGGAAAAATTACATTTTTAATAAGCATTTAGTAAAGGCTCCAGCACCTTTGTTAGCATTTACATCCATCTTAAGTTATGTGTAAAATGTGTAACGTTATAGCAAACACATTAGACCTGTTAAGACACATGGTCACAGTTGTTTCTATCCTATCTGTTTATATAATAAAGCATATGTATACATTAAATGTGCTTTTACCAGAAAGTAACGTTATGAATACAAGTCACAATTTTGGATTTCCCGTATTTCATCATGCTATCTATAATCATTTATAATAGAGGAAATTTGAGGAAAATCTGCTATACAATTTACTATTGCTAACACATTTCACATAGGAAACTTTTTTGTTTTAATAGAATATAGTTAAAGAAGTTTTAGATGTTCAATATGATCAAAGCAGTAAAACATACATTTTAAATTTCTTTATTTCTATATTATGCAAGAATCTCTATCTCCTGGGGGAAAAAAAAATACCAAAACAACTAGAACCAGTTTTCTTTGTTGTTGTTGTTGATGATGTTTTTTAATATTGTGGTAAAATATATATGACATAAAATTTTCTGTTTTCATCTTCTTTTAACTGTATGGTTCATTGGCATTAAGAACATTCACATTTTTATGCAGTCATCCTCATCATCCATATCCAGAACTTCTTTCATTTTCCAATATTGAAACTCTGTCAATTACAAGTAACTTCCTATTTCCCCAGTCCTGACAAGCCAACATTCTACTGCCTGTCTTCATGAATTTTGCTACTCTAGTTATCTCATGTGAGTAAAATCATACAGTGTTTGTGTGTTTCTGGCTTATTTTACTTAGAAGAATGCCTTTGAGATTCATCCATGTTGTAATGGGTCAGAATTGCCTTCCTTATTAAAGCTAAGTAATATTCTGTTGTATGAATACCATGTTTTTTTGAATTCATCTTGTATTTGTGGTCTTCTGAAGACAATACATTACTTAATTTTTGTCATTGAAATGAAAATATTTTCAAACTTAAATACATCTGGATCATATTGTTTCTTGTTGTCTTTTCCTTTTCTCTGTACTGAAATGCAAAATAGAGAAATAAATGTTGAATAATAATGGAAAACCATGAAAGAACATTATTTCTTACTGAGGATTAAGTATGAAGTTCCTGGGGGAGAAAAGAGTATAGGTTCCAAATATGTAATTTTGTATTTTGGGTATAAAGTTTTCTGTTATTGGCAATAATACTGAAGAAAGGATATAAATTTATTATTATTGGTGTATAAATTCACAGATTCTTTTATCCACTTTAGATGTCTTGTTCATGTGGATCTCTTGTGCAGGGAATAATGAACTACTGCCCCCTTATCCATGGGAACACATTTAAAGAGTGGAGGCCTGAAGTCACAGATAAAACTGAAGCCTATGTATACTATTTTTTCTATGCCTATATATACTATTTTCTACTACATACCTATGATAAAGTTTAATTTATAAATAAGGTACAGTAAGAGATTAATAAAAATATCTAATAATAAAACAATTATAAAAATATACTATAATAAGTCATATGAATATAGCCTCTTCCTTTTTCTTCTCCATGTATATATTTATATACATATAATATATTATAATTTAATATAATTATATATAATATATATATATATAACTTTTCATTTAGAATTCACAGACTATGGTAGACTCTATGCAATTGAAACTATGCAAATTGAAACCATGGATAAGGAAGAATCATGTAGCTGTGACACAATAAGACTGAGAAAATTATTTTCAGAATAAATGAAATTAACCACAGTTTATGCTGAGAATGCTAATGAAATCATACTTTCCTCAAATTACTGAAGACAAATGAGTTTTGCATTGATCATACAATCAAATATAAAATTTTCATAGACTATTTTAAGTTATTTTATGAGACGCATTTATGGACCTGTTCATTAGGTTTTATGAAAAATATTTTATCTTTCTTGGTGAATAGATGTCTCCTAATTGGTTGTATCTTAGAGTGCAGGCAAGATGTTAACTTTCTTTAATTTCTGTGAGACTTCTTGTCCCCAGAAAATGTACCTGATTTTATGATTTGGGAGAAAACATTATGCAATTTTCTAAACCTTTGACAGTCTTTTTATTTTTTCAATCTTTGGTTTCTTAACTCAGAGATATTTTGTAGTAAATCAGTTTCTAAGAATTAGGTGAAACAAAAATGAGACATTTAATAGCACGGTTCTGTTTTTCTAAAGTTATGCAACACTCTTTTTAGCATTACTAGTAAACCTTTTGATTTTCTTCTATGTTTTAAAAGTTTCTTAAAAGAGCTACACATGTAGTAAGTAATTAGCTTTTTTGAATACCATTATTATAGAAAGCTGTGGCTTTATCTTACTAAGCAGTTTAAGGGTCAACTCTTACTGCCTTTGCTTCATCTGCTTAGACAATATTAGAATCTTTTTTCAATTTCTTGTTAAGAAACCCCTCAGGTTCTTCTTTTCCTAAAGCTCTCTTTCATTTTAGCAGAATGATACATTGGAAACAATCTTTCCCATCTTGAAATACTAAGTACCAGAGTGATTATTGAACGATGGAGTGTTTCCATTACTTTTTGTCTTTCAGACGGTTTTTTGTGTCATTAATTTTTTAGAGCCGACAGAGTATTGCAATATTCTAAAGTGCAACCCCTTTCCCAATGAATCTCATAAATCTCCTGGCCACTGTGGTTAGAAAGCAAAAGGGCTTTTATAATTACAGATATTTCTGGTGCAAAGACAAGTACTTTCACAAGATTTGCTTTCATTGTTTGATTATACATAAGGAGACACTTCAGGAGCACTTGGACGATGAGTTCTGGGTAAGTGGTCTGCAAACATGGGTTCTGATGGAAGCTGAGTTACTAGCTTTCTACAGGAACTTGGAATATCAATTTCTTCTTGTAGATATTCACATTTATAAGGTGGAAATTCTGTCAGTAATACTGTTATAACTTGTATGATAAAATATTGATAAATACAACATTTTTTTCAGAGAGGATGAGGAAAATATTTTCTACAAAAGGACTTTCTAGAAAACCTTTTCTTGAACAAGATCGATAGTTCTGACTCAAGCTAGGACAGTCCTATTCAGTTTTTTAGGAAAAAAAATTAAAAACCATTTAGAGTAATTACTATGTTGGTATTTTAATTTGGGATCCTCAAAATTTAGGATTCTGGAATTGATAATAATTTGGATATTCAGGATAAAAATCATTAGTTTAAAGAACCCTAAACATGGATACCCCAAACTGAAAAAAAAAATCATTTTAGCCACAAACAAAAGCTTTACAAATTATAATCAATGGTTTTGAAAGTGTCCAGAACGTGGCTTCAGGAAATCTACCTTCAAGTGGTTAATAATGACTAATAGATTTGCTAGTCTACTGTGTGTTAGTTTTCAAGTATAGGAAATAGGACCTACTGTCAGTGCCCTCTTTAGCAGAGACCTGTACCCACTAATCTTGTAGAACTTGAAAATATTCAGGTAGGTTGTATTTAAGAAGATGATATCCAGTAAGATCTTGAAACAACTCAAGAAGGCAGACAAAAAAGAAAGAATTTACTAGTTATCTTTTCATAAAAAAACATTATAGGTATAACTTAAATCATAGTTTTTCATCCCCTTAATTCAGGTTTGGATTGAAGATATATGTGTAATAAATGTATTTAATTCAAGCAAACAACTCAATAATAACTTTGACAAAAATATAGTGAAATTCTTGGGGTAATATCTATTTTCAAAATCTTTTAATTTTGTTGAAAAATTAACCATGCTAGCAGTATTTGGCACATATTTTTTAAATTATGAGTTAAATTAGGCACACCTATTTATATTCTGTATATTAACTATTGATGATATACTTTTGCCACTTATTTTATTTCAGAAGTTTTTTTGTCATTGACCCAATATTGTTTGTTATACACATTGCCTTACTTTATTACTGGTTATGCTAAAATGATTTATCCTTTCTTCTTCATTTTAGGCAGCTATGAAATGCATCCAAATTGGAAAAAATGTTGTCAAATTAAAACTGTTTGCTGATTACATGAACTTATATATCGAAAAAAACTAAAAACTCAACCAAAAACAAGCTATTAGAACTAGTAAATGAATTGAGCAAAGTTGTTAAATACAAAATAGATTTATAAAAAGTCAGTACTATTGCTATATAGCAATAGCAAATTATCTATAGTGAACATCAAAGCAGCAATCCCATTTATGATAACTACAAAAATACCTACAAATAAATTTGGTGAAAGATTTCTTCAGTGAAAATTATAAAACATTGATCAAAGAAATTGAAGAAAACACAAAAAAGTGAAAATATATCTTGTGTTCATGGATTGGAAGAATCAATACTATTATAATAGCAATACTACCCAAAGCAATTTAGAAATTCAGTGCTATTTCTATCAAAATACCAATGACATTCTTCACAGATATATAAAAAATAATTCTAAAATTTACTTGGTAACCCCCACCATCCCCTTCAATAAACAAATCCTACAAATGGCCAAAGCCGTCTCGAGCAAAAGGAGTGACTCAGGAGAAATAACACTACCTGATTTGAAAACATACAACAAAACTTTTAGCAATCCAAGTATCATGGTTTGGACATAACCAGAGAATGGAGAGTCTAGAAGTAAACCTATACATCTAAAATCAATTGCTTTTTGACAAACGAGCTAAGAATATGCACTGGAGAAAGGTCAGTCTTTTCAATAAATGGTGCTGAGAAATTTGTATATCTACATGAAGAAGAACTAAACCCCTACCTCTCAAAGGTTATAGAAATCAATGAACATTGAATTAAAAGTTTAACTATTAGACTTGAAACTATGAAACTACTAGAAGAAAACACTGGAAATTGCTTCAAGACATTACAAAGGGCAAGTTTTTTTTGGGGGGGGGACAAAATCCTCAAAGCACAGGTCACAAAAGTTAAAAAGCAGAAATAGGATTACATCAAACTAAAAAGCTTCACTATAGCAAAGGAAACAAACAGCAGTGAAGAGACAACCTGCAGAATCGGAGGAAGTATTTGCAAGTTATACATCTAACATTAGGATGTTATCCTGAATACAGAACGAACTCCAAATACTCAACACCCATAAGCAATCCAACTAAAAACTGGGCAGCAGATCTCCTTTCCCAGCAAAGAATAGACTAATATAATTAATGATGAAAATTTAAAAATACTAATGTAATTGCTCTTATTTCCCCATTTTATATTTTTAAAAAATAGGTGAAAGATAAAAATGATGGTCATTATGCAGGATTATAGATTAGGAGAGAAACTCTTGCAATTTTAATAAAATGAAATTTAGTATATAAATGTTATTAGGAATCTTATTTCATCAAGAATTAGGCTGACAAATTAAAAACTTGAATAATCACTGGAGGATCATGAAAAAATGATGTCAAGTAACTCATGAACATAGAACAGATAATGTTTTAACCTTTCCTCACTGATATATGAAGTTAAAAAAAAATTGTCTTTAGCAAACCTATCTTTGCTACTCTATCCATGAACTTCAAGTGCTCTCATAATAACAGCATGCCTTATACCCCTCATATCACACCTATTCTTCATATATCCTAGCATGGTGGAACACCTGTAGTCCTAGATACCAAGAAGGCAGAGGTAACAGAATCACTTCTGCCCAGGAGTTTGAGGTCACCCTTGGCAATGTAACAAGATCTGTTTAAAAAAGAGAGAGATTTCAACCCCATCAGCAGCCTTCATATTGCCAAAGTAGTCACTACTTAGCCCTCATATCAATCCATCTCACACAGATACAGATGTCCACCTCTTTCTTAAAACACATTTCACTCTTGGATCTTATGAAATGACATGTTCCTGTTTTCCTTGAATGTCATTGGTAATTTTGTTCCTTTTCCTAACTCATTCTATTATTATCCCTTAAATGTTACACTACAGTTCTGTTTCTAACTTCTTTATTAATTATATCATTTTCTTGTGATCATTATTTTAAATATTATTTATGTTTAGTTAAGTCATGATTGTCTACAGACGTTTTTATGTCTCCATTTAGTTCCAAACTCAAAACATCCAGCAGGCTACTACATATCTCATTTGGGTGAATAAGAGTGACATAAAACCTAATATGCTAGACACAGGACAATGGATTAAATCCATTCAATTTTGCAAACCTGCAAGTATGACTAGTTCCCTATCTTCCCCATGATGATTACTGGAACTAAGGAGAAGATAAGTTAAAAACCTGGGGAAAGTCCCTGACTAATCTCTTCCTTCTTTCCTGAATCTAATTAATCTGTGAATCCTATTGGATTGATTTCCAAAATATATCTTGTATGTTTCTATCTGTGCTGTCAACTCCATGTTCTAGTTCCTTCTGAAGATCCCAAGTTACTATTTAACATGTCTCCACACTTGTACTTTACCAAGCTTTCCTCAAAGAACAAATATCATAGTCTTTAAAAAGTAAATTGAATTAAATCATTTCTTAAATACTTCCTTATATATTTAAAATCAAATACAGACTCTTGATGGTTGCTGTGGTGTATGACTATAACCCCAGCTAGGACAGGTGGATTTCAAGTTCAAGGGCAGTTTGGAAACTTTAGTAAAACTGTATGTCAAAAATAAAAGAAAAAAAAACAATTAAAAATGGTTGGGGATGTATTTCAGTGGTAGTATGAATCTTGGTTCAATCCTCAGTGCTGCAAGAAAAAAAAATAGGTTTTTTATTATTGTCTACAGTCTCCTTAGGCTAACTTTTTGCATACTATTCATTATTATTTTCCAAAATTACCACTCCTTTTCTTAGTCCTCCATCCATACTGGCTATATTCTCTTCCATGAATATACTAAACTTGTTTCTATCTCAGCATCTTTGCACTTATTTTTCCTTCTGTGTGAAATTCTCATAGTCATACTGTGAACATTTAACTTTCAGTTCCAATATTACCTCCCCAGAGAAGCTCTTTCTGCCATACCTACCTATGCTAACCTTAGCCTCATTCATGAGTGAAGAACTCATTACTAAGGATGGTGACTGACATCTAGTTTTCAGTTAATAAACATGAGCTAGTTGGTTCAAGAAAGATGCTAAATGGAAGTTGTCAGAAAGTTGTAGTAGTTTATTCATGATGAAGTACAAACAACTGTTTGAAGAAACACTTAAAATCTATTATTATATTATCAAAATTAATAAATAAAGCTTATTATTTATTACTAAGAGCAAATTGAAGGACCAAATAGTGACAGGAAACTGTCATAGGCCATGCTGGATATCTCAAGTAATATTTATAATCTGTATATTCTAAGCTTCCCTACATAATTATTCAAGAAAATGCATTTGCATTTTCCATCATTTCCATTTTCTAATTTGCTTCAATTTTTAATGTCACTTAATTTGTTAATGATTCATTTTAATTCCTAAAATTGTAGTCAAAATATCACATTAGAAGAGTTGGCAATAACAAAAAAGTAATTTAAAAATATTCACATCTCTGTGTATCATACTTTAAATATATAATCAAGCATAATAAGTTATAGTTAACCACAAATTATAGAGTTATAGAGTTATAATTCCACTGATAATAAGAGTTATAATTCTTGAGGCACAAAACCGTGGGTCATATCCTATACAATTTAATGCAAAACACTCTTTCCTGTTAGGGGAGTTTCACTTGAAAACTGAGAAGACAGGCTATGAATTAATAGTTGTAAAAGTCATTATTCTATGAACTGCATAGTAAATTAATGAAAGAAATGTAAGTAAGTCTTGTGAGAGAGGAAGATATATTTGCTACTTAGCAAAGAGTATACCAGCATCACCTTTTTAGAATTATAAATTAATTCTGTAATTTTCTTCTAGCTATCTTAATAATTATTAAAGAAAACATTTTTACTTAAATGAGTAAAATTAAATCGGATATTTTAGTGTTGAGAATTCTAGAAAATCATATGGTAACAGAGATAGATGGACAAATCTGTTTTACTGATTGTGTTAATATCATGTACACATGATTTTAAAGTAGACATTTGATGTTCCCTTTTTAGAATCTGCAAAGCTACATGAGCACAAGGATTATCTGATCCTTCTCCTTGTTTTACATACAAGCCAATTGGGTCTGAAATATGTCGAGTGATGAACAGAGAAAACTTAGATTCAGAATTAGACTACTTTATCTGAATGTCAGCCACCACACTTATTAGCTGTATAACAAAATTGCAAATTACTTAACCTCCCTATAATTGTTTTCTCTTTTGAAAGAGAAGAATAACATCTACTTTGCAGATTTTTTAAATAAATGAATTAATATAGGTATATATAAAAGTGTAGCAAGTAGGTTTAGTATCTACTTACTGAACAGTAGTTATTTGTGGAGGATAACAAAAATAGCTTAGAATCCAGTTAACTATATACTTGCTTAGGTTTATTCTGCATTATAATAGTGTTTTTCTGTTTATTTGTTCTTCAGGGTTCATTTGGTACTTTGTTAACAGGCTTAGTTTTCTACTGCCCCCATTCTTTTAATTCTCTACCATTAGAAAATACAATTAAACTAAATTTTATCTAAAAAAAAGTCATCTACTAACTGTTAAGCCAGCACCAAAACAACCACCACAAAACTATGCAGAATAAGGGGAAAATAGAACTCTTGCACACAGTTGGTAGGAACATAAATTATAGAAAACACTTGAAGGTTCCTCACAAAATTAAAAATAGAACTTCCATATGAGCCAGCAATGCCACTACTGGGTGTATACTCAAAGGAAGTGAAATCACTACATCAGAGTGACATCCGTATCACACGTTCATTCCTGCACTACTCACAACAGCCAAGAAATGGAAACAACCTGTGTCCCCCTAATGATGAACAGATAAGGAAAATGTGGCACATACACACAATGGAATATTATTAAATCATAAAATGAATGAAATCCTGTCTTTTATAGTAACATGGATGAAACTGGAGATAATTACATTAAGTGTGAGCCAGACACCAAAAGACAAGTAATGCATGAACTTACTCATACAGGAAAAACTATAAAAGGTGATCACATAGAAGTTAAGATATAATGGTAGCTACAAGGGCCTGGGGAGAGATGAAGGATGGGGAGAGATGAGGTAAGGTTGATCATCAGGTAATAAGTTATAGTTAGGACAAACAAGTTGTTTAATTGCACAGTGTGGTGACCACATATAATAGTAATTTAATGTAGAAGTCAGAAAATCTAGGAGAAAGTGATTTGAAATTTTTCAGATAGAAATGACAAATGTTTGAGAAGATAATGGATGTTTGACATGATTCAAACATTACAAAATATATATGCATGCCTGGGTGTGGTAGCGTGTAGCTCAGGAGGCTAAGGCAGACTAGGCTTAGCAATCTAGAAAGGTCCTAACCAAATTAAGTGATATCCTGCCTTAAAATAAAAAGGACTTGGGATGCATCTTAGTGGTAGAACACCTTTGAGTTTAATCTCTAGTACCAAAAAAAAAAAGTATGCTTGTAATAAAGCATTACTTGGCACCCAATAAATATCATAAATTTCATTTGTCAGTTAACAAAAATGCCCAAGGGAGCTTGCTTGAGCTTCTAGCAGGTAGAAAGTGCTGTCTATAAAGCAGAGGGGGACCACTCATCAGACACTGAATCTTTTGGCACCTTGATCTTGAACTTTCCCATCTTCACAATCATAGGCAATAAATCTCTATTGTTCATAAATTTTTTAAAAAAATTCTGAAAGAATTAGGCTAAATACATATATTTTAAATTTTCTTTTTAGATATATTTGAGTCATATATTATAATTTGTACCAGAATTGATTTCACTAAGAAAAAAATAGTTTTAAATTATTTTGAAGCAATAAAGTGCAGTGTTTGTTGTTATCCATTCCAAATATAATCTCTGGTGTCAAGACCCTTAGGATCAGTGCTAGGGACTATCAGAGCTATGATTGTTTAAAGAAAATACTGAAAATATGTTGTGTTTCCTAAGTAGAAAAGATTTAAGTTGTGGCTTGGATTGCCATGTCTACAAAATATAAAAGTAAAATCTATTTTCTTCATGAGAACAAAAGGAAAATCTGTTTTCCTATACATCATTGCAAAAGCTAACTCTCTGATCTAACAAAATAATATCCATATGACTTCCTGTACATATTCTCTATTTTAGACAGTTATCAATGCTCCCAGTACACTCAACTAGGGAAATTCAAGAGTGGAAGAACAAGAGGCAATTTGATTTTAAAAAAATGTTCAATGGGCTGGGGCTGTAGCTCAGTGGTAGAGCGCCCACCTCGAACATGTAAGGCACTGGGTTTGATCCTCAGCACCACATAAAAATAAATAAAGATACTGTGTTGCCGCAGTCTGGCTGCAGCAAAATAACCCAGGGGGTGAGGGGGTGGGGGGACGACGAACAACTTGTGTACATTGATACAGCAGGAGTGGGAGCAGTTTATTGTAGGACAGGAGGGGTATTTATACATTCCACACAGCTTATCTTAATTAACATAAACTAGATACAGCAGTCAACCAATAAGGAATCTCCACACTTAATGGCTCACTGGTGTCACCTTACAAACCACTCCCCCTGGCAAAATGCCAGGCGCCATCCTGACTTGTTAACAGACTCTAACACTGTGTCAAACTACAACTAAAAAATATTTTTAAAAAATGTTCAAGGGTTTTAAGAGAAAAAGAGATAACAAAATTTCTTTAAGATCAAAGATAAAATAGAAGGAAAAGTTAGGAATACATATTTTGGAAACAATGTCATTTAACTTGGCTAAAAAATAATTATTTGGACTGTATGCTTTGCAAAGAATTAAAAGAATTATAAAATTATTTTGTTTTTATAAAATCTTGTTCATTTTTTAAACACCTTATTGGTTTATTCAAAGGAGGTTACCCTTAGTCAAGTATTGAAATTTATGGATACCAAATTGAATTTTAATTTGCTTACAGAATGAGATCTTAATTATGTATTTGTGTATTCTTTACTGAAAGATATTAATACTTTTACTCTTTTTTTTTCTCAGAAATGGTCTTTTGACCTTCTTACCATGAAGTTGATGTAAAATTTGTAATTGGAAGTTTCCACATTCAATGTAAAGTAAGGTTGTATCTATAGAAAGCTTCAACTGTAAAATATCTACATCATTTAATAATATTTTATGAGTATACATCTTTTCTTAGTATTTCCCTTACTTTTCTACTATTTTAAAATTTAAATCCATTTACTTTATAACATCAATTTCTCCTATATCTTCTAAAAAAATTTGGCATCAGAATAATATATTTAGGGGACAGAGGTCCTGAACAATGAGTGAAGAGGGACAGTTGTTTGTTAAAGCTATGAACTTCCTATTGGCTAACATCTTGACTTTGTTCTCAGATGATATGTTCATATACATAGGATATCTAATGGAGTCTTCCAGAAAGTGTGCAGCATACAAAATCAATATGTAAGTATGAATTGTATTTCTTTATCTCAGCAACACAATTGGAAATTAAAATCAACAAAAATTGCTACATACAGTAACACCAAAACTGTAAAATAACTAGTAATAGATACAACAAAATACATGTATGGCTCCTGTAGTAAAAACTTCAAAATGATGCTATGGAAAGTGAATTCATAAAAATATGAATACATAAAAATATGAATAAATATAATATCTTCATGGATCAAAGGTTTTCTATTGAGATAAAAATTTTCCCAAACTCAATCTCTTTATTCTATGAAGTACCACTCAAAATCCAATAAAATGTTTAGTAAAAATTGACAACCTGATTCTAAAATTCACATGAAAAATGCAAAAGAGTTACCAAAATTACTTTGAACAATAAGAACAATAAAATCAATGTCAGAAAACAATCACTACATGGTCTGAATATCTACTATAAAGCTTCTTATAATGACTGTGATACTGGCATAATGATAGACAAATAGATCAATGTAACAGAAAACAAGGACAGTTGATTTCCTACAAAGAAAAGATATAAAGACATGTCAGTAGAGATAGTTCTTTCAATAAATGACACTGGAGCCATAGCTTTATCCATGTGTGAAAAAAAAATGGATTTGGATCCATACTATGAAATATATGTAAAACAATTACTTGTAAAATCTATAAAACTATAAAGTATCCTTTATGACTACTTAGATAAAAATTTCTCAATATAATATAAAAATCATAATCTCAAAACTAAGTTGATAAATTACTTTCATTAAAACAAAATGTCTTTTTGTTTTTAATTTTTTAATTGTTGATGGATCTTTATTTTATTTATTTATATGTGCTGTTGAGAATCAAACCCAGTGCCTCACACATGCCAGGCAAGTGTATTACTGCTGAACCCCAGCCCCGGCCCTTAAAACTAAATTTCTACTTTGTGATAAACATTAGAAACAGAATGCAAAGACAATATACAGATGAGGAGAAAATATTAATACACTGTAAATCTGATAGAGAACTTGTGACCAGAATTTAAAATATAAAATTAAACTAATTTTTTTAAAAAATGGGCAAAACCACTTCAAGAAGACAATCATACAGTGAAACCCACTATTCTGCATAACTAATATACACCAATAAAAAATCTTTAATAAAAGACAAATTAATAGCCAATAAGTCCATTAAAATAATTAATATCATTAGTGATTCAGGAAATGCAAATTAAAGCCAGTATGATACTACTATATACTAAGTACTATACAGATTATACCTAAAATTGAATAGAGTGGCCAGGGTACAGGGATATTAAAATATTTATGAATTTTTGCTGGAAATTAAAATGGCATCATCTTTTTGGAAAAAAAAGTTCGCCACTTTGTTAAAAGTTAAACATTCATGTCATAAAGTCTAGCAATTTTACTAGTAGATATTTACACCAAAAACATGAAAGTATATATGTTCATATCCAAACTGAAAACAATCTAAATGTACTTCAATGGGTGAATAAACAAATTATGAGATATCTATACAGTGAGTGAAAGAAGGCAGTTGAAAGAGCATGTGCTATATTATCACACTAACACAAACCTTTTAAAAGTGCAAGTGAATTAACAGTAGCAGAAAATAAAATAATGTTTGCTTTAGGATGCAGACAGCAGGAGGTGAGGAAAGTTTTAGAAGGCAGGGCTTCCAGAGGAAACTTTCAGAGATGATTGATATGTTAAACTTTATTGATTGAAATGATGGTCTCACAGACACATACATATATCAAAACATCAAATTGTACAGCTTTTGTGTGGTTTATTTCATGTCAATTACACCTCACTAAAGCAGTTGAAAATCAAATTTAAAAAAACAGATATAAAGGTAGCATGTAATAAAATTTCAGAAAGCAAACATTTAGGTTATAATGGAGAAATATACTTTAAATTATATTTTTTGCATTGTTTTGACAGGGATCATTGTCTAGAACTTTATTTTTTTAAAATTCATATCCTTAAATCTGTTTTTCTGTTACTTCTTAACACCTCCAAATGAAAGATGCACATGACTTGGGATGAGATGCAATCATTTCATAGTTAGAGAGGTCATCCCCTTGAAGAACCAGATTCATTTTATTTTAACGTCTCCTAATTGGCATAGTTCTGTCCTTTCATGCAGCAGAATTAACTATCTTCCATTTCCACAGATGCATCTGAAAATAGTTGAAGGAGGCTATCATATACCCCAGAGCCATTTCTTCTATAATAAAAAATATACACAGTTTACTGTGTCACTTTTGAGACATATTATTCTACCCTATTCATCTCATTCAGGATCCCCTTGAGCTTATTAGTGTCACTCTCAAAGTTTGGAACCCAAAACTGGAAGCAATAATCTGGATTTAATGAGATCAACACAGAGCACAAGGAGACTATAATCTCCTTTGTTCTGAACCACACAACAGCCTAAGATTGGATTACCTTTTTCAGCAACAGTGTCATGTTGTCAGTTCCTGTTGAACTTGAAGCTAAATAAAACTTCATGTTTTTCTTTTTCTTCAGCAGAACTGCTATAAATCCCATTTTCCACTTTTTATTTTTGTAAAACCAATGATTTGAACGTAAATGTAGGAATTTATATTTGCTCCTGTGAAATTACATATTGTTTTATGCTTCTTGTTTCTGCCTATTGAGATCATTTTGAATCCAATCTTTCTATCCACTATATTTATAGTTCCTCTTAGCTTTAGGTAATTCACAAATCTCATACATAACATTTTATTTCATGTGCTCTGCTTCAGCATTATATTCCCCCCAGCTACCAACTTACCTTTCACCTTCACTTCACAATTATAGTAGACCTATATTATTTATTGCCCAATGTACCTTTCTTTAAAATGTCATATCTTGTATTCTTTAGAACTGACAATTTTAGCAAACCACTCCCCCTACACAACAGCAAATGTGATCTGTACTGGTCAATTTAAACCTCCTCTTTCCAAGGCTACTGTGATTTACTCACAAAATGGACATTTTCCCTACTGGGCCAATTGGAATCCTCTATGATAAATCAAGTTTACAATACACACGGAGGTCATGATATGGGGAGAATGTGATCATCCCATTAAGAACAAAGAAAGAACTTACTGAAATTAGAATAGCATAAGAGCATGGGCACAATCATGGGCAGTTGAAGGGAGGACAAAAGCTGGGTAGCTTGTATTAACCTTTGAATATAACCCTAACTAAAGCCATAACCATGCCTTAGCATATCTGAAATGTCAAATAATTAGTTCTGTTCTTATATAACTTGACTTATAGATATCATTTAACTGCAATTTTTGCTGCTGTTAATTATTAATAGTAAGAATAATATATTTTGATGACAGGAAAATTTCCAAGGATGACACATAAAAATGTATCTATATTAAAATACATACTATATTTGAGACATAGAGGAGCCTAAATGAATAATTACTTTTCATTCATTAACTTATGGAGAATCAAATGTATATCAGTTATAACATAGAACATCAGTGATGTTTTTTTTGCTCTAGGGCATAAATACAGAATTCCAGATATGCTAGAACCTAGAATTACAGAATGCTTTGCAGAGACTGAATACTGCAGAGGATTCCTTATTTGAAATGGTTTGCTCCAGAAGTTTTTTTGTATTTTAGATATATTTTTTAGATTTTAAAATATTTGCATATGTATAATGATATATCTTTGGGATAAGACCCAAGTCTTGGTACAAATTTATTTTATGCTGCATATACAGATACACATATGTACACATATACACATATAGCTTGAAGATAATTTTATGCAATATATTTTAATACACCTGCATTTTGATTGCAGCTTGTCAGATGAGTTCAGGTGCAGAATTTTTGCACATGCAGCATCATATCAATGCTTAAAATGTTTCAAAATTTGGAATATTTTATATATCAGACTTTTGGATTAGGAATGCTCAACCTGTCCATAGTTTTGTAATTCCTTATATGTGATTATTTTCTTCTTTTTTTTTCTTTCTAAAAACAAAGTAACAAATATTTAAAATGTATCATATACTAACCATTTAGCTATTATCAGTGCTTTTGAGCTTGTTAGTATCTATAGGATGGAAATCCTATATGGTTTTATGCTTTTGTACATCTCTTCCCAAACCTCATTCATGACATCCTGATAGAAGGCATCAGCCCTCATGGAAGTATTTACACTATAGACAATGGAAAATTCTATAAGTCAAGCCTCTCACCCACCTACCTGGTTACTAATCATTCATCAGCACATCAATAGAAACAGAATTAATTGCTCCTGTGTACTATTTCAGCCACATGCTTTAAAAATGTTAACCCATTTAGATATAATAATGATGCCAAGAGCTAAGGATTGCTTTTATCCTCATTTTATAGGAAAAGAAATAAAGAGACAAAAAGATTTAATAATTCTTCTGGAATTGCACAGTTAGTAAATTACAAACTGACTTACTAAAAAAAAGTTCCATCTCTGCCATCTCTTAGTGGAAATTGATGCCACCCTAATTAAAAATGGTATTTTTCAGGCTGGGGATGTGGCTCAAGCGGTAGCGCGCTCGCCTGGCATGCGTGCGGCCCGGGTTCGATCCTCAGCACCACATACCAACAACGATGTTGTGTCCGCCGAGAACTAAAAAATAAATATTAAAAAAATTCTCTCTCTCTCTCTCTCTCTCTCTCTCTCTCTCCCTCTATCACTCTCTCTTTAAAAAAAAATGGTATTTTATATCTGTAGGGTTGAGCAAGATTTTTCTAGTTTGGCTATTTGAAAAGACTCACCAGGTCCTACTGAATGTACTCAATGAAAGGTATTTACTTCTTCCTTTGTAGCCTGCACACTGTTAAAGGAAAAATACCACAAAAAAACACCCTTTGGGAATTACTTTTTGGCTTCTAAAAATATAATCCTTAATAACTTAAGGTTTTTATATACCGAAAATTTCAATATATTGTCACACCATGTACTTGTTAGCATTGTCTTCATCATTCAATTCTCACTTCAAATTCACATTTTAATGGCTTTTCATAATCTGAATACTTTATTGAATTACTTGTTCAACCATATATTTATTTGGTTATTTTCCATAATTCCTCACTGAGATTATTCAGAATTTGTGACATTATTCTGGTGTGTGTGTGTGTGTGTGTGTGTGTGTGTGTGTGTGAGTGTAACTTACGTGACACTTAGTTCATAATCCTCTTAAGTCTATCATTAGGTCATGGCTTCCTTCACTTGAGATATTTAAACACTATTTCCTAAAGCCTTTGGCCCTATGGAGATTACAGCCCCATATTCTTTTCTCTTGTTTTTGATGTCATTATCCTTTTTTTCCTAAAGGTAAAATGTTATTTGTATAAAATAACATTTTCTTATTAAAAATGATTTGATATGATACTCATTGTTTTGTATACACTTTAAAATTATGTCAGAATCTTATTATATATTTCATTTTTGTTTATGTTTTTATTTCATGCAGCAAAGCACCTCATAGATGTTTAAATATTAAGATATCATAAAATGAGGAATCAATCAACCATGAATTTGAGTACTGGGTCTATTTTTTATAAGGTTTAAAAACTTTGGCAAATTAACCTGAGTTGTATTGTATAAAAAATTAATAAAGTTTCCTTTAATCACTATATGACCTTATGGCAACAATATTCCAAATGGCCTGGTAAGTACAAAGTTTTTAGCATAATGCATGGCATATCATAAGTACACAAAAATATTAATTTGTATACTTTCTCATAAGAAAATATTTCTTTATGTCTTGACATATTATTTGAATTTAATAAAGTAAATAACTTGAAGAAAAGCAGTTCAATTCTTCCTTCCATGACAATGAATAAAAAAATCCTGTCTTAAACAATGGTGATCATGGTTATAATGATTCATCATGAAGGTTACATGCATAAAGTTCTTATATAGCAGATGCTAAATATATTTCTATGCTTCTTGTATCTGCAGATTTACAGTGTATGAAGTAATTCTCACTCCTTTATGAAACCCACAAAAGTCAAGAGACATGCCTATGACCAATCAGTTGGTGGCAGAGCAAATTTAGGTTTGTCTGATTAAAAAGTCTCTTTTCATTGTTTTTTGCTAAATATTTCTATCTATATCTAGGACACCAGTATTCTTAACTTCTAGTTGGTACACATCTGTAACCTAGATATTCAGGAGGCTAAGGCAGAAGGTTCACAAGTTTGAGGCCAGCCTGGGAAATTTATCAAGACCTTATGTCAAAATAAATTTTTTTAAAAGGGCTGGGGATTTAGGTCAGTGCTATAGTACATGCCTCATATGTGAAAAGTTCTGGGTTCAAACTCTGGTAAAATCATCATCATCATCATTATCATCATCATCTAAACTAGAGGTAACTTCTAACTAGGTACATCAAGAAGGTGATGTAGGATTTTCTAGATTCTAGCATGCACCATACTCATACAATGGTCCATCTGGAAATTTCACATTAAATGACACAGATGGATCTATGGATGAATGAGTAGATAGAAGGATGGAAAGATACAGATAATTTGATAAATTCCAATCTTTGGTAGTTAGTTTAATGAGGAAGTTATGCCTTACCATCATTTCTCTACCAACATATCATTATGCAAACCATCTTTAATTTGCCTGCTAAAAAAATAGGAAAGAAAAAGTACTCAGCAAAGAGAAAAAGTGTCATCTCTTTCATGGACTAATATAATTTAAATTGACCTAATACTAATTAAAGCTTTTTCATTAATGACTAGCACAGTGCACTAGATTTAAGCTGGGTAATTTTTTTCATATTACTTTTTAAATTTTCTTTTAGTTATAGATGGACAAAATATCCCTATTTTGTTTATTTTTATGTGGTGCTGAGGATCGAACCCAGTACCTCACATGTGATAGATGAGTACTCTACTCCTGAGTCACAACCCCATCCCCTTTATGTTACTTTTAATGACAGGTTTAGGTTATTAAATTGCCAGAAAAATGCATAACTTCTAAAATTTTAAATATGCTGCTATAAAAGGAAATATTATAGTGTGAAAAAGAATATAGGACCTGGGGGTCTAAAGGCTATGGATCAAATCCTAAATCAGATATTTATTCAATGAATTGGGTAAATGATCTCATTTTTATTACTTAGTTTTCTCTGTTAAGATTGTAGAAAATCATATTTCTAAAGTGAGATAAAGAAAGTTGAAGCACTTTAGAAGCCATAAAGTATTTTGAAATGGAAAAAAATAGCCACCATTGTGATTACTCATTACCAAAAACATCAGGTCAGCTGATGCTTAGCATAGATGCTGTTGAAAAAAGCCCAGGAAGCTTTTGCTGGAATCCTTTTATTTCTAATGTGATTTAAGTTGTATATTCACCTATGGGTAATCTGAAGTCAACAGGTTAATTGGTAACTTTTAAAGTCTATTCACAAGTGCCCCCAGCCACCAGGCTTTCCACAGTCTCTGGTCTCCAGGAAATCACATCAAATGAGAGAGATTGCTATGTTTGGCATTATGCAACTTACATCCTTTGGTTCTTTGCTATGTGAGTTTTTATTTTGAGTGATTTCTAAATTCCTACCAGTATGTGTCTTTGCTGTCTTTTTCATAATCATAATCACCAAAAGCACCTATTTGATTTTGCTATGTGGGAGGCACTATTTTGCATGGTTGACAGATTTCATGGCATCCAGTTCTCTCCACAATACAATGAAGTATAGGAGTATAGAAAAGAAGTACAGAGAGGACTTAGATCTCCAACTGAATTACTATGGGGCATGAAAAAGCCTACAGTCCTCATAGATTCTAATCCAGAGAGAACGGATTACAGGCAGAGGGGATGTGGATTTAGGGGGACATTGGTACTGGGAGTTATTTACTTATCTGACTGGTGAAGCATGTCCTATTTTCCTCATGATTTTATAGGTGAGGTCTGGGGTTCAGGGAGGGTAAGCAATTTGGCCAAGTAAAACATGTTGAACTCAGGAAAAATACCCACCACACTCTCTGTGAACTAACAGGATAACCCCACTTATCTCGTACTTATGGTAGGCCAATTTAAATTTAGCAGTTTGTTAGAGGCTACATTTCAATGCCCAGGTGAACTTGGGAACATATCTAGTGTAATGTAAATTTGTGATTTCTGTTTCTTTTGTGGAAAGGCATGATAACATGTTGTCTATATTAATACTTGTTGACGAACAAGCACACTCTTTTGGAGGATGTTAGCAAATTTTTCCAAGAAATATAGAACTGCTAGGAGCAATTAGTTACCTAGATCTTAATGTCTTCATTTTGTAATTCAGTATTAGCAAAACTTCTTTAATAAATTACTTCCCATTGGCAGGAAGAGACCAAGGGAAACTTGATATAAGGACAGGTAGTGTTAGTCTGGACTAGTCTACTGAATTCCATTAAAGCATTCTAAAGGTTCATGGGGATGAGTTGTATATTGATTAGATTTCTTTATTACAATCCATCTACAAACTTAGTGGCTTAGTTCAACACTCATTTACTCATAAATCTATCATTTAGCTGGGTGATTCTGCTGATCTGGATCAGGGGTGGCTGATCTTGGCTTGGACTTGCTCATATTTCTCTTATGGGTTGGATGGAGAGTGGTTTATCTTAAAGCTATACTCACTATGGGGTATGCTGATGAGGGTGAAATGATACTTTTCATTTTACTGGCTAATGGGGATTTGCTTAAATGCTGGCAGCAGTGTTCTAAGAGAATGAGAAGATGTAATACCTTCTGAGGCTCAGGCTTGGAAGAGGTATAGCATAACTTCTATGATATTCTACGGGTCAAAGCAGAAAACAGTGAACACAGCAGACTCAAGGGGTAAAAATTAACTCATTTCATGATGGTAGGGGCTATAAAATCACTTAGAAAAGGGGGTAGATATAGGGAAGAATGGAAAACTGTACCTATCTTTTATTCATCCAATCATAGTGGGTGTGCCATAGAAACAACAGCTGAGCAGGTCAGTCTTGATTAAACAGCTGTGACCTTGGGAGGTAAAGTATATGAAATATAGGATGGGATTGTAACTCAGAGCTAGAGCTCTTGCCTAATATGTGTAAGGCCTTGGGTTTGATCCCTAGTACTGAAAAAAAGAAATAAACAAGTATGTGAAACACATTGAAGATGTCAAAAATGATTTTGTAGGGAGAGTTTTCAGCAGCATCCCAGTGACCCAAAGACAATGGCCCTCTTTACATGATATTTGTAATCAGTACTGATCCTTTGTGAGTGAAGATTTAGCTGAATTCTTTGGATAATCTAAAACCAAAGTTGGTTTTATGAGAGAGATCTACATGTCCTGATGATTTGGTAGATAGAAGCTCAAAGCCATTTTATTTAAACAAAAAGCTTTTACGATATTCACACCATATAGTTGTTACAAGTGCATATATCAGAGACAAAATTTTGACATATTTTGTCAGTGATTTCCTCTTGAATTTATATCTGAGTCCCATACTTTGTCTTACTTCCCTTGACCCACCAAACAGTATATTATATTCAGATCCCTATTTTAATGGCTTGTTTATTTTTATGATTTTAACATAAATCTACCTACATTATGCTACAACACCGACAGAATTCATCTAACTGTATTTAAGTTGTTCAATCTTAAAATCTAATTAAGTATTTATGGTCTCACATTTTATATTTTACTCAGTCACAAATTGAATGCTAGAAGAATATAGTTTTAATTGAGGTCAAAATGGAAAATTAGTAGTTTCTAAACACAATCAAAAGCTAAGCTAATGTAATATGCCATAGGATCAGTGCTTTGTAGTTTTAATACTTTTTAAATTATTTTATAAAAGCATTACATATTTTGTAGTATTTGGGGAAATCTATAGAACACAAAGAAGGAAATTTAAATTATCCAAAATTAAAACATTCAGAAAGATGCTGAGTACCCCTAATACAAAGTGCAAACTTCAAAATGTTCCCAGATCTAAAGCTAAGCACTGATCTACACCACACACAGAAAATTTCCCACCATAAAAATTGTTCAATTCAATAAAATAATAAAAACATTGTAAAAATTATCTTTAGTCTTATGTAAAAGTTATATATGAAACACAAATGAATTTTGTGTTTAGAATTGAGTCCCATCTCCAAAATATCTCATTATGTAAATATAAATATTGAAAAAATACTTAATCCAAAACTACTCATGTCCAAGCATTTTGAATGAGGGGATTTAGTCTGTATTTTGATGAATATCCTCAATAATTTGCATAAAATATTTTATTATTTTTAAAATAATACATTGGTGGCAGAGAGAGTTAGTGCCTGACAGGTGCTCCCTGTGTTCCTTACATTTCTAAGATCTCTCTGATGAGTGTGAGAACCATGATACTACTTCCAGATGATGGAATGGATGATAAATATCATAGATATCAAAGCAATGAAAATTTTATTTGACTACTACTTTAACCTAGTATTAAATTAGAATTAAAATGTATTGCAAAAATGGGAAGAGGCACACTTCCTTCAGAAGAATTTAAGAATAATTGTCTTGTAACAAATGAAAATTGACTTTTTTATTATTTATCAATTGAGATTTGTAAACAAAGTCTGCATCAGCTGTGACAACAGCAAGAAACATAGCTGGCATGCTTAACAAAGTAAATTAGAATCTCCATTGTCCCACTGCACAATTTAAGTTTTTCTCGTGTCTTAGAATAGCACACTGTCCATTGAGTTTTCATGGATGAGATAGAAGAAATTTAAAAGAAAGAAAATGGGATGTTCCCCTCAATAAACAAAACAAATTTCAGTCTTTAAATAAATAGTAGTACATGTGGCATGTAATAGATCTGAATTTCTGGTGTATTTTACTTTTATACTGTGATCTCAGCTAGTAGCAATTTTCTTTCATATGGTTTCAAAACAACACTACTGCTATTATAATAAAAGGGGCTGAGAATGAGAAAATGACAACAGCCTATTTCTCACTGACTTGGTAAAGAAATGCAATTGTTAACAATTTTTTGCTATATTGCATACTAGTTGTGTTTGTATTAGTTTAGTGTATGAAAATAAATATCTCTTCCTAGGCAACCAGAGAGAATTACTATTATAGAATTTGGAAAAAAATGCTTCATTTTTAAAAAAATAAATAAAATATGGATGATATCGTGGTGTTTGAAGCTCTACATAGAAATAGCTCTCTAAATCTGTTTTAGGGGTGCCTGTGAATCCCTGTTTTCTCTCTGTCACTCTCTTTTCCTTCTCCAGTTTCTGTTGTCTTCCATTAACAGAAAACATCTAGATTATCTTCCAGCATGTGCTTTTCATGCATGGTGGTTATCTGAGACACTGTTTTCCCCCTGTACAAAGCCACATAGTAAATATATTCATCTTTGCAGGATAGACCTTTCTATGATCACTCTTCAACTTGCAATTATACAATGAAAACTGCCTTAGGCAAGGCATAAATGAATGTGTGTGAATAAGTATGTTTCAATAAAACTTAATTTACAAAATAGAGGCTAGGGTTGGGAGGAAGATTTGATCCAGAGGCCATAGTTGGAGGAGCTCAGTTTAGAACTCTGTTGCTTCCAACAAGTAATTCAATTTAACCATGGTATGTTTCCATAACAAAGTTGTCTTACTTAAGATGACAACAAACCAACTGTTAATATGCATAACTCACTAAGCATTTGTAAAATACATTTGAAATCCTGTGTCCAATTGTTACTAAATTCTCTTCTGCTTCTTTTTTAAATTTGGCCTAGAAACATGAAACTTGCCAGCTTACATATGTAGGTGAATATGAATTTTAGTTTAAACCTATACTGACATTGATAACCCCATTAATAGGGATTACTTTGTAAAGTGGTCAGGTTGGCAAGAATTTTTTTCTCCTGTCTTCTTTATTTGCTAAAGGTCACATATAGAAAATGGAATTTCACAGATCTCAACACACCTTCAAGTATGCCCTCCAGTAGATGAGTCCCCCACAGTCATAAACACTGTTCTAGTGTTGCCATTTAGAAATTTACTGCATTTCGCAGTCCAATAGCTCAGTAAAAGCAATTTTTATTTTTACCTCCTGTATCAACCTGTGTGAAAATCTTTCCATGTCAGAGAGGCCGTAGGAGGCAAACATTAAAGTACTTTTTTTATTTTAGAAAATAAAACCTGTTAGAAAATCAGGCTTCAAAACACTGTCTGTCTCAAAATATTGACAGCTGAAGAAGCAGTGGGAGGCAACCTAAGGAACAGTTTGCTACACCAGCAATAAATGTTAACACATTAGAACATTCTTAATAGAAAATTAATGAAAATTGTTACTTACTTAAAATTTTTTCACTTATTTTCCTATTTCCAACACTCATGTCTTCCTTTATCTTTTTCACTTCTTAGTCTCCCCTACCATCTCAAATTGTATTTTTTACATTATTATTATTAACTGTTCTACCAAGTATATAGAAAATTTCCCATGTTTATAAACCATAGGAGAAAATTTAAAGCCCACAGAAAAGTAGGAATAAGATTTTGATTTTTCAACCACTATAGAAACCAATTTCCTTTTTCTGTTTTCATTGTATTATCTTTCTCCAATTTATCCAAAGTCTGACAGTCAAAGTTTTCAATTTTCTATTTTTTCAAACATAAGCTTCTTTTTGTGACCATTCATAATTTAGTTATGCCATTAATTAGCCAGTCCAAAAATATTTCCTCTACTTAAGATACCTTACCCTAGGCATCTTGTCCTCAAAGACTCTATAAAGTACCTCCTCCTGGCTTTGCTTATATTGAGCTACTTAACCATAATAATGCACCAACTCAGTCTATCCACCCATCAAAATCCAACTAGAATATTCACAATTAGTGGAGCTATCTATTCTCTCTACCTATTTTATGATTTCTATATTTTATCATATCAAAACTCCTAATTAAAGGCAAACTTGTCCTGATCATCTACAGCTACATTATCTGTCTCCCCTTCATTTTTCTGATTTCATAACCAAGGCTCTCTCTTTGTCCACTCCACTTCTATTATTCGGTCCTCTTCATCCTTAATCCTGCCACAGGACTTTTGCATTTTACTCTCCTAAAATATGCTTTCCCAGTTGTCTGCATGTCTAGCTGGACAACTTCACTGGTTTACTATTCAGTGAACCTTTACTAATTATCCCATCAAATTCTCACCCTACTCTGCAGACATTGCATACATTTCTTTCCTCTCTATTCTTTTCATTTAGCATTTTTTTACTCTTTATTGTATTTACTTGTCTTGCTCTTTGTCTGTTCCACTATAAGATATGTAAAAGTAGGTATTTTATCATTTTTAATCATCATTATGTGCCTAGTGCCTAGAAAAACATCTGAAACTTGAAGTACTGCGTAAATATTTGTTGCATAAAATGATTTTCAGGAGCATATACTTCTCACTTCATATTTCGTTTTTTTTTTTTCTTACATGATGCAAATCTGTCCCAGTTAGATTGTTAGAATGAGGTCATGATCTAGGTTGCATCATTTTCTGTGTTCCTGCAACACCTAGAACATGATGAGCATAGAGGAGGAATTCAGAACATGGAGGATTTCACTAAGATCTTGATGAGTTGCATGCATGTGTGACTATGTAATATCAAATGCCACCATTATGTACAATTAAAATGCACAAATAAAAATATGGGAAAACCCCAAACGATGACAAAAAGTCTTGATAGGTAGATGTGAAAATGAATATAAATTGACCAAAATAGGATAATCTTGCTGCTTGGTAATTAATGCAAGATTCTAGGAAAACTGTCATTTCCAATTATGACAAAGAATCAGTTCCACTTATTACTATTTCCTCTTGATAATTCCTTTATCACTCTTTAAACACTGAGTCAGGATAACTCAAGAAATACTAAAATTCAAGAAAGATGAATGTAAGCAGGCCAACAGAAAACTGAGGGATGACAAATGGGGGTTTCCTGCATGCTCTATAAAAAATCTATGTGACTATCTGATCCAGAATGAAAATAGCTTCATGTAATATTAAATAAAAACCCTCTCACCAGTTTCAGAGCCTGTGTGTTGGGCTATTATTGTACCCAAGCTTACCTTTTGTTTGTGTTAAATATTTTGCTCCACTTAGGAGCATCATGACCTAACAAAAGCTCTTAAATTGCAAACAGTGACCTTGATCTGACAGTTAGAATAATCTATGGCTTAAAGTATGTGTAGTAGCTGGTGCAATAATAAATCAATTCAAATTAGTGCAGATGTGACTAGCAAGTAGTCCAGAAATTAGAAATCTGTGGCTCCTTCCTCTCAAAGCTCCTGCTGGGAATGTTGAATTGTCTACAATTTAGCTGTTAAGATCATTTTGTTGTCACATAGCTGCATTGCATAGGAGGGCCCACCTTCATTACCTGAACTGAATCATTTAACCAAGGACACTTGGCTCCTTGCCTAGCAGACCTGTGGAAAGCACTTCTGAGGTGAGGGCACTGCTGCTGTGATGTGATATTTTTAAAGAGGAAAGTTATGTCTATGTCAAACACAAAATAGCGAAATAAAGCAAAATGTATTTTGGCAATAATTAGCATTATTTTACACAGAGCTAAGCTTCAGAACTGAGAAAAAGGAACTCTGAAAAGCTAGCGTGTGTGTGTGTGTGTGTGTGTGTGTGTGTGTGTGTCATATTCTCTCTCTCTCTCTCTCTCTCTCACACACACACATACACACTCATATGCCCTTTTTATCCACATCAAATTGTTATAAATCAGATATCTCAATTTAATCTCATTACTTACTTGACCACAGCCTTCAGTCCTTCCACCTCTTAGATCTCATTTTTTGTCTGATTCCTTTCCAATTTCATAACTCCAATTTCTTCATCCCTTCATTTTCACTCAATATAAAATATTTCTGATCCCACTTTTTTGTGCTTAGCCTTCTCCTCTGAGATTCTGCTCACTAACACTTTGAACAACTTGGACTCCTGTCATTTCTCTGCAACTACCTGGCAAAGTTGCAATTGTAATTTAAAACTGAAGTCTTTATACTTAACGCAGTTTCCTAAGTTTTACTCAAAACTAGAAACCAAGTAGATCGGTGACACCAAAAAATAATTTTCAGATGTAGCTAGGCCCTCAAGCTTACTTAAATAGGACTTATTTATCCTTAGCCCCATCTTCCATTCCTATCATTGTTGGAATTTTTCTGCCTTCTCCTGCCTTGCAATCTTGGGAATTTAGCTCTACTTCAAGTAGAAAGCTGAAACAATTGGTCGACTTTTTATAATTTTTACTTATTAATATAAACCTGTTCATATTTTTCATTTTTTCCTTGGTCTCAGCTGAAAAAGACGATGTCCTATGTTACCCCATTTTTCTGGGTCAGAGAGATTTAGTCTCCTTCAAGGAATGCCCCATTATGTATTTCTTCTCCCTTCATCTAACTCTCCCTATTGACTTCATTTACAGTCAATAAGCTTGCTTCATTGAGACTCCTTACTAGTCACCCTTAGCATCTCCATTCCATAGCTATCTTCATCAAGAAGTATCACTCATCCACCCTCCACCGTCTTCCTCCTTTTTCTTGTATTCATTCTTCAATCCACTTTTCCCTCTCTGGAAACTGCTCTGAAATCAAGCTATGATCTCTATGTGCCAAAGTCAGGGTGTATTTTTACAGACCTGACTTCATTTGAGACTCTTTTTCACTCATCTCCCTTGGCTTCTATGTTCTCAGTGAGTCTTTTAGACCTCAAATTCTCTGTCTTGCCAGGATCTTTCCGAGTTGGCCCCATGTAATCTCCCCTAACCCCATCCTTTCTCAAAGAAGTCTTTCTGTGGTTCCTCCTTCCACTGCGTTTCCTATCCTGATGCTGCACCATGTCTACAGTGTCATCTTCCCAGTGCAAAGCATTCTTTCTTTGTGCAGGCCTTTCTCGTTATCATTAACTCTTGTATGCTATTTACTGCAATATTATACTAAAGATATTTGTGTCTGTCTTCATTAGAAAAATTATACATACTGGGATGGCAGATACCTGTTGAGCTTATCGCTGTTTACCCCATAATACCTTAAACATAAACAGCACTCAAGAATTACATTAAATGGAAGTTTCACATACCCCTAATGGTTTAGTCTACATTTTTCAAAAGTCAGGCTGCACCTAAAACCACCAGGAAACAAATTAATTACATTACATGTTATTGCTATTCTTGGAAACCTTCTATATTCCTGTTGTGTTACCAGGCAGTAAAATTTCCTTCTCACAGAAAATTTTCATCCTTTACACTCAGAAATAATTCAGCATACATTTTACTGAAAGAAAGGAAGATTAACATCCATGAAATCACTTTGCATAAAGATTTTTCCTTTAGAAACCTACTTTCCTTTCATTTGCCTGCAAGAAATTTTCCATGCTTCCTTTTTATTTTAAAAGAGAGGAAGAGAATTTGTGATTACATGTCAATAAATGGCCACCTTTTTCTCTCCTAGGGTACACACAGAATGAATCAGAACCACCACCACAACGCCTCATAGGAAATTTACTCAGGTAATCAGGGTGCATTTCATTGTGTGTACACCCACTTCAGCTCTGATTGAAGGAGTGCTCTTTAAAAAAAAGTCTCATGAACTGGGTACAGTGGCACACACCTGTTCTCCCAGCAACTCAAAAGACCAGGGCAGGAGAATCACAGTTTTGAGGGCAGCCTCAGAAACTTAGCAACACTCTGTCTCCAAACAAAAATTTTTTAAAAAAATTTTTTTTTCACAGTAAAAGGAGTCTGTACTTTGAAGTTGGAATATTGTTGCTCAATTTCCATTCCAGTTCTTTTTAGCCTAGTGTCTTCAAGCAAAATAAATAACATTTCTGAAATTCATATGCATTGTGATAATAAAAATGCTTCCTTTCTGACAAGGTATTTATTAAGATTAAATGAGATGATGCTTCTGAAAGCATTTTGAAAATAGAATGCATTATTCTAATACTGACTTTTATTTCCAATTTCCAATTTACTTCTTTGGATAACCTTTCTGTTTAGCCCTCTAAATCATACTCTTGGATCCAATTAGCACTTTTTATCATTATACAATGATCAAGATTGCTGTTAATTTTCTATATATCCTTTCTAATAAAGATTTGCCATGCAGACATTACCAAGGAAGTTAAGTTTTCCCTGCTTGGAATCTACTATGTTGTTCATTCCTTGACAGATTTATTTTTCTGATTGATTCTTTATATGTTCTCTATGCTTTATACCTCAGCTCTAGAAAATTACCTTGGGGAACATTCTTATAAATTTACTAATGACACCTCAGTGAGTAATGTTCAATACAAACCAGATGAAGAAAATAAGCATTCAGTGCTATAATGTAATTTGAAATCCTTACCTTATTGCAATAACTCTGAGGCCTAACAAGTATTATGCTCATATTTAATTAAGTTGGATCGTCTTAGAGACTTGTACAAATAACATTTTATTCATTAGAATTCAGATTTTTGAAGCTATTTCTCTGGCTTCAATGTTCCATAATCAGTGGTCCAAAATGGAGTTTATTTTAGTCTTCACCAATGACTACCTCACATAAAACCTATAGTGATAACATTCTATTAATTAATATTTGTTTGTAACACAATAACAATATATCTTAAAGTGTTCAAAAATCATCTAGTATAATCTAGACATGCTACATGCATTTAAGTATTTGAATTTGGTTTCAATAACATTTTAAAAATCATAATTTGTTTAAATAATATCTAATAAATTTATCTTGTACATTAAGTACAAAAAAATATTTTCTTTGATATATGAAAAACAATTTAAGTATGTGTACCTGTGAATATAATATCAAAGCTCTTATAATTCACATTAAAAATTTGGCCAAATTATATTGCTATATTGATAATTTTTTAAACTTTTTTCCCCATTATGTATACCTACTTTTAAAGAGTATAGGAACAACTAAATTCTCTTCAACAAATTAAACATGAAAAGTTGTATGATATTATGATGTATGTATATCAAGATCCAGAGAAAGTCAAGTAGATGTTTGGTTTAGATGTGTGAGAAAGACGTTTTTGTTGTTAAAGATACAGAAATTCTAAGTATCCTCTATTAAATTCAGGATTCTAGGTGATAGGATTCTTTTGTTATTGTTACTTATTTAATAAACAGTATGTTTTCTAGGACCTGCATTACAAAACATTTTTTTCAACAGTGAGGTGCAGTTATTCTATTGTTGAAGGGACTCTTTGTTGTTCCTACAATATCCCAGCCACATCTCTGCACTTGCATTTTATATGTACAATATTTATGTGATTTTTTCCTTTAGATAGAAGTTTTAAACACAAGACCTTTTTTATTCATCTTCAAAACTATTGCACCTAACTGTTGGGCACACATTACATACAGAATAAAATCAGGAAACATTAAGTGAATAAATTAATAAATAAACCACTACTGTGTAAAGATAGTATTATTGCTATTGATTTCTGACTCACTCTTCTTATGTACTTATTCATTCCACTTATCAAAATTCTAAGTGAGAACATGACTGCAATATTTTATAGAACTAAATAAAATATATTTGAATCTTTATCAGAAACTTCTTAGTCATAATTTGTATCCAGTGGCATTGCTCATAAGTCTTTAAGAGCCAGCTCTCCAGAGGAACAAAGGAAAAAATAAAAATGAACAGTCTTGATTTGTAGCCTTTGCTGACTTCTGAGGTATAATACTCCCAACATGGCCAATTTTAAGCTACCAACACCATGTCTCTGACACAGAGTAGGGAGGAAATAAGCACAATTGGCTCTCCTGAGTCTCCAGGAAGGACATCACTGGTTGCTCCTATACTGCATCTTACATTACTCATTTCAGCTGGCTTTGCTGAATTGCCTTCTGCTACAGGTTTTCAGTAGTTCCTTTCAAGGACTCACTTCTATGCACAGAGGTAATAAATCAAGGACATTAGGATGGTAGGCTGCTGGGTTCTTTAAAAACATTATCCTTAAATACCATCATTAATATCACCAATAAACCACAAGGAAAATTACAGGTACTCTCTTCCAGGAAACATATTTAAAAACTCATATAAAAAGTAAAAGAAAGTCAAGTCTGAGATGAATACCTTTGGAATCTATTGTGATTTGAGTCAAGTAAAGGTTGTATTATAGTTAATAATTTCATCCTTTTAGGTGGAAAAAAAATTGACCATTATCTCTGAAAATCCTTTACTGATTTATGTTAACTACTTCCTTCCTCATTTTTCAATTAATTTAAACTTAGCTCGTCTCTCCTAGTAAAACCTCAGAACTTTAAACATTTGAGGTAAACCACATGTTTACATATTGATGCATTTTAGGCATGTTGGTTTCTGGCTTACAGTTATTAGCATCAAATGAGAAAAAACCAGATCAGCAGTTCTTCAAAAACAAAATACATAAGAGCTATTTATTTGTCATCTGACTTCAGGTGATTCATTGGATTCTTTTTCATCAGCACAAGAATAAAAATATTTTACTAGCAATCAATTCCTATGATTACTTTAAATCATGGCAGTATTCAACATATAAGGGAGAAAAGAGATCATTGGCAAAGGTTTTTCATACTGTCAAAAAGTATTTCAAGTATCAATTGTTTTGATAGTCAAAATTAAATACATTGTTGGCAATGTAATTCTAATTTTACTGTCTACATGTATACTTTGAAGTTCACTGAACAGAATCATTTCTTCCAAGAGTTCAAACTTGGAATTTTTTTTTTTTAAGAAACAGAATAATGTATTGAATTCTTAGTGTGTATGTGAAGTTCAAAAGTCATAGCCCCCCACACACACCAAAAAAAAAAAACTGTAAACAAAAATAAACATCTGTGAGGATGTATCTTATCCACTTAGACTTGGTAATTTATAATCAATATAAATTTATTGCTCATAGTCTGGCTCACAGATCAAGGAATCAGTAGATACGGTGTCTGGTGAGGACTCATTCTCTGCTTCAAAGACATGTGCCTTCTAGACATGTCCTCACATGGTGGAAGGGACAAACAAACTCCTTATACAAAGGTACCTTCATGAGGGGCAGAGCCTCAGGATTTTATGGTCTTTGAAAGGCTCTACCTCTTAATTCCAGTGCACTGAAGATAAAATTTTAACATGAATTTTAGGGTGACACAGACATTCAGACCATAGCAGCATGGGATATCACAAATATCTAATTACAAAGACAGGCTACTGCTATTACACTCAAGTTATGTGTAAATTTAAAATGAAATCAATGTGTTTTAAAAATTGATTTGTATTAGACTACACAAAATAAGAAACTATCAATATCAGGTGAAATGGATTACAAAAATCAGAAAATCCTAGGGCTCTTAAAGTACAATAGCCATGTTCATTTTTGTAGTATGATGGATCATCAGGGAAATGTTAATTATAATCATCACATCTGTTTATGAAACTTTATTGAGACAGAAATTGAATGCTATATTTAAGCAACAACAGTCATTTTAAAAAATTTTAATTTGTTATATATGACAGCAGAATGCATTAAAATTCATATTACACATACAAAAGACAATTTTTCATGTCTCTAGTACACAAAGTAGAGTGACACCATTCGTGTCTTCATACATGTACTTAGGGTAATGATGTCTATCTCATTCCACCATCTTTCCTACCCCCAAGCTCCCCCTTTCCCTTCCTTCCCTCTGACCTATCTACAGTTCATCTAATTCTCCCATGCCACCATCCCGCAACCACATTATGAATCAGCATCCTTAAATCAGAGAAAACATTTGGCATTTGTTTTTTTGGTATTGGCTTACTTCACTTACCATGATATTCTCCAACTCCATCCATTTACCTGCAAATGTCATGATTTTATTATCTTTTAATGCTGAATAATATTCCACTGTGTATATATACCACATTTTCTTTATCCATTCATCTACTGAAGGGCATATAGGTTGATTCCACAGTTTAGCTATTGTGAATTGTGCTGCTATAAACATTGATATAGTCATATTATATACATATATGTGTGTGTGTGTTTGTATAAAAGGGACATGAAAAATTTCATTAAAAAGCATCCTTATAACTCATGATAAATATCCCATTTTTATTTTATGAAATTTAGATTTTGCCAATTTGCCTCAGTTGAAATACCAAAGGCATGCTTTTCATTTGCCTTATGTTCAATATCAAAATTATTTCTTCATGGGGCTGGGGATGTGGCTCAAGTGGTAGCGCGCTCGCCTGGCATGCGTGCGGCCCGGGTTCGATCCTCAGCACCACATACAAACAAAGATGTTGTGTCCGCCGATAACTATAAAATAAATATTAAAATTTCTCTCTCTCTCTCTCTCTCTCTCTCTCTCTCTCTCCCCTTCTCTCTCACTCTTTCTAAAAAAAAAAAAAAGAAAGAATTTTAAAAAAAATTATTTCTTCATAATGTTGCTGTTCCACGTAACTGGTTGTTAGCATGTGAATGTTTTTTGAATCACTTATTTTAAAGTGAATACAGTTCTTAATTTTTAAAAAAAAGATGATTAGGCCTTTAATCCTAACATGTCTAGACTTCAGCAATCTCATTATTTCTATTCCAAAATTTACACGTAGAATTGATTAACTAAATGAATGTGTGTGCAATTGACATGATAGAGAACTATTTTAATACATTCAAAGTAGCATACATAACAGAACTAAGGAGAAAAATCTTTGAAAGTTATTGGGCAACAAATTTCCAAATCAAAGTTTTTCCTAAATAAATAATATCTATATATGTTTGCATTGCATAAATGACATACCTTCTGAATAAAGGAATATGTAGTCTTAGAGAAAAATGAATAATGATATATATATATATATATATGTATATATATATACACACACACACACACACACACACACACTGAAATATTACTCAGCCTTAAAAGAGAATAAAATCATGGCATTTGAAAGTAAATGGATGGAGTTGGAGAATATCATGCTTGGTGAAGTAGGCCAGTTCCAAAAATAATTTGCAATTTCAATTTAAGAATTCAAAGATCATGCAGTGATGCATGTCTGTTATCCCAGCAGGTTCAGAATCAGAGGCAGGAGGATTGCAGTTTCAAAACCAGCCTTAGCAATTTAGTGAGACTCTAAGCAACTTATTGAGAACCTGTCTCAAACTAAGTAATAAAATGGGCTGGTGATGTGGCTCAGTGATTAAGTCCCTTGGTTCAATCCCTAGTTACCAAAACAAACAAACAAAAAAAGAATTTGTAGCACAGAAAAGTTAACAACTTGCCAAAAGTCATAAAGTTGAAGAGGACTGGGTTGGAATCAAAACTACGTCTGAGATGCCAGAGATCTGCACATTCTAAAACAACATGGCTTCCTCTGTGACATTTTGGTGTTTGTCTCTAAATGCTAGTGTTCTGTGGATCAGCAAATGAGAGCCTGTGGGTCAAGCCAAGCCCGCTGACTATTTTGTAAGAATTGTCACACTTGGTTTACATGTTATCAGTGGCTGTTTCATGTTGAGAAATTACAACGTAAGCCACATGGCTTGCAAAACCTAAAATGGTCATTGTCTGGTCCTTCTCAGGTTTACTTATTGGTGCTTCAGATATCCAATATGAAACTTGAAGTCAATATTCTATGTCTGTAGATATTGACTACATTTTTTATTCATCTCAATTTTTAAACAGTAAAAATGGTTCAAATATTCATTATTTATTTAATAAATACATCAAAATTATTTGATTGAAATCCTAATTCCTAGCAGTTGTCTCAAAGCAAACAAACACAAATGTTAATTACTACCACTTATCACAAAATTAGTCTTCTCATACAAATCCTGTAATAAAAATGGCTACTATGTAAGAGAATTATTTATTGCTACTATGTATCAACCTAAGAACTTTCAACCTAAGTCCAAACAATCAAACGTCTGTAGTCCAAAACAATCAAAACATGGCCTTTCTGTTAGCTCTTCCGAGCTTCCAGACTATGAATTATTTCTGTCACCCAGCCTAAGGTATTTTGTTATAGCAGCCTGAGTGGACTGATATATATGATTGGCATGATATTGGCGCCAAAACAGACATGAAGACAAATGGTACAGAATACAAGACACAGAGAACAAACTCACATATATACAGTTATCTTATACTAGACAAAGGCCCCATAAACGTACATTGGAGAAAACATAGCCTCTTCAACAAATGGTGCAAGGAAAACTGGAAATGCATATGTAGCAAAATGAAATTAAACTCCCTATCTCTCAACCTGCACAAAACTCAACTAAAAGTGGATCAATGACCTAGGCATTAGGCCACAGATCCTGCCTGTACCTGCTAGAAGAAAAAGTAGGCCCAACTCTCCATCATGTTGGCTTAGGAACTGAATTCCTCAACAAGACCCCCAAAGTGCAAGAAGTAAAATTAAAAGTCAATAAATGGGATGGTATCATACTAAATAGCTTCTTCACAGCAATGGAAACAATCATGAAAGTGAAGAGAGAGCTTACAGAATGGGAGAAAATCTTTGCCACCTGCATCTCAGATGAGCATTAAATTCTGAGATATGTAAAGAACTCAAAAAATGTTACAATCTTAAAAACAAATAACCCAATCAACAAATGGGCAAAGAAATAGACATTTCACAGAAGAAATGTAATTGGTCAACAAACATGAAAAAATGTTCAACATCTTTAGCAATTAGAGAAATGCAAATTAAAATTACACTGAGATTTCATCTCACTCCAGTGAGAATGGCAATTATCAAGAAAACAAGTAACAATAAATATTGGCGAGGACGTGGGGAAAAACATACATTCATACATTGCTGGTGTGACTGCAAATTGGTGCAACCACTTTGGAAAGCAGTGTGGAGATTCCTCAGAAAACTTGGAATGGAGCCACCATTTGACCCAGTTATCCCACTTCTTGATCCAAAGGAATTAAAAATCAGCATACTACATATGTGACTGCATGACCAATGTGATTGATTCTATAACATGTATACTCAGAAAAATGAGAAATTATGTTCCGTCTATGTATGATATACCAAAGTGCATAAATGCAGGCTACTGACATGTATAACTCATTAAAACAAATAAAAAATAGTTTTAAAAAAAAGTGTTTCAAAAAGTAGTTTTTGGAGGTTGTTAACTTACCAAAAATGTATAAAATTTTGAGTCTTAGTATTGTACAAAAAGAATAAAATCAAGGGCTCATTTAATCCAATCCCTCATTTTACAGATGAAAAAATTTAGATTCAAGGTCATACAAATATTAGTGGTAGAAACAAAAATAGATGCCAGGGCTAAATTACAGTACTCCTTGTTAAGTCGGTTTTGAGGTTGGCTGAGAATCAAAGCACCAAACAATCCATGAACATGAAAGAACCACCAATCAGGCGCTGACAGAACTGCCTATCAATCAGCAGGTTCTCCTGACCAATCCTGCATCTTAGCAAGCTCCCCAAACACACCCCAGTAAGGACAAGGGACTCTAAAAACTTTTCCTGTCCCAAACCCTCCCTTCTTGCCCTAAGCCCAATAAAAATTTGAGTCTTGTTGAGCCATTGCTTCTCTGGGGACCGCCCTGTTGGTCTGGAGGGTCTCACCCAGAGCAAAATCTCAATAAAGCTTCCTTCAGCAGCTTTTTTAACCTGCCTCCTTTTGGTCACCACTGACTGACCTTACACTACTTTTACTACAATATATAGTTTTCTAGTCTTAAAACTACTGGTAAATCACTGAGGTATAATGGTTCAGTGGCAAGCGCTTACTTAGCATGTGTGAGGCACTGGCCTCAATCCTTAGCACCACTTAAAAATAAATAAAATAAAGGCATGCTGTCCATCTACAACTCCATTTTTTTTAAGAGCTTATCTTCTAAGGTCAACTGTATATGTTCATCAAATGCACTTTAAAAAAGTTTTTTTTTTTTAAAGTCAGCATACTATATTGACACAGCCACCTCAATGTTTATAGCAGCTCAATTCACAGTAGCTATGCTAAGGAGCCAACATAGGTGCCCTTCAACAGATGAATGGATAAAGAAAATGTAGTGCATATACCCAATGAAATATTATTCAGCTATAAAGAATAATGAAATTATGGCATTTTCCAGTAAATGTATGGAACTGGAGACTATCATGATAAGTGAAACAAGTTAACCCCCCAAAACAGAGGTGGAATGTTCTCTCTAATATGTGGATGCTAATGATGCTGCCAGTTATGGATGATGAGTTCTGCTTCCTCACATGTTGAAGTCTGAACATTAGAGAGGCAAGCATATTAAAGCAGGGTTTATTTTTAAAGGGGTAACATAGACTTCCCCCTGGAGAGAGGGGAGGCCACAGAAGGGAAGTGTTCTACCGTTTTTATATGTGTTAGGCTTCCTTTGTTCTCCTGCCCTCTTCCCTTTATCTTTCTTCTTCCTGCAGGTGACTAGGCTAGACTAGGCCTAGGAAATGCTGGGTGGGATGGTCAAAAGGTGGGGGAAAAGTGGGCTGAAGGGGAAAAGGCAGGAGCAGTGGAGAACACACTAATTGACAAATTTATAGCTCCCTGTAGGGAAGGGCAATTCCTGGGACAGATTACCTTAGCAACAGGTGGGAGCAGGGGCAGGTTGTGTGATAGGGTGGAGGAATTAACATTTCAATCCCTCAAGGGACGGTCTTCAATTTCCCAGACTCACTCCTTGATCTGACATGACTCGATTTACCTATCTCTACTGACTGACTGCCTGTCTAATTCTGGCTTCATTATCATAAAATAAGGAGTGGGAAGGAAGAATAGGAGTACTTTGGATTAGACAAAAGGGAATGAAGGGAAGGGAGATGGGAATGGGAAAGACTTTAGAATAAATCAGACATTACTTCCAGATGTTCATATATGCATAGTGTAACTCCATATCATATACAACTACAAGACTGGGAATTTATAATCAATGAATGTGTAATATGTCAAAATACATTCTACTGTCATATAACTAAAAAAATAAAAATTCTTTTAAAAAGATGGTTAAGGTGGTAATTTTTATACTGTAAATACTTTGTCTCAATAAAAAAGCTTTCAGGAAAAAAAATTACACTTTAAACAAAAAGTTGCCATAAAAAAAGATGTAACTCTAAAGAAATCAAAACAAAACTAAAAACGATTTGCTTTGTTAAAATGGTATAAAGTAATCCGTGAATGTTGTCTTAAATTGTATTTTAAAAATTATAAGAATTATTACAAATGATGTTAGAAGTAACAGTAGTTAATTAGGAAATAATGGACAAACTGCTTTGTATATATAAAGGATGCGATACTATCATTTTGAAGACTTATACATTCAAAAGTACATTAATATTTTATTTATTTAATTAATATTAATGGTTCACAGAATAAGTGCCCTGTTAATGAATGTGATTTTTATATTCAGCATCTCCATTTTCACACATCCATCATTTTCTAATCCTATGCAATCTGCATCTTACCACTACTAATATCATTTTCAAATCTGAAAGCTGTTTCTCATCATCAGTCTACTTGATTTTGACATTTAGTATTTTAAATCATCTCCAGGAATCTTTGTTTTTTCCTAGTTTCAATAGTACTCTATTATTCTACTTCTACTATCTAATAATTACCTCTTTCTTCTTTCCTTTTTTGGGTTTTCCTTCTTTAAGTGAAATTTACATATTTAATTTTAATTTCTTTAAAAGTTATCATCCACACTATGAGTATGATCATAGTTTGAGCTTATTTTCCTTGCATGCTGTTATTTTATGGTGGGCTGCTGAGATCAGATTTGGCCCATGTGAGTCTTGTTCAACTCATTTTTTCTGGCAATTAACAGATGAGATACGGAGACTAACAAAGTAAAATCATCATTATCTCACTTGGATTCCCTGTCATAAGTAGTAGGTGAATCCTGCTCCATGAATGTCCATGGTTCACATGATCTGTCTCAGCTCCAAATACTTCTAAGAATTCTGGTGATCCCTCACTGAATCACCTAAGAAAGTGGAATTTCCACTAAGGCCCAGTTTCTTTAAGGTTAACAGAGTTCTCATCTCTCTAGGCATCCCCGGATTCTCTTCGATGTTCAGAAATACAAAATCCCTTTTGCTATAAAGGCAGAAGGGTCTTAAATCATCATTCTAAGATCATGTTCTAGTTTTGTTGTTGTTGCAGTTTTTGTTACTGTAGATCAAGAACTTTTATGAAAATAAAAAATTATTTTAATCCATACAAGATTCACTTTTCAATTGACAATAATAATAAATCATTTCATTTCACCAGTTAATTAGTTTGGTTACAAGTTACTGAAAATAGAAGCTTTGAAGTACAAGAGTCTTTCAGTCTCATCTGAGTAGATGCATTTCAAAAATATTATAAATCACAAGTCCCAGTATAAATTGCTGCAAAATAGACCAATAAGTAAACTAAAAAATGCAGAATCACCCTTTCTCTGTATTTTTCAATAAGACAGTGAGTCAAAAATATCTGCTTAAAAAAAAAAATCAGCAGGACTACCTGAAGAAATAGGTAGCAAATTTTCTCCCTTAACCTAATCACTTGAATTTTTATTGTGATTTGCAAGCAATAGTGTCAAATTCATGGTCTTTGTAGTAATTTTTAAAAAACTGATCAGATATCCTTTTATCCAATTATGATACAATTATATTCCTCTATTTCTTTAAAGGTATAGCTATGAATAAAACATTTTTCCTTTTCCTCTGGTGAATGTCAGAAAAGCCTTTACAGAAGACATGACAGCAAAGCAGAATTTTGAAATATGAATTGCTGTCAAATACAATTTTTCCTATGAGGTGGGTGTGACTCAGAAAATAGAAGTTTTCACGAAGAACCTAATCAGCTTGCTCACAATCCTCCCCGACATCAGCACAGGAAAGGACTTGCTGAGCACCTGCATGCCTGATGCTACATCAGCCCCCCAAACAGAGCTGATGAGTATCTCCTAACCTCTAATTATGTGCAGCGTTGGTGAGTGTTTAATAGACTTTGGAGGAAAAGAAAGGAAATATGCTGAGAAGGAATAGGAATGCTTTTGAGGAGGAAAGTATCAAAACACAGTAAATGCTGATCTTTATGTGTTATTTTTCTTATATGAGAATCCCTGTTAATTAGATTTTTAATGATCTTTATAGCATCAATTTATGTTCCTTTTCAACCTGGAGACACTTTAAAATACTTAACTGTAGTAAGTCATCAAAAAGAAACTCAACAATGTTTAGTAGAATTTCAACATTAGCATGTATATTTGATTCCCTAATAACAACTAATTCATTTTTTACCAATTTTTTTTGCAGTGCTAAGGATCAAACCTCCTTATACTAGTCTCCTCATACTAGCCATGTGCTCTACCAATGAACCCCAAACCACAATTCTGATAATAGATACTCTAGCATCTGTACAAAGCCCAACTTAAGCTGTGAGTTGCAGTACCACTCTCAATCATATATACTGAGCAGTCATAATTTTTCTGAGCTTCAAGATTCTCATTTGTAAAATCAGGGATTTAATTTGCATTATTATTAAATTATTTCTCTCTTTTTAAAACCTTACATGTTCATACAAATGCTTTACAATCATGAGGTTTTATAAAGGTACACCATAAAGTGCAGTTTACTAGGACTAGTACTGTTAAAATTGAATTAATTCTGTCCAAACAAAGGCGATCTACAGAATCAACTACAGAACATAAATAACTTATAAAATTAGTGAAATTTCAATAAGAATTAATATTAAGTTTATTAAAATACATGAAAGGCTTATCTTAAAATCCACAAAAAAAGGATTAAAAAAAAAAGTCAAGAAATTTGTAAATAAGAGCTACTTTTGAGTCCTTAGTATTTGTGAGGCATAATGTTCTATTTTAAAAGGCACATTTAATTTTTGAAAAAGACGCTATGATATAAGAACCATTAACATTTTTATTTTGCAAATGAAGAAGCTGAGACACAGAGTCTAAGTAACTTGTCAATATCATAATGTTAGAAAGAACAGACACAGGATTTGAACCCAGAAATGCTGGCTCAAAGTATTAAATGAAAATTTGTGCAGATAGAAAAATAAGAAGAATTAACTTACTAAATATCAAATCAAGGTGAAATTAATATGCAATAATTTGGGTGGAGGGATAGATAAATAGAGAATCTGAGGTAAAGAGATGGCTGAGAAATAAATAAAGCATATGATAGTTCAGAAATTCTCACTGAAGAGACTATGGATTATTATTCTTGAAACATTCAATGGGAAAAAAAGACATGAACAAGTACTTTATGTTATATGTATAACTATATTTTATATATAATAAATACCTAGTTTAAAATAATAGCTATAGAGATCTAAATAAACTCCTGAAATGATTCACATACACATTAACAACAAATGAAAAGCATTTTGCTGTATTTAAATTTAACATTTCTGTACTGACATATATAAATATAAATAATATATATTTAAAATATAACCTATAAACTTCAAAATTATATTATATTACCAATTAATCACCAATATTAAGTGTGCATTAAAAGTTTCTATAAATAATAACAAAAAATAAAATGAGTCAATGTTTGAACAGATATAGTCATAGAAGAAAAAAACTTATTGTAACTAGCATATTTTATAGACTCAATATTACTAGAAATTAAGGAAGTGTTTATTAAGCAGTGATAAACAATTTCACATCCATCAAACTGACAAAATAGATATATATAATTGTATATATATATATAGTTGTAGATGGACACAATACCTTTGTTGTTTATCTATTTTTACGTGGTGCTGAAGATCGAACCCAGTGCTTCACACATGCAAGGCAAGCGCCCTACCACTAAGCCACAATCCCAGCCCTCTATGTAATATAGTTTTGAGACACTATATTTACATGTATTAACATAGGTAAGGTTTGAAAAATTAACAGAGGAAAAGAAAATTTTTAAAGAATATTTATAACATGATGCCATATGGAAATCCTTAAAATTAATGCTGTTTGTGGACATATGACTATAGGTATGAATTTGGATATTCATGATAAAAAGAAGTTGTTCAATTTTATACTAATATTTTAGTTCACTTTAGAATAATTTACTTTCCTTTAAAAAATTGATGCTGTGAAAGACCAAACCAAGTGTTAAATGTGGGTGGTGGATACAGAGTGCCTACTGTCGTATACTCTTGCTATATCTTTTAAATATTTCACAATTTAAGCAAATTAAATATTTAAAAACTTTAAGCTAAATGGAAGCAATGTAGATTTTATGGTTTTGACTTTCCTCTGATCCATCTGAAAGACTAAAATCAAACTTTTTTAAAAGTATCATCACCAGTAACAGAAGTTTTGATTCCCACAAAGATATTTTCAAATGTGCATATTGAAAATTCAGAGATTAATTGCATTTCAACCTTTGTAGAATAAAGCATATATAATGAAATGTCTATATTTTGAAACACAATACAAAACAAAGGGGTAATGCAAAGCAATTATCAAATAGGCTGTAAAATTGAATAAAATATCACATGTTCATGTATATATTTTGATTATATGTACACATTTTGATTTTTTTATTTGAAAATACAGTGCCCAGATTTTAGTTTTTAAATACCGTAATGAGCTGAATAGTGTGTCCCCCAAATTTTTGCCAACCTGCAAGCTCAGAATGTGAACTTATTGTAAAAAAAGGTTCTTTACAGATAGTGTTAAGAAGAGATCATACTGGATAAAAGTGGACTCTAAATTCAATGCCTGGTATCCTTAAAAGAGCACAAGAAGACTGAGAGATACATATGGAGAAGAAGCATATGTGATAATACAGGTAGAAACTGCAGTGCTGCTAGGATTGCCAGCAACCACCAAAAGGTAGGAGAGAGGTATGGAGCAGCTACTCCTTCATAGAATCTTGAAGGAACCAACAAAACAACCATGCCTACAATTTGATTTTGTACTTCTGGCCTCCTGAACTGTGAAAGAATAAATTTACATTGTTTAGATGCCACTCAGTGTGTGGTAATTTGTTACGGAACTCCTTGGAAAACAATACAAATTTTTTTTTTCCAATAAAAGAAATTGGAATTACATGGAAATATCTTGATTCTCCTACTGAGGCATGGAAAATTATTCCTATTGTGCCATGCATACCCACAAACATGCACACATGCAAATACACACAAAGGCAGGAATGAGTCATGTTAAAGAAACCCAAAAGCCAATCCAAGTTCTCAGGGTTTGGAATAACTTAAGCAATAAATAATGAGAATATTAGATTAAAATGTAAAAAACAAACAATGAACTTTTATGAAGCCCAAATACAAATTATAAATAAATTATTGAATAAATCAAAATGGGGGAGATGGAACAAATCTTTCTTGCATCTAGAATTCCTATTTATTTATGTAGAAGGAATTACATTAGGCAAGATTCATTCATAAAATGCCAAAATTAATTGATAAAAGATTAAGCAGAAGTATAATATTTACAGAGCCCCAGAGTTCCTCCCCAAAATTTAAGTACTGTGTGTTGTAAAACATGACTACAAATTCCTTGATAACCTTTCTTTAGGAAACCTATCCAACAGTACCTGAACCAGAGATCACAGTGTACATCACCAGTGAAACATCCTACTCATTCTTTGTTACATCTGATGTGATGGAAAGAGAAGGTGCAGGACCTCTAAAGTATACTTTCCTCAAATTCATCAGTTCATGAGGAAACATCAGCCATAACCAAACTGGAAGATATTTTTCAAAATTCCTGACTAGAGTCTTCAAAAATGTCAAGGTCATGAACCACAAGAAAAGACTAAAACATTGTCATGGACTGAAAGAGATTGAGGAGACATAGCAAGATACAGAATTTGGGATTAGACCCCAAACAGACAAAAGTCATTAGTAGGAAAACTGGTGAAATCCAACCAAGTTGGTAGCTCAGGTAGTAATAGTATACTGGTGTCAATTTTTTAGTTTTGACAAACAGAAAAATGTAATGTATTAAAATGAAAGGAAGTCAAGTGAAGAGTAAATGTGAACTCTGAACTACTTTGCAGCTCTTCTATAGATCTAAAATTACTTCAGAATTAAAAGTTAAAAATGTGTGGTACCAAAGTTTTCATATATAATTAATTTCAAATGCTTTAAAAAGTTCAAACGCTCATGATATTAATTATATTTGGGGTTAATTGAAAGCCTAGTCAAGTAAATAATTTGCTCAAGGTTACAGAGCATATTAGCAACAAAGGAAGAAAATTTCACTAGACATTAAAGGCCTCTTTCTGAAAAAGTAAAGAGTACTTTCTTTGAAATAAAAGAACCAGAGTGACTAATAATGCATATGCAGCAACACACCAGAGCATTGCACCTGAAATGCTTCTGCAAATGTTTTAGTGGCTTCCCAAAGGACTGTGGATGTCATACTCAACCTAAAGTTCCATGAAAAATTCAGAATTGTGGGGCTGGGATTGTGGCTTAGCAGTAGAGTGCTCACCTCCCACGTGTGAGACCCTGGGTTGGATCATCAGCACCACATAAAAATACATAAATGAAATAAAAGTATTGTGTCCAACTACAATTAAAAAACAAATATTTTTTTAAAAAATTCATAATTGTTTCATTTCGAGACTTCAAAAAAAATTGTTAAACTTTACATTTCTCTACCACATGACATAGAAGATTTATGGATAACTGCAGAGGAAATAGTCCTCACAATTGAGTGAATGAATTCGTGCTGAAATGTTTGATGCAAGTGAGAAATAGGACTATTTATTCATTCTTTTGCTAAGTTCTTGAAAATCTTTGGAATGATCTGTAAAATTATTCAAAATGGATTAAGGTGGATAGTTCTTATGGAACACTGAAAAATATTTAATTTAGAACTAATTCAAATTTTATGCCATAATTTATTTTTATTCATCTTTTAATATTTGTACTATAAGATTTTTCGATACTCTTAATATCTTGTCACTATATGTTGGATGAAAAACTATCATGATAAAAATATTATGATTCTTTTTTAATAAGGAAAATTAAACTTTAACCAAATTAATATGTCAAATCATAGCATAAGATTTTCAGAAATTAATCTGCAAACAGAAATGATTGAAATGTATTTCTTCATAACACATCTTTTCTACAATTTGTTTGGAAAACATTATTATTAGTCAAAAGATGAAACTAATTCTGTTTCAGTGCACAAGAAATAATTTTTGTCCATATTTTAGTTCCACACTTTTTCACAAAATTCCATGATTTCTTTTGACTCCTTATAAATTTTTTATGTGACTTCTGTGATTTATAATTGAAAGTGAATGTGATTTAGATGCTGCTGCTAAATTCGCTTTTCTTTGTTTTCCCTTTTTGTCCACCTCCAAATACGCCTTCAGATAATGTCAGCAAGTGATTTCCAGTTACACAGTATCTGACCTAAGAGATATAAGCAGGACTGAGGGCCAGGATTGTGGCTCAGTAGTAGAGCCTTCGCCTAGCTCGCCTAGCACACGTGAGGCATGGGGTTTGATCCTCAGAACCACATAAAAATAAATAAAATAAAGGTATTGTGTCCAACTACAACAACAATAAAAAAAGTACTGAGTTTAAGTTTGTTCTTAAATTGACATAAAGAATAATATATTTTACTTTGAAGTGCTAATTATTCCTTACAATGTATGAGATTCTCTTCTCACCCAATGTGTTTTCTTGCAGTGCTGGGAACCCAGGGCCTCACACCTGCTAGGTAAGCATTCTACTGTTGAGCTAAATGCTCAACCACCTAAATAGTTTTGTTTTGTTTTTGGTATTGAACTCAGGGGCACTCAACCACTAAGCCACATCCCAAACCCTATTTTGTATTTTATTAGAGACAGGGTCTCACTAAGTTGCCTAGTGCCTCGCTTTTTGCTGAGGCTGGCTTTGATCCTCCTGCCTTAGACTCCCAAGCTGCTCAGATAACAGGAGTGTGTCACTGAGCCCCGCTCACCTAACTAGTTTTGATTTATTGAAATAGGCTTCTTAGTTTTACTGTGACATATTTCTAATACTATTCATTGTTCAGAAAGATGAAACTCTCTGTGCTATTATTGACTCTATTATTATCTCCTGAGAGGCACTGAACTTTGATTTTGTATATTTTCTGCTTTGAATCTTTCTCATTTATTCAGAAGAAACTAAGGTCAATTACTATGAAATTAGAGACTGTAGGTTGAAATACCAACACTGGCTAGGCCAGTAACAAGTGCAGTGGACCAGAAGGGATTCCATGCAATTAATCTGCCTGCTGCAGAACTACTTAGCTACAGCAGAGACTGACAAGATGAAAGCCATTCCAATTTGGGCAATGCTCCAGTTTATGAGGCCATGCCAGAAGACAGTATTTTATTTAAAATCTCCTGATTTTTCAATCCTGAATCAACGTGTCCTTTAAGCTGTTCGAGCCAAATTACAACATATCTGCAGGTTAAAATCGGCTAATCACAATTGGAGACCACTGATCATTTATAATTACATTTATTGCAATACACTGCTAATACATACAAAGTTGATGCTTGAGAATTCTGCCCCTCCCCAAGCTTTTTCTAAAGTTAAAATGAAAAGAAATTTGTTAATGACCAATAAATGGCAAAAGAAACCTTTCTGAAAACCTGGGGATAGGTTTCATCTAAACCTATCACAGTATTTTTCAATTAAGTTTTGAGAACCCTAAGGTTCAGAGAGATGTTAATGGGTGTCAAAATATTCAGATTCTGAATAATAGGTTTGGGCAGACTGTTCAGTTAAGACTGACTTTTTAGTGCTTTTCACATTGTTTAGTATGCCAATGTTAAGATATTCTTTCCTGAATTCTCAGGGGATATTTGAATTAAGGTATCTTTTCAGAAAACATGTCATTCTATTTTATATAAATACAGTAAACTACACTGAGAATTGCAGATTAAAAAAAATAAAGATTTTCTCATATACCAATTAGAAAATAGAATTTCAAAAACAAGACCAAAATATTGTAAGCAACTTACCATCCATACTCTCCTTCACCAATATAATTATTTTTCTATATAATTCTATATAATTTGATTAATCTTGGCTAGAGTGGTCTACTCTTGTGATCTCATCTCACTCTAGATTAAAGGTGCTGAAAATTCTGAGTCCATTTCTCAGAATAGATTGCAAGGTATGTGCTCATGGGAAGCCTTGTGTCCACGAGGCTGCTCAGTGCAGTTACCGGCTTTCAAGAGCACATGGCAGTGGGGTGTAGTGCCACAGGTTTGTAATCCCACCTACTCAGGAGGCCAAAGCAAGAGGATTCCAAGGGTGAGGCCACACTAGGCAACTTACAGAGACACTGTCTCAAAACTAAAACCAGAAAGGCTGGGGATGCAGCTCAGTAGTAAAGCATCCCTGGGATCAATGTGTGACAGCACAATCCTTCATGAAGACTTGTTCTTCAAAACTAATCAGTTCTGATTTTTACAGTAATGAACCATAGGAGGATGGCGGCTTATAGAATTTTCTTTTGGGGTATTATAATACTAGCCTATTGACTAAATCTTTGGTTACTGATTACCCTGAGGGCAAGAACATATTATGAGCAATAGAGACATGGATAAATCTCTAAAATATTCTACCTCATTCAGTAAACAGTGTGGCACAAATGTTATCAATCCACAAAGGTATTTTTAAACTATCAGGCAAAATATTCTATAATATCAACTTAATAACAGTCATTATGCCAGTCTTTGCACATGATCATAAGTATGCATCATCTATCCATCCTGAAAAATACATAATTATTAAAATGTATTCATTTGAATAACATTTTTACACAGTAGTCCTAGGGAAATTTAGCTCTTCTTTTTATTAGACAGGTAAATTAGAATCCTTCATAGAAACAGACTCAGTAAGATAGATATATGTAACTACATAAATACACAAATATATAAATCTATTATGATGAATTGGCTTGGGAGGTTATGGAGGCTGAGAAGCCCCATGATCTGCCATCTCTGATCTGGAAACCCAGGAATCCTTGTAGTATAGTTCCTATAAGAGGACTGAGAACTAGAGGGACCAGTGATCTAAATCCTAATCCAAGTCTAAAGGCTCAAGAAACTAGAAGCCCTAGTGTTTGAGGAAAGGAGAACATGAATAACCAAGCTTCAGAGGAAAGCCAATTCACCCTTCCTCCATCTTTTTGTTCAGTTCATACCTATGATAATTTGGATGATGCCTACCCACATTGGTGAGGGTGAACATTTTTACTTAGTCTACTAATTCAAATGTTAATTTCTTCCACAATCCCATCAAAAACACTCAGAAACATTCTTACCAGGTATCTGAGCATCCCTTGGTATAATAAAGTTGCCACAAAATTACCCATTGCAATAGACTTTCCCATATTGTGACAATAAAAAGCTCATAAAACTAGAGAAATAATTAAAATGTGGGAAATACTAAACATATCTAATTATACTTGGTCCATGTTTTAGTCAGCTTTTCTGCTGCTGTGACCAAAGTCCTAACAAGAATACATTAGAGAAAGAAAGGGTTATTTTAGCTCAAGTTTTCAGAGGCTCAGTCCATGGTCAATTGACTCCATAGCTCTGGGTCTGAGGTGAAGGAAAAAATCATGGCAGAAGAGCATGGTGGAGGAAAGTGGTTGGGACCTAGCAACAAGGAAGGAGAGAGAGAGAGAGAGAGAGAGAGAAAGAGAGAGAGAGAGAGAGAGAGAGAGATATCGAGATCTGCTCACTGGGGACAAAATATATGCCCCACATGCACAACCCCAGTGGACTACCTCCTCTAATCACACTCTACCATGCCTAGGGTTACCACCCACTTAATCCACTCAAGTGCATTGATCTATTAATTAGACTAAGGCTCTTCTAACCCATTCATTTCACCTTTAAACTTTCTTGATTGTCTCACAAACTAGTTTTTTGGGGACACTTCATATCTAAATCATAACAGCCCCTCTTGTTTTTGAAGGTGTGAAAGTAAAACTTAGTGTTACTCCATAGGCAAATATTAATCTCCAAAAATCCATAGCATGAAAAAAACAAATGTTTACATTATTTTTAATTTTAAACAAAAACAGCTCACTTTTTTTTTTTAAGAATCCTGCTTCTTTTCAGACGTGGGAAACTTATTAAAAACAACAAGAACAAGAGTCAATAGGCCACTGAGAAGTAAGAATGCCCTGGTAATAAAGAGAATCTGTGCTTTCTGAGCAAGTAAATAAGTATAGATGCCTCCTTGCTGCTGCTTGTTAACACTATAGAAGACTTCTGGATTTTCCTTTCATTCCTCATAAACTTTCTTGAATAATAATAGTCTACATTTATACATTTGTATTTAAATATACAGGCAGCAACAAACACAGATATATGAATTCTACCTTGTTAAAGCTACTGTTGTCTTAACTGGAGTTTCATAAACAACAAAATACCTTACATAACATTGATATAGGAGTTAATATCATGCTTGTTGACCTAGGTCATTTGCATTCTCTTTCTTTGTAAGTTTTGTTCTCTTAATTATTGATCATTTACTCAATTTCATACTAGTCCAAGGCCTTAAAGTCAGTTAGTTATACTTAAATTCCAACTTAAGTCAAAACTATAAAACAATTACTATTTAGATGAAATATTCTTACAAAAAATGATATTTCAGCTGATGAAATCAAACACTAAATTTCCTGAAGTTTAAAAATAGCTATTATAATTCAGTTGATTTAAATTAATATGTTTATATTCTCATAACTTTAAGTAGCTTGTCATTTATCTGACTCACAAAAGCAGAGGGAACAGTTTAAAAATTCATGGAAATGTTTTTGTTCATTTGTTTGTTTCTTAAGTAGCAAAACACAATTGATATCATAGCTCAATATTCCTAAGTTGGCAGTTAATAACAAAATTTTTTTAAGAACAGATTTTTCTTCTGTCCATAAGAAATTTTTGAGTACCCTTATCTTAAATATATATAAACAACCAGTTTTACAATGGAGCTCCTTTAAATATGAGCAATTACATTAATATATTAATCCATGTTAATATAGATTATATAGAGATAGATATAGACAAATGTATATTATTCTTTTTAGCTCAAAGAATAATTCATAGTATATGACAGAAGAATATTGTCAAAGTCATTGGCGAGTTAGGGATAGCCTTTTTCTGAAGATCTTAAGTGCTTTTCTCAAGGGTCAAATACTGGAAAGGAAATCCTAGTTCACGTAAGTGTTCAAAAGAAGAAGATTATGGTCAGAGCATTATTATCTTTTTTTTTTCATGCTGATTTCTGCATACACTGTCAATTGTGGGTCAAGCTAGGGCTCAATTCTAAAATTTAACACTTAGCTTTTTTATTCACATCTCAACTGCACTCATGTATTTTTATGGAAACTTGTACTTTGCATGAAATTTTAAAAAGGAAAAAAACAATGTTTCCTATACTCAGCATCAATAATCAGGGATCATGAAGCTGCTGAAGAAGACAGATACAAAAGGACATAAGCCTGTTTAGCATCTGAGTGTTTGAGATTTAAAACATGCATTGACGCTGACTGAAGCAGTTATTATACAACCCAGGTATTGCTTGCTTTGGTTTCAGAAATTTCTCATCTTTAAGTCCTGCAAACCTAATTTTAAATCTTTATTTGTACACATTTCTTTCTTTATGATAGTGCATCTGTCTTTTTTTAATTACTTATTTTGAATTGCATAGCCCTATAGTGCACATACATGACAGATTTGTATGTCAAATAAATCCTTTGAAAAGACTCTCTGTGAAAATTGAACATAGATTCAAATGACAATGATTACAAATAAGTCATTCATTGTATATAATAATGTTTCTTTTATAAAGCACAAGGATAGATAAGAAATCATATGGCAAATCAGCCATGAGTCAGATACAATTACAAATGAATATGCAAACTTACAGGGAATGCAAAAGCAGACAAGCTGAGCATTATCTCTATAGCTGAATAAAAATATCAGTGATGCTGGATATGGTATGGGCAACTTTTTGACTCATGCACTTGACACTGGCCGTGATCTTTGTAAAATGTCTGTTGCCATGATGTAATTATAAAAGTTACATTAGTTAAAGAATATATCCTGATATTTGTAAACACCAAAGAGAGAGCAAAGACAGGTACCAAGCTCTCTGATAATTACCAAAATATTTCAGCCAGCCATTAAAATAGAAGGTATCATAAATTGACCTTAAGCCAGATCCATTTCAGTCACCAAAGGATCATGATTCTAGCTCAGTAGGAGAAAAGATTATATTGCTTCATGAAGACACTAGCCTTTTTTACACTTGAAGCTAAGGAAGGCAAAACTGGCAGAAGTGGGTATGTTAGATAGGATTGTTGGAAACACTTCATTTAACTGTGTTTTGAGTATTTCTATGGATATTGTACTGACTTCCATGTAAATTGTCAAAAATAAATATACTATTGACAAACTTTTTAAACTGAGTGGAATTCTTCTTACTGTAATAAACTGTAACGCAAAGGAATTTAACTTTCAGAACAACGGAAATTCCTGAATAAATAAAGAAGTCTCTCCTTATTGTTCAAATTATTAGATGACAGCATAAAAATCTGAAGAAATAATATGTGAAATAATCTGGATAAAAAACAGAAGTTTTGGTTAAGGAAAACACGGAAGCTTGGCTTATTATAGGATATAAAGCTTTTCAGAAAGCCTCAGAATTTGTGTGTTATCTCTCAGAATGCAAGGCTTTTCTGAAATGGAAATCTTTTGCTACACCATGGTAATCTAAATTTTCCAGATTAGAAAAGGGGAAGGGTAAAAGCAAATGTCAGTTCCACTATTTCAACTTGAAAATTTATTTAGCACTAAGAATTTAGAGTTTGTAAAATTGTTAAGTCTCATCTCTTAGGTTAATTTAGAAATAACCATGTCATAGCAGCATTATTCACGATTCGTAAAGGGTGGAAGCAACCCAGGTGTTTATCAACAAATGAGCAAAGTGTGATATACTCACAATAGAATATTATGCAGTCTAAAAATTGAAGGTAATTCTCATATAATAATATGATTGGACTTTGAGGACAACATGTTAAGTGAAACAAGACAGACACAAAGACAAATAAAATATGATTTCACTGAAATAGAGAATCTAAAATAATCTAGACACAAAGGAATAGAAAGTAGAACACTGTTTGCCAGACACTTGGGAGGTGGAAATGAGAATTATTTAGTGGGGATAGAGTTTCAGTTTTGCAAGATAAAAAGGTTCTGAGAACATTTGCACAACAATTTGAAAATATATAACACTACTTAACAGTAAGCTTAAAAATGGTTAATATGGTAAATTTTATGCTAAGTATATTTTACCATACCTGTTAAAAATACAACAGATATTATTACTAGAAAATGGAGTACCTTGCTATAGTTTTTAATATTATGCATTTACAATGCAAACTAAGTGAGTTGGTACATATCCTTTCTAATTTTAACAAAATCATGTGTTTTCTTTTTTAGAGTAGAAGTCATTTTCAAGTATAACAATATTAGGTAAGCAGATTAATATTTTTAGAAAGTGGCCATCTTTGTAAATTTTTTTTTTAGTTGTAGTCAGACACAATACCTGTATTTTATCTATTCATATGTGGTGTTGAGGATCAAACCTAGTGCTTCACACGTGCTAGGCGAGTACTCTATCACTGAGACACAACCCCAGCCCTAAAAATCAGATATAGTTCTACTTGTGCCCCAAAAGACTTGAATAGAGTTAAAAAAGAAGAACAAAATTATAATTTGAACATTGGTAGTCACTGTGAATTAAATTAGTTGTTATTGAATCAGTCAGAAATTAAGGCATGAGAAAGCATTCTAACAAAAAATTAAAATCCAGCTTCGTCTTTTCTAATTTTCTTCCTTGTCTGATTATTACTTCACATTGTTTTATGTGGTAACAGTGAAAAGCCTCAGAATAGGTAACTTATAAAGAAAGAAATTTATTTCATTCATTATTTGGGTCCGAAGTCAAGAAACTGCATCTGTTGCTCTTCTTGCTGGCATCACAAGTTGAGAGACCAGGAAGGCGAGAGAGACCTTACTCAAACTGGCTTTTACATCAGACCTACTCTTGAAAACAATCCATTGATACTTTAACCTATTAAATAAATGAATGAATTGATCCATTCATGAAAGCAAAGTCCTAATTGATTCTTAAAGTTTCCACCTGGACTCACCTTTTAATCTTTCAAAATGGGGATCAAATTTCAACATGTTTCAAAAGAGACAGACCATATTCAAACCATAGTATTTATTATAATGTCTAATACCAAAATAAAGGAATTAGATAAATTATTGACACATCAAAAGTTATAAATAAGGCAAGTGGTTGGTTCAGTGTATGTTTCAGGTCTGCCTTTGTCCAGATTTAGGTATGATGGCCGGTTCCCGCTGGGTTCCTGGAAGAGCTCCCCCCACTGGATTACTACTAGGTCCCAGGGCAGGCAGAACTGGCCTCACACCAGGCAAGATGCAAGGATTGGAATCAAATTACAGGGCTGTTTTAGGGTACACAGCTGAAATGGAAATCTGCAGGCCTGACTCTGAAGGGACTAATGGGAATTTCTTCTGGCAAATCCTTAGAAGGTAGAGCTGCTCCTGATCCATCATGACTAGGAGGGATGGAGCCAGATTGCGGGGTTGTTTCAAGATCCACAGACAGGCTGAAGTTAATGGAAGTATCACCTAAGGTATAAGTTGGCATGACTTCTCTGGGTTCCTTGATGCATGGTTTTGGTAGCATGACCAAGGGCAAACAGGGCTGAATCTGAATCTACTGGTGTTCAATTCCATTTCTGTGTCTGTATTCAGAACAGTAGTCTTGAAACCTGCCAGTTGGATCATGGAATCTGTTTCATGGGCATGGATCTGCCCTCTCAAAACAGCCCTTCTCAGTGTTCAGCTCATGTTGGGTTTCACAGTCTCAAACCCAGGTCCAACAGCTCCCTCACAGGTATTTTTGTACATGGATGGCTGTGGAATTATTGTTGCTGGGAGAGGGCGGGGGAGACGCGAATGCTATTACATTTTGTTGATGTCACTCCAAAAAAGTCATTGAAATGAATTACAGTAGATGGGATAGAGAGAGAAGATGGGAGGGGAGGGGAGGGGGGATAGTAGAGGATAGGAAAGGTAGCAGAATACAACAGTTACTAGTAGGGCATTATATAAAAATGTGGATGTGTAACCGATGTGATTCTGCAATCTGTATTTGGGGTAAAAATGGGAGTTCATGACCCACTTGAATCTAATGTATGAAATATGATATGTCAAGAGCTTTGTAATGTTTTGAACAACCAATAAAAAAAGAGGCATAAAAAAAGACATTGATCTTAAATTTATTCCTGAACACTTGTTGTAGTTGAATGTCTCCAAAGCATATTTTGCATATTTTTATGTCATGCCTAATTCCCAAATACTGAAATAACTTTTGAAAATCTAACACTGGAGGTTTTATTTTATTTTTTACCTGATCATAATCTTATGTGTATTTCTCAAGTTTACTTTTTAAGCTGTTTCATTAGTACCTCCTTTGCTCTCTGTAAATTTAATTTGTATTTATCGTTTTAAAATTTTCCTTCCCTTATTTCTCTTTTTCATTTAACTTAATCATTGCTTTTGCTCAGATATTTTGATATTTTATTTATCTGCTTCTATAGATTCTGATATTCTAATACAATGTCTACTTCCTATTTTTAAATCTTGATATTATGAGTAACTTATTTTTGTAACAAGTCAGAAAAATATTGTCACATCTCAAAATTCTCTTTTTCTATAGGAAGTAATAAAATAATTAATAATGAAGTTAATTTGACATAAACTAAAAAGTTCAAGGCAAAATATTTTCAATTAACCATCAGTTTCTTTCCAGGTATTTCCTCTTAATCATTTCCATAATGTGATCAAAGCAAACGCTTCTTTGAGCTGTAAATTCTTAAATTTCTCATAAATTTCTCAGTCTGTATGTTCGAAACTTTAAATTATCTCATCTCATATTTTTACTTATCTGAATTTTATTTATCTGAATTTACAGTTTCCTATTCTAACTAAAAGCAAATTCATTTCAAACAAAGAAGATATAAAATCAGAAAATTAGGTTAATATGCTGACAATTACAAACTCTAATATACTGTCACACTAAAGAATTGTATATTCAAACTATAAAATATTATTCAACAATTAAAAAGAATAAATTACTGACAAATGAATGAATCTGAAAAGCATTATGCTAAGTGAAAGAAACCAGCTACAAATACTTCACACTGTATGATCTCATTTATATAAAATTCTACACAAAACAAAAGTATATTGACCAAAAACAAATCAGTGGTTTTCATGAGTTTTATGTATTGGAGGGGTGACTACAAATAGACATGAAAAAAGTTGTTATGGTGGTAGAAACGTATTAATTACAATGGTATGGGTTAAATAATGGTTTATATTACTAAAAATTTATAAAATCATTTATTAAATTGGTAACTTTCATTACATACCAATTATACTTCAATAAAGCTGACTTTTAAAAATCCAACAGCCAAATTATTATACAAATATTTCAATTAATGTAATCAAAATGATTGAAAATCCTTTTCATCTAGTAAAATAAGTATTATAAGGTGATTAGCATCATCCTTGGTAGAAAATAAAATCTAGAAAAGTTAGATATAGTTAATTTGTTTGGTTAACATAATGCTTTAAAGTGGAAATTATCTTAACACTTGTATGAACAGTTTTCAACAAAGCCAAAAAAGATACATTTTTTTTCCTGGTAAAATAGAAAATTATGTAAAAAAGAAAATGAATTTTACTTATTTTCCACCTCATACAAAATTTTAAATGTTTTAGGTGGGCCATTGAAACTTTAGTCTTAAAATTCTAAAGATTCTAAAAGAAAGCACAGGAAAATAACTAATCCCACTTGGAAAATCTACTTTAAAAAGGACAATGTAAGTACTAATCGTTAAAAAAAGAAAAAGTGAAAAATCAGAGTTCATCAAAATAATTTTTAAAGCAATAAAATCTTATACTCATCAAAAGACAGCATTGAGAAAATGAACAGGGAAGCCTTAGACTGGGAAAAATATTTTTAATGCAAATATCTATCAAAGGACATATTCAAGATATATAAAGAACTCTGAATTTAATAATAAAAAGAGAAATAACCCACCTAAAATTGGACAAAATTATGTGAAAGGCCAATGAGAACACAAACAAGTGTTAACTTAATTAATCATCATGAAATGCAATTTAAACTATACTTCACACAACTGAAATATTTGGCAGTTCTTACACTGCCAAGAGTATGCCTTTTCAGTGAAACATTTCAACTACTTTGGAAAAGGGATTGTCTATTTTCCTCTGTCCCAGCAATTTAGGCTATTTATTTAAAGCAACTTAAAACACATAGTTATAACACAAAAATATTTCTAGTTTTTTTTTAATATTGATTAAAGACTAGAAACATATATCCAAAAAGACAATGGATAAGTTGTGGTGTGTTCATGCAATGAAACACTCCTTAGTAATGAAAGGGAATGGACTACTAACTGATGTACACATCTACATGGTTGAATCTAAAGCTCATATGGATGAAATAAAAGCCTGTATGATAAGGGTATGATGTATGATTCCACTTATGTGATTCAAACAAATAAAGCTAATCTATAGACAGTGGTTGTTTCAGTGTGAGGAGAATGTAGTTGGAAAGTGTAGAAGAAAAACTATTGGAGTGATGGACATATTCTATATTCCCACAGGCCGAAGTTAAATGATTATATGTGTTTAAAATTTGTGCCTTTATAAGTTTCTGTGCATTTTTAAGCTTTTACTTCAAATTAAAAATATGAACCAGTATAAAATATAGAATATTTAGGCAGCTGTTGACCTTAGTTACAGCATAGATTTTTAATATACCTGAGTCTCCTTTATGCAATTGTTATCTCTTTGACCCTCATATGCATATAAGTTTACTTTTCCTAAGTCTAAATCATATAAATTCAATGCTTTTTCTTCTCTGGTTCTGCACTGATCCTGAGACCACAATTTAATCTGTAAATTCTGCCACTTGGCTATATATCATATATGTTCACATGTATCACACCCTTAAGTGACAGGCTTTTATTTCATCCATATGTGTTTTAGATTCAACCATGCAGTTGTGTGCATCAGTTAGTAGTCCATTCCCTTTCATTGCTAAGGAGGGTTTCATTGCATGAACATACCACAACTTATCCATTGTCTTTTTGAATATATGTTTCTAGTCTTTAATCAGTATGAACAAAACTAGAAACATTTTGTGTTATGACTATGTGTTTTAAGTTACTTTGAATAAATAGCCTAATCTCTTTTCCAAAGTAGTTGAAATGTTTCACTGAAAAGGCACACTCTTGGCAGTGTAAGAACTGCCAAATATTTCAGTTGTGTGAATTATAGTTTAAATTGTATTTTGTGATAATATAAATGTATATATATATATATATGTGTGTGTGTGTGTGTGTGTATGTGTATATATATATATATATATATATATATATATATATATCTGAAATTTGCACTACGTGTTTTAATTTTCACACTGAGTTAAATGGAAAGATGAAGAATTTTCTGAAGGCAAATGACATAACTGAATTTTAGTTTTAACAGAATCAATGTTTTTTTCTAAATAAAGCAAGAAGTCACATTAAAAAGTTCTATATATGTATACATATAAAAATATATATATAGTTTAATTAAATGAGTAAGTGAAGGAATAGAACTATGAGATCATATGTATGAAAAAAAATGTCCAGTTCATTTTTGCAAAATAAACTGGCACACTGAGCATTAATCTTAATAATTTAAATATATCATATAAATTTGCCTCTATGTTTACACAGAACTAATATAGCTAAACTTCTTCCTCCTGATTCTCAGCATGACAATATTTTCTACATTTGTTTTCCTGTGGTTGTAATTATAAATGTTTAGACTGAGAATTCGTAAGACATTAGCTAAGTATTTCACATAGCCAATTTTATAGAAGAAAGAGCAAAGCAGTAAGGTGGTGGACTAGACCGCATTCTGTCACTTAATGACTCTCTGGCCCTAGGGAAGTCAAATAAACTCTCTTGATCTTAGTTTCTTAATTTATAAAACTACTTTACTAGACAGTAATTTTCTAGACTTTACATTTTATAATTATATTAAGATTTCTTTTATTTACTTAGTATACATATGTAATTTTTTTCCCTCCAAAGAAAGTTCATAAAAACTAAAATGGGAGAAATTTGGGGAAAATTAGAGTATCAAAAATTAATCATTAATAATAAATACTTAATAGTAGGCCTGTCTTCTTTTCTGTAATTATCTCTACATATACATGAGATTGTTGAGCATATATAGGGAGACAAAAATATCATGAGCTAGCTTAGTGGAATATATACTGGTGCTAATGGGTAGAAGACATATGACCTTATGCTTTGCCCATAATCTGGATATACAGTCATGCCTCACATAAAAATGTTTTAGTCAGTGATAGACTGTATATAGGGTGGTGTTCCCATAATATCATAGAGAATAATGATGTCCTAACTATGTTAGTTTGTGTAGTTTTCTCTATATTGTTTTAACAATGATGAAATCAATCAACAAAGCATTTCTCAGAATTAGCCTCCATTGCTAAGTGATGTGTGACTGTACATATCCATTGTACAACCATATTCCATTGTCACTGAACAAGCAAAATAAATCACCACCACTGAAGAAGATTCAATATTATTTAACTGGCTTTTGTTTAAATTTTATTATATGCTAGTTACTATTTTGTATTTAGAATATGCAGCCATGAATAAGACACACACACACACACACACCATCTTGTAGAAATTTGCAGTGTTTTAACTTGCATACTGAGTTAAATGGAAAGATGAAGAATTTTCAGAAGGCAAATGACATAATTGAATTTTAGTTTTAACAGAATCAATGTTTTTTTTTCTAGATAACACAAGAAGTCACATTAAAAAGTTCTATCAATACTTCAGATAATAGTGACGTCCTAAAACTAGTGTTTCAGCAGTGGAAAAAGTGAAAGATAACTGAACTCTATTCATTTTTAATGTTTTTAAGATGCAGCTTATGTGTTATGCTGACATACTGTATATAAGGGATAAAGAGAGTATGCTGTAGAAATATGTTGCCTCATTGGCAAAAGGGCTCTTCTAGATGTTTTTAATTAAAGATCTTGACATGAAAGATAACTTGAGTTATTCTCATGGGCCTACTGCAATTATAAGGACTTTTATAAGAGCGGGGCACTAGGGTCACAGTCAGATATGGAAATGGGACAATATCAGCAGAGATTAAAAAGAGAAATTTTAAAGATGTTACACTGCTGCTTTTGTAGACAGAGGAAGATAGATTTGGGCCAATGAACACAGGTAATTTCTCAAGGTTGGAAAATGCAAGGAAATGGATTATCACTTAGATTTCCCAGAAGAATTAAAAGCTGTACCAACATTTTGAATTTTGCTTTGTGAAAGCCATTTTGACCTTCTGATCTCCAAACTGTAAAATAATATATTTGTGCTGTTTTAAGCCACTTAATTTTTAGTAACTTGTGAAAATTTTGAAGTGGAATATAGAGAGAATAAGTGGGAAGAGGTTCAACCTGAACAAATAAAAGGGCAATATTATCATGGTTGAAATAGGGAAGATAATAGATCTGTTTGAATGGAAACAGAGTAGTTTAGTTTTGAATATGGTAAGTTTGTGGTGTCACTGATTTAATAAATGCATCCAATTTTTAGTTGAATAAACAAATCTGGAAATTTCAGGATAGAGGTCTGGACTAGAACCATCAACTCATATTTAGGAGCCAATAGATAGTATTTAAGATTACAGGACTGGGAAAGATCATCAAAAGTCAGGGTAAATGTCTTACGACTGAGCCTTGTGACACAGCTCAAAGCACTAGGGTTTTATTAAGAGTGCAATTAGTATATCCAGAAAAAAAAATTAAGTGATTGACCTGCACTGATAATCTTTAGAGATGACAAAGAAGATTTGTGAAGCAGGGGGAAATATATGAGCTTTATTTTATTTTCTAGGGAAGGACAGTAGAGAATGAAATATTTATTTTTGAAATCAGAGAGCAAAGTACTCCTGAATTAAGGTTAAATGTAAATCAATAAGGGATTATGACTTAATTGAAAGACTTCTTAAATTTCTCAAAGTTTTAGAAGCTACTGATAGACAACTTATGAACAAAATGTCAAAGTGATTAATCCTATTTACACATGCTCCAGATGATAAATGTTCACACACATAGTCAAAGTTTATAATTCAATAATTCCATCAATAAGCAGGAAGTTGATGTTCTAGAGTTGTGATAATGTGTTCTAAACTTAAAGCCTTGTGTTTTAAGTAATAACTGAGAATCTTTACTATAAAAAATATAAAAAATATAAAAAATCCTGACTTTTGATGTTGTTTTTATGCATACTTTTAGCAGGCAAAAGGGAAACTGAGATAAGAACTGAAGAAAAGTAAAACAAATAAAAATTGATTGGTTTTCCAGATACTGAAAATAACTATTTTATGTGTTGATATAAAGTATAGAAGAATATTTATTTAAGTAGCCAAATAAATATAGGATACTTAAAGGACCTTTTCAATGAAATTTCAAGAGACAAATTTACAATGAATATTATAATGTTAGATGTTTTGAAATATAATTCAAATATAAATTTTAGAAAAATAAAACCACTCATAAAATCAATTATATTTTGTAATAAAATGTATTTTGAGAATGATTTCTATAATTTTATTGAAAAGGGGAGTTATGTGTCAAACATTTTAAAAACATTCACAATAGTACAGTTTTATTCATTACTTTGTTGGTCTTAACAGTGTATGTTCTACTTGGTAAAATATTTACCCATCAGAATAATATTCATTAATCATGGAGCATGTTCCAAGCACCCTTAGGTATCATTTATTGTAAGAAAGACAAAGAGTAAATATATAAAAGATAATAGAGCCAGGTGTGGTGATGCACACTTGTAATATTAGCAACTCAAGAGACTAGGGCAGAAGGATTGTAAATTTAAGCCAAACTCAGCGATTTAGTGAGGCCCTAAGCAACTCAGCAAGACCCTGTCTCAAAATAAAAAGTAAAAAAGGGCTGGGGATGTTGCTTAGTGGTTAGGCACCCCTGGGTTAAATCTGTGGTATAATAATAACAATAAGTAGTAGTAGTAGTTGTAGTAGTAGCAGTAGTACTACTAGTAGCAGTAGTACTAGTAGTAGTAGTAGTCAAGTAGCTGGGGATAAATGTCCATAGCCGTTACAGGGACCAGTGTAAGGTAAATAGGGAAAGAGGAGAATGAGCATTAGTAACCTAACTATTTTATACATAGGGATCAATCAGACCAGGCTTCCACATTAATATGACTTCTGAGGCCAAAAGAAATGAGTAAACAAACTTTGTGGATAGATATTGCTATGATTTGGATTTGGTTTGCCTCCAAAAGATTAATCTTTCTGGACTTGGTTCCTAATATAATGGTATGGAGAGGTAGTAGGAACTTTAAGACTTGGGGCCTTCGGTGGGGGTTGATTAAGTCATGGAACATCACTCTCATAAACCGATTAAAAGAATTTATACATTTTTTTCTTCAAGAGCTTGAGATAGCTATGTTAAGCTGGATTACAATTCATGGGAGTAAGCTAGGTTTGGTAGAATTGAAATAGTTACTACAAAAGTTTCTCTTTCTGAATGTGCCTGATTCCCCAGTTTGCTTCTTTGCAATGACACCATGCAGCACAAGGCCCTCCCTAGAAGCCCAGCAAATGCTGAACACATTCTCTCAGACTTCCAGAATCAAGATTTAAAATTAACTTTTTTTTTCTTTATAAATTACCCAGCCTCGGGTATTTTTTTTTTTAATAGCAAAGAGAATGAGCTGAGATAGATGCCTAGGCAAACTTCTTCCAAACAGAGAAAATAGCAATTCCAAAGATCTTGAGGCATGCTTGTGCTTACTACATTAAAAGAATAAGAGAATCAATGAACTGGGGGCAGAGTGTGAGGAACAGAATGGACACACAGACAATATAGAGCTGTGAATTTCTTGGTGAATAAGAAAAAAACATTTAAAACTTTTGAACAGGGAAATAAAATAATTTGATCTTTGTTTTCAAAACAATGATTCTGCTATTTACTGGCCAGAATTCTGGAATCCTGCAATGGAGTTAAAATGTATCAAGTGCTAAAGGCAGAATAAGAAACGTGGTGCATATCACCTTAACCATGTAATAAAGTTAATATCACCAGTCATAGGACAACATTAGCATTGTGTAAGCCTCTAGATACAATACATAGAGAAGGTCATAGTATAACTTCTGTAGGTGCCTGACAAAAATGAATAACCTGAATATAACGATGAAAAACGTCATGAGGTGTTTTTTGTTTGTTTGTTTGCTTGTTTTTTGTTTTGTTTTGTTTTGTTTGTACTGGGGATTGATCTCAGGTGCACTGGACCACTGAGCCACATCCCCAGTCCTATTTTGTATTTTGTTAGAGACAGGGTCTCACTAGGTTGCTTAGCACCTCACTTTTGCTGAGGTTGGCTTTGCATGTGATCCTCCTGCCTCAGCCTCCTGAGCCACTGGAATTACAGGCGTGCACCAGTACATCTGGCTTTCATGAGGCTTTAGTGTTATATTAAATATAAATTGTGAGAACATCTACATGTTAACAGACATAGACCCATCAAAAATTTGGGGGTCACAAAAAACAAACCGAGGGATTAGTTTAAGACTAAAAAATATTAAAGAGACACGAAAACTAAACATTTTTGTATTGTTTGTTTTGGTTACCATAAAGAACGTTCTTGGACTACAAATTTAGAGGAGATGTCTGGGTTATGGTAGTATTGTAGAAGTGTTAAATTCTTGAAACTGGTGGTTGTTTCAATGGTCTGTTGGTAAGCCTTTCCAGAAGTGAGGTGGTAGCCAAGCACTGATTTCTTACACCTACTGATTTCCATGAGGTAAATACTTCAAGGTATCAGTGTAATATCACTGACAGCTGGGAAGAAATGCACATATTTGGCGCTTGCTGGGCTGTTCAAGTAGTTGTAGCATATCAGTTAAGTGCAAAAAAATACAAAATTGCATTTTGGTTATAATAGGATCATATCAGCAATTTATTTTCAATTGGTATAAAAGGTAATTCTATGCATATAATATTAAAATATGTATATGCACATGTATAACTTATGTTTGTATAAATATAAAATTAATATATAGCTAAATATAAATATGTATAATACTGAGAAAGAATAAAGCAAATCATATTAAATGACATATGAATATGTTTTCTAATATTCTTTCAATTGTTTTTCAAGTTGGAATTATTTCAAAATAGAAAATTAAGAAAAATAGAGAATAGAAAAAGAGTAATTAGAAACTAATGCAATAAAATAACTTGACATGTTATATAATAAAGATAAAAATGCAATTATGTATACCAGATATAATACCAAAAAATTTTTAGTAGTATTCCTAGAAGATATAAGAACTTTTGTCCCATATAAAAATCAAATGTGTTATAGACCCTGTGTTCTAACAACAACTACAGTTAATGATTTTCTCATTTTGAAATATTGTAACATTACTGGAGTTCAGGAGCAGTTCAAACTAATAAAAATGAATAATCAGTCAATATCATATTCTTAAATTATGCATTAAATGTACAAATATAGATCAGATATGTGATAATACCAAAATCCGAACTGTGGGTAAAATTGACTGAATGTACTTTGTGCATGAATAAAAGAGTCTTTGATTTATTGACACTCTCTAGATTATCTGAAACCACGCTGAGCAGCAGCAAAGCAGAGTAACAAACTTGATTTGTGAAAATTTGAAAGAGCAATTTGAGGAGAAGTTAAAATTTGATCATTCATTTTTAAAAATGTTTGGTGGCACCTTGGAAGAATATAGGAAAATGTGACTAATAATTTTTCAAATTTTCTTAAGTGATAATTTTCAAAATTATTTAAAACCAAATGTTCTCTGATGCATTTTAAAATTTCATAAATGTAATTTTATATCAAAATAGGTAAGGAAACAAGATTTATTTTTAGTGAGTTTCTTTTAATTTATATTAAGCCATCAACCTTAAGATCACTGGGCCCTGAAAGATTTGACCCATTTTAACAAATTTATGGTCTTTTTATGACTATGTAGTATAAAAGTGAAGCAGATAAAGAAAGTTCTTAAGAACATGGTTCCACATTCAAATATCAAATCTCCATAGGACTTTCTCCTATAAGGAAGAAAGGACTATTAATCCTGCTTTGTATGTTTTCTCTATGCTCTATAGCAATTCCTTATTTCACATGAGTCTTTTTCCTTCTATAATATATGTATTAAGTTGATGCAGCCAAGATACTCTGTTATTGCAGCCAAAGAATTATACAATTTTTATTTTATATTGTTTCAACACTAACAAACATCATTCATTTTCCCTTTATGTAATAATTTTTTAAAAACAAAATACCATTATAAGGACATACAATGACACTTCCATGAGTAAAAACATGATAGAGAATCATCAATTAACATCATTGCTCTGTGTTCAAATTTATAGGTAGGAGTTCAATCAAAAGACCTATGGCCAAATACATTTCCAGGTTTTGCCCTATAATTAGAATGGATCCATACAATGTCCTATTCCTTCATATAAAATACTGTCCAGAGTTTACTGAAAATCAGAAGAATGATCCTAAGACTGGACTGGTCCTTTAATCATCACTAGCAGATTTAATTAAGATAAGTACAATACATTTTCCGCAAAATATAATCCAATTTCCTGACTAACAAATATTTTTAAAGTTTTATTGACAGAGCTAAGTAAATCAGGACACCCATTTAAAAAGTAGTTTAGTTACATTTGTTATAAAATGAAACCATTGTAGGGCACTCTTTGTATTCAGTTGATGAAAAAGATGAATCAAACCAATGACTACATGTAACCTCAAAAACTTCAAGTCTCTAAAGTCAACACTAACAACAACAGACAAAAATATTCAAGCACAGAAAATAAGCAAATCAAACACAAATATTTAAAATCCACAGTATATAAAAAGTTATAAATATTAACTGGTAGAATGATAGAAGCCATCAAAGGAAAGTGATTTGGATAATAAATCAAATATTTGTATTTAAATTCAAGTACTACAATTCTTCCATCTGAAATATTTAAAAAATACCAAATGAAAATACTTTCCTTTATTAAAATCCTCATTTGTCAAAATCTATGGTTCCCATGTTAGTCCTTCTAATATTGTTAGCTTAACTCTGCTATTGACAATAATTTGAGAAGCATTTACAAATCACAGTTGACAAAACAGAAAGGTATAAGGCATTTTTCAATCCTGAACATTTTGTTTCAAAACAGGCTCCTAGGTTAAATGAAAGCAGAAATTGTACAGTTTAAGTATCTGATAGGGACTATGTTCTGTAAGGTAATTCTTTTTGAATAAATGTCATGGAAGAATCTTTGTGATTTTTAAAAAATATTTGCTAAGGATAGATTTTCCAACACATACTACTAACCACAAACAACAACAAAAATTTATGGACTAATATATAATTATTGACTATCAAATTCTTCTTTAGAAATTATATATGCAAGGCTCTGAGAAGTCCACAGGAAAGGAAATAGTCCTACCTAGATAATATTTTAATATACTGTAGACCTTTTTGGAATATCACTTTAAAAATTCAAAACAATTATTAGGTCAAAAGGTTGACTTGACAATAAGTAACCTGGGTAGTTAATGCAATGTGTGAAGAATTATGAGAATTACATAACTAATTCTAGTAAAACTGGAAGAAATGGAATACCAAGTGTGGAATGCACCAAATATGAGGATCTGACTTCTTGTCATCTATAATATTTCCTTAGTTCATAAAAACTTCAAGAGAAATGACTCTGCCGAAAGAATAGGTGTACCTCCAACTCCATACCACAAAGAACAATAAGAAATATTTTTATTCTAGTGAACTAGAAGGAGTTAAGAGGGAAAAAATGATATAATATTTCAAGAAGGGAAGGAATTCAAAAGAATTTATGAGGTCCAGATGGCTCAGTGAGGTTTACTGATTCCTAACTACTAAGATAAATAAAAAGCAGCCATGAACTTCCAACCAAGACAGAGTAACAGAGGTCTTATTCATATACCTGACTGAAAACACTAAGAAAAGAAATTAAAAACAACAAAACCAGAAAAAATACATGAAACAGTGTTTCAAGTCACTTAGCAGAAGGCAATAAAAGATGGTACTTCCTGCAAGAAGTTAAATAAATGAAAAAAAAACTAAGAGTGCCCCAGCTTATTGCCTAGATAAAGTTTCCAGATAATGGTGCAGAAATAGCGAGACCTAGGGAAAGCTAGATGGTCTCCCAGGCTTAAGTAGACCCATGTGGAAGTCCAGGTGGGCCAAACTCTGGAGTTTGCAAAGAAAAGAAAGCAGCACAAAAGCAATTCTAGACATTCAAGGTTCTCACATGAGTATTCAGTGAAGTACTAATCAATGCACACTCCTGAGGAAAGTTCTCAAAGCAAGGTAAAAAAACTACATAAATATAATAGAAGAAATAATCCCAGAAGTTCACAAATGTTCAGTGAGTGTTTATGAACTATTTTTAATAATCAGCAAGGAAAGTTTCATATTTCAGGGGACCATTGGGAGACTACGTATGAAAGGTCAGCTCTAGAAGGAGAATTCTCCTGTACTGCCTGATAAATTATTAAAGCATGATGCCAGCAAGAAAATTATTCACAAGAAATTAACTATGTAAAAGATAGCATTCAAAATATTTATAGAAATACATATTATCTAGTATCCAACAAGGTTATAGTCTGCAACATTTGTGTCCAATTAAACATTACCAGGCTTTCAAGGAAGAAAGAAGTACTATAAAAAATTATGAGAAAAAAAATCAACCAAACCATATCAGAAATGACTTGTGCTAGATTTATTGTCTACCTAATATTAAAACAATTATGACTGTTTTCTACATGATCAAGAACTTGAAAGATATTTTAACATGTTAAGAGGTATGGAAGATATGAAGAAGAACTAACATGTACTTCTATATATGAACACTACATTATCTCAAATGGAAAAATTTGAGATATAACTTTTGGAATTTATATGGAATAAACAATAGATTAAAAAATATATTAGACACCAGAATACATTATGGAAGACACAATAAGACAGAGAGAAAAAATAATAAAAATATTGAACAGAGCATGAATGAGCTGGAGATCAACTTTAAGCTGCCTGGTTACATAACCCTGGAATACTAGAAAGGAAGAAGAAAGGAGAACACAAAAAGTATCTGAAGATTAATGGCCAAATTTTTCAAAGTTTCAGAATAGCTGGAAATCTGAAGATCCAAGATGTTTATCAACTCCTAATCCCCCAATAAAAACTACACCAAGGGAAATCACAGTAAAATTTATTTAACTAGTAATAATGTTAAAGTATAAGCACAGTAAGCGGAAAATACATAATGCTATAAAGGAGCAAAGATAGTAGATTATAAGCTCAAGTAGTGAGCCAACATTTTTAAAGTATAAGAAATAAAATCTGTCAATGCAGATTTCTTTATTCAGGGAAAACATTCACTCCTGTTTCAAGACAAACAGTGAAATAAAAATTCTTCAGAACAAAAATGGACTCTTGCCATATTAAAACTTAAAAATTATCTATAGACTGAATACAAAAATGTTAAAAAATTTTTTAGAATAAAGGAAAATAATACAAAATGAAAATATAGATCTACAAAACGAATGAAGAAACTAGATATAATAATATGCAGATACTTTAGATTATTGCATTGAGAATCAGATGTTTAAGACAAAAATAATAAAAAATGTATTGTGAGTTTCATAACATGTCAAAATATGTGACAACATTAGTACAAAGTCCAAAAAAGGAGAAATAAAGGTATAATATTGTAAGGGTCTTCTATAATACATATGTGGCACTAGTCACTTTACAATAGACTTCAATAAATAAAAAAATATATATTAAAAAACCATAATCTTCCCACATTCTCTAGTGGTTAAGTAGGGAAAAGGGACCAAGGTATGGGAGGTTAGGAGGAAAGAGGAAATTCTGGGGAGTGATACTGGCCAAATTAGACTGTTATATTATGTATTTTATGCATATATAAATTTGTAATAACAAATCCCATCAATATGTATAAATATAATTCACCAATAGCACAATAAAGAAAATATAAACTGTAATCAATCATTAAGTTGATCAAAACAATGTGATAGCTTATGAGTCAGCAAAAGAAAAGCAAGTCATAAAATATCATCCAATTAATCAAAAATTAAAAAAAAATGAGGGGGAAAATAAAGAACAGATGGGAAAAAAGAAATGAGTATTATGAGTATAATACAATTCAAAAACACCTCAAATCACATTATAGGTAGATGTTTTAATTTCTCAATTGAAATAGATTGTGATTTTGGATAAATAATATGTATTATATGGTACCTATAAGAAATCTAATTTAAATATAAATTCCAAGAAATTTACAATACAAAGATAAAAATAAAACACTATACTAATTAACAGTCAAAGAGAAAGGTGAACAACTATATTAATATCAGACAAAAAAGTACTTATATTAAAAAAATTACCAACTATGCTTTCTAATACTCATAGATCTCCTGAAAAACATTGTTAGAAAGAGATTAAATATTGCTTAGTCCTATATAAAATTTCTGTTACTCATTAATAATACATCTGGAATATGAATTCTGACTTTAATCAAATCTTGATTGACTAGAAAACTGATAAAAAATAATTATGAAAGAAACCCTTTTAGTGTGTGTGTGTATATATATTGCTAATTCCTTATATTAAGGGTTTTACTTTGTTAGCAATTTCACTGTGTAAAACCCTAAGTACAAGTTTTTAATAAAATGTATTAATATTTAACGATGTCAGTAGAAGCCTACACACTTCACTCAGACAACACATTTGAAGGTATTGTTGGTAAGCAAATTCTACCTAAGACACAGCAGTAAGTAGATACATTTATTTTCCAAGCTTCATGACTGCTTTGGTTATAAGATATGATACATGCATAATTTTTCCTGGAGTTATCTGGAAAACCAATTGATTACTATTTCTCCCTACTAGATCTCTGTCTTAGACAATTTTCTTAAGATGTGAGAAATAGTCTTTATCCAGAAATTTACTTAAATTTATTTAACTCTTCAAACTTAATTCAAACCTACTTTCTCTAGGAATCTGAAAGCTGTCTACTTTCCCTAAGAATATTGCATGTTATAAAGGTCCTTGGTTTGATTATTGCTTGACTAGATCTCTGTATTATTAGGATGAATGATTTATTTTCTCTGCTACAAGTGCCTGCCATTGAAGAGACCTAAAAGCAATGGATCTGTCCAATAATGTACTGGAACTTCCAAGACTGTAAGCAAAACACACTTTTCCTTATTAAGTTGATTATATCAGATATTCATTATTGTAAGAGAAAGCTAACACATGGGGCAAAGAGCAACAGTTGGATCAATTCCTAGCTGTCAAACAGGGGTAGAAAACATTAAGATTCTATTTATATGCCATTGTCAAAAAGATGGAAACCCCGTGATAATAGAAAAGATTAGTTGTTTGGGGGTTAAGGTTACAATGAGGTATCCTAGGGAGGTTACTGGAATGAAGAAACTATAAGCTGATTGCAGTAGTACACTACAAGAATCTAAAATGCACTAAAATTAACATAATCATGTACACAAAAATAACCAGTTTTACTGTATGATAATTTAAGTCTTTGATTTGGATTTTCTGTTTTCATTCATGAAGGAGTAACTGTTGGTATGGGTCTTAATTTACAACTGTGAACAATAATAAACTGAGAAGAATATTTAAAACTGTTGTCAGACAGTGGAAAATTGGTAGTAAAGGACAGATATAAGGAGGGAAAAACGGAACAGAGGAGGTCTACAGTCTCCTGAATGTACTTACAGATGATTTACTACTGTAGGAAAAAAAAAAAAAGATTAGTAACCCTGACACAGAAATAGAAAAAAATTAAAAAGATAAGGAGGAGGGGAGTGGGAAAATAAAAGGTGAGGTGAAGGGAAAAACAAAATTAAGTTAAGTAGGAACAAGAAATAAATGTGAGGAAAGAGGGGGATTGGGACTTAAACAAACAAAGTCACAATAGCAAATAGGATAGCACATGTGTAATTAAAATTCCATGGCAAGAAATAAATAAATAAATATTGTTGAAAAATTTCCAATTTGTTGATATTATAAATTTATGAATCCAAGAAATTCAATGAAACACGAGCAAAATAAACTATCAAATCACACTAGAGTTTATCATCATCAATTTTGTGAAAACCAAAGGCAGAAAGAATATTTTTAAAGCTACTGAAGAACAAAGACATAAAACTTATAGGAGAACAAAACATAAAACATTACAGACTTTTCATCAAAACCAATGCAAGTCAGAGGACAACAGAGGGATGTCTTTAAAGGGCTAAATGTGACCTGAGAATCTGATTTACAGCAAAATAAAGAATAAATCAAAAGTAAAAGTAAAAAGTTCTGAGAAAATTTGTTTTCAGCAAATTTTCTTGTAAGGAATGGTTACACTGACCTACTTGAGTAGAAGAAGATATAAGATGAACCAATGGGAATCCAAAGCAATAAAGAGCACCAGAAATGGTGAACACAAGGGTAAAACAAAATGGACATGCTTTTTCTCATACTTAAGTTTCTTTCAAAGAGAATCAGATGCTTAAATACAAAAATTATGACAGTGAACTTTGAGTTTGTAACAAACATGAATTTAAAAGGAATGGCACAATAGCACAAAGGAAATATGTAAGGTCTTTAAATGAATGAAAGGACTTATCTGAAGATATATTGCTATATGTTAAATACACACACACACACATTGAAAACCTTTGAGCAACCATTAAAACCATTAAAATCATAAAATAAAGATGTATAGACCTAATAAGGCTATAGCTAAGATGGAATTGTAAAAACAGTCACATAAAAGGACAAAGAAAATAAAAGAGAAACAAGAGTTATTACTAATATAAAATATAGTAGAATTAAACTCATTATTATCAAAATTTCTATTCAGGAGATATGTTTGATATATTTCAATTAAGCAGAAATTATCAAACAGAAAAAATGCAAAACAAAAGTTTATGCTCTCTACAAGAAAAACAATCTAAGTATTTTTAACATAAAGAAAGAGATGGGCTAAGGTTAAAATATCAGCAGAGGTGTTAGTGCATGCCTATAAGCCCAGCAACTTGGGAAACTGAGGCAGGAGGATCATTGAGTTCAAGGCCAACCTCAGCAAATTAGCAAGGCCCTAAGAAGCTTAGTGAGACCCTATCTCAAAATAAAATAAATTAAATAAATTAAAAGCTCTGGGGATTTGGCTCAGTGGTTAAGCACTCCTGGCTTCAATTCCTGGTACCAAAAAGAAAAAAGAAAAAACGAAGAGTGAAATAATGGTTAGAGATAACCATACACTATGTGAGTACTACTACCAATAAAATAGTGAAGAGACTGCATTGATAAAATACCATGTAGGTTTTAAGGCAAGGAATATTATTGTATATAAAGAAGAATATCAATCAATCAGCATTAAAACAGCAATCCTAAATGTTTAAATACTCAATAACCAGGCTTCAGTGTATAAGCAAACAGTTGATAGAACTTAAAGGAGAAATAGACAAGGCCACTCCTCTGCCATTAAAGGAGGGAACAATTACACAGAAAATCTTTAAAACTGAGAAGACTAACACAATACAATCAACCAACTTGATCTGTTGTATAAAATTCTAAGGCATCTGTGAAAAAAATCTCAGTAATGAAAAATGAGTTAATTGAGGTGAATATATCAAAATGAATTGTGTTTAACTATGGCTAAATGGAAACAGATATCTTAAAAAAATAGCATTTACAACATAATTCGGAAACAAAGGTAGAAAGGTAATTTAACAAAGTGTGTTCAAGATACTAAAAATTATAAAATATTGCTAAGGGAAAATAATGACAACCTAAATTAATGAAAATATGTACCAGGTCTGGGTCACAAATAATGCTCAATATTGTCAAGATGACATTTAACACAGAATTACAGATTCAGTGTGATGTTGATAAAACACTAATTGACAAGTTAATCAAAAAATGAGGAGGAAGCTACAATGAAGCCATAATAGGTCAAATAATTTTAAGATTAAAACCAAGTTACTGATTGACATTACTCGATTTCAAAAAGTTTAGAAAGTCTAGAATAGGTCAACATATATTTCAAAATATAAAGAAAGATTTATCTTTTTAACAAATTAAGAAAAAAGATCATATCTGTTCAGAAAAATTAATATTAACCTTTTACCATGAAGAAAAATAAGAACTGAAAATAAATCAAAGACTAAGCAGAAAACCTAAAATGTAAACTCACAGAATAAGAATGAAAATCTGCAATTCAAGAAGTAAATAGGTAAGCAAATTGTGGCATACCTATAATGAAGTATGACTCAACACTAAACAATGTTTCATAAAATGCTTGAATTTCAAAAGCATAATGCTGAGGGTAATTGGTGGGACACAAAAGATCACATCCTGCATGATTATACTTATATGCATCTCTAGAAATAAAAAATATTTTTAATAAAAGAAAACGAACAGTGGTTGCTAGAGACTGGGGAAAAGGAGAAAGAACAAAGTGAAATGAGAGATGAGAAAATGTTTTGGAATGGTGATGATGTTCTTTGCTTTAATTGTTAGCATTGCTTACACTGGTAAATATATTTGCCAAAACTTAATGAACTATATACTGAACATAGTGCATTTTATTTTGCATAATTTATACCTTTATAAAAAGTTGATTAGACCTAAATATGCTAAAATGTCATACATAAAATATTCATGAAAATTAAATTTATAAATTCCAGAAAATTATAAACCACCAAAATTGACTAAATAAGGATAATATCTGAATATAATAGAATGAATAACAAAATTTCTTCTATCTCAGTCCAAAGACACCATGCTCATTGGTTATAACAATATTTAAGGATATTAAGATATTATTTTTATATAAACATTTAGAGTACAGGTAAGGAACAAGGCAAAAAAAACTTGGTTGATGAGGCTAGTCAAGACTTATTACCACATTTGGAGTTGTACAAAGCCAATAAAGAAAGTAAAATTTCAGATTGTATTTATCACAATAGTCTAAATCCACATTGTTCAAGATGTACACATAGCCTGCATGTAGCTATTAAGCACCTGAAACTTGACTATTCTAAATTAAGATATACTATAAGTATAAAATACTTAATATAAAAAACTGAATATAAATTATCTCAAGAATTGTATATTATATTGAATGATGAGAATCTGGATATGTTTGATTACTTCCTGTAGCTGAAGGAAGATAGACAGCTGAATGAGAAGTTCTTGTCAGATCCCCACTACCACTCTTTCAAAAAATCATGATCCCCTACTGTCAGTGAAGGCCACAGAAATAGGATTCTTGCCCCTCCCAGATAGAGAGGTTCCTCTGGAGGATAATGGGGATTCAGAAATTCCACGGTACTCAGAAGTAACCGGGAAACCCTCACATCCTTTATATCTATGGAGATGAGGTGGAAATCTGGACTCTATGTGGTAGAAGAAGGTAGCATTCCTCCCCATTCCCCAACTAGAGCAGTGTCAGAGGAAACAAGAAGATTTGCACTTTTACAAGATAATGCTCAAAATGTCTAGGTTCCAACAAAAATTCCTTATTATATCATGAAACAGAAAAATTGATAATACCAAGATTACGTATTCGTTAGGGTGACTCGTGAAAATTTTTTGAACAGCTGTGACAAATACACTTAGTGAGTGATTATGAATATGTGTGGCACAAATGAAGGAAATAAAGTCTTAGCACATTAATAGAAAATTTAGGAAAAAAATAGAATATATAAAGAAGAACCAAATAGAAAATAAAACTGAAAAATACAACAACAACAGATAGGCTGCGCTTCATAAGGAGAGTACACAGGAAAGAAGGAGTGAACTTGGAAGATAAAACAGTAAAAAATTATCTCATCTGAGCTGCAGATAGAATTTTTTTTAAAAAAATGACTAAGTATCAGGAATCTCTGGGATTGTAACAAAGCATCTCATACTTAAGTCATCAAATTTCTAAAACAGAAAGAAGGCAAAGAAAGGGTGGTGATGAAAAGGAATTTACATAGACAATAGGTTAAATTATCCTAACTTGACAAAATATATAAACTTACAGATTCTAGAGGCTGGGTAAGCCACAACTAAGATAAAGCCAAAGAAATCCATACCAAGACACATCATATTCAAACTACAGTACTGAGAACAATGACAGAAGAACAGTCAGAGGGCAGACAGAGAAAACCACCTGTAGGGCAAAACAGTTTGAATGATAGTGACTATCTCATCAAAAACCACCAGGACCGGAAGGAAGTGAGGCAACATTTTGCAAGTGCTGAAAGGAAAGAACTGTCCACTCAGAATTCTATATCTAGTAGACAGGTCTTCCAGGAATGAAGGTGAAATAAAGGTGCACTAAATGAAAGAAAACTAAAAGAATCTGTCACCAGCAAAACTACTCAAAAAGAATGGCTAGTGATTTAAATTAGAAAAGAAATGAAGAATGATGAAACATCAGGAAGGAAGAACAACTGAAAAAGTAAAGTAAGTATAATAGACTTTCCTTCCTGTTGAGTTTTCTAAAGCATGTTTGAAGATTGAAGCAATTTGCTATAGTTTGATCTCAAATGCCCCCCAAAGACACAGGTATTAAAGACTTGTTCCACAGAGTGGCACTGCTAGGGGAGGAGATTGAACCTTTAGCAGGCGGGATCTGGAGGTCACTGTTGCCATATCCTTGAAGGGGAGAGTGGGGTGCCAGCCCCCTCCTTGCTCTCTTTTACTTCCTGGTCATGAGGTAAATGATTTTTTTGTTGTTGTTGTTCTACCTCCCACTCTTTCCATGATCTGCTACCTTGTCCAAAGCAATGGCACTAACTGATCATGGTCTGTTACATCTAAAACTGAGAGCCAGAATAACCTTTTTCTCTTTATATGTTGATTATGTCAGGTATTTGTTATAGTGAGGAAAGCTGATCAATACAGAATTCATCAATCATGTGACTCCACATGAATTAAAAACAAACGTGAAAAGGCAAATATTAAAATATTTTAGAAGAAAATACTGAATATCAAAGCAAGTATTGATGATCTAAGTAAGGACTCAAAAAGCAAATACACAAGAGAAAAAATTATGTGTGCACATTTAAATCTTTTCATCAAGTGACAATGTTAACAAGACTTAAATGCTAAATTTCTGATTTTTATAATCTCTCTGCAAATGTTTAAGAAAAAAGAATTAATACCTAGAAATTATAAAGATTTCTTATATATCCCAGCAGGTTGGGAGGAGGAAGGAGGAAGGAAGATCAGAAGTTCATTCCCAGCTTCAGTAACTTAGCCTCAGCAACTTAGCTTGGCTCTAAGCAACTTAAGACTCTCTTTCACATTTAAAAAAAAGAGGGGGGGGTAGTTGGGAATATGACTCAGTGGGGCAAATACTCCTAGGTTCAATGCCCACTAAAATCTGAATAACTGCATAAAAATGACATGGGATAGTTCCAAGCAATTTCTGAAAGTCAGATAAAAACAATAAATAAAATGTTCTCAATCTAAATAGTAATCAGCAAAATTAAAATTGAAGCATCACAGAAGTTGTTCCCTTCCTTAACAAGAAAAACTCTTTATATCTATTGGTGACATAAAGATAAAAGAAACCTCATGTGCACTTTTTTGTGAATATTAATTAGGACATTTTGGAAAGCACTTGGCAATGCCTACGGTTGAAGTTGCACACAATCTATGACCCAGCGTTTGATCCCTGTAAAGGTGAGGGAACACTTACCTACCAAGGAAATTTCACAGTGATGCAGCCACATCGATGTTCATAGCAGCTCAATTCACAATAGCTAAGCTATGGGACCAACCTAGATGCCCTTCAACTGATGAACGGATAAAGAAAATATGGTTTAAATACACAATAGAATAGTATTTAGCCATAAAAAAGAATGAAATTATGGCATTTGACAGTAAATGGATAGAACTGGAGACTATCATGCTAAGTAAAATAAGTCAGTCCCCAGAAAGCAAAGACTAAATGTTCTCTCTGGATGCTAACACACAATGGGAGTAGGAGGAAAATAGTAGTTCATTGGATTAGACAATGGGGTATTAAAGGAAGGGAAGGGTTATGGGAATAGGAAAGACAGTAGAATGAATCAGACATAACTTTCCATGTTTATAAATGAATACACAACCAGTCTGACATCCACATCATGTTCACCATAAGAATGGGATCCTAATTAGAATAAGTTACACTCCATGTATGTATGACATGCCAAACTTTACTGGCATGTATATCTAAAAAGAACAAATTTTAAAATCTACAAAATAAATAAATATCTTACTTTTACACTTTTTAAGAATCCTCTAATTTTAATGTTAACGTCTTTTAAAAAATATATTATAAATGTCTATCTCCAATTGAGTACCCATTTTAGTCTACTCTGAACTGCAATGTAGTTGTAATAAGTAATAATATATTTATTTTAATTTAACTTTGGAATTTGAGGTGTAGAATTTTAAGTACACTTTGTTCAAGAAATAATGTGCATGTAGAAATAGATGAATTTTACAGTGTGTGAATTACCTAACTTTGGTTTTGAAAATGAAGCAATGTGAAGAATAAAGACATATTTGCACAATCAAGGAAAAAAAAATTCACAAAGTGCCCAAAAATATTTCTCAAGTTATAATTGGGAAGATAAACAAACAAACAAACAAAAAGATGTGAGTGCACTTATAAAATTACTCTGACTAAGGAAGTGAACACGAGTCCTCTCCTATGTGAAGTCTCCTGCTTAAACTCACTATATTCACTTAGGGGTCCGAAAATAAAAACCCCTTCTATTGGCACTGAATTTCTTCTGGCATAATAGAGAACCTAATTTAACAATATGTAATTTTACAATTAGCTAAGCTAAACTGCAGGATATAGAGACCATGCAGAAGTATTCATAAGTAAGAAGGAAATTAAGTAATATTAAATCACATTCTCTCCCTCCCTCCCCCCCCCCCTCTCTCTCTCTCTCTCGTCTTTCTATTTTGCTGGTAACTCACTGACTCAATACATATATTTGAATATGTTCAAGGAATTTGATATGTCACATTCTGTGGTATCTGTGCCATTTGTTTGCAGTAGCGCATGCGTGTAATCCCAGTGGCTCAGAGGCTGAGACAGGAGGATCATGAGTTCAAAGCCAGCCTCAGCAAAAGCAAGGTGCTAAGCAACTCAGTGAGAACCTGTCTCTAAATATAAATACAAAATCGATTTGGGGATGTGGCTTAGTGGTCAAGTGTCCCTGAGTTCAATCCCCCCCGAGTCCCCCAAAAGAGAGTTAATCAAACAAATTCTTCCCCATTAATGGTTTCTTCTCATAGACAACCTAGCACACCTGGCCTTTACAGGATGCTGATGGTGGTGCTTCCAGTTGTCATGCTAGGTGAACTGGGGGCAAGGGCTAGGGGGTGAGATATTTAGTCTGGGGAAGCCATCCTCTTTACTTAGATCATACTTCAGAAGAATGTGTTCTGAAGTCAAACATGTATCACTTTACCATGCAGCAAAAATCTGGGTGGGAACCTGTTGTCACATATTCTTTCCTATGGAAAACAAGGCCCCAGTGGCAGGAGACTCTGATCCAAAGGGTCCTATGTATTTTTCTGCTGGCATCGCCTTTATCAGATCATCTATTTCAAACATATTAATTCACTTTATAAATTCCCTATTCAGGAATGCATATACCCCAAATTTTCATCTATTAATTTATAAGTAATGACTGGATTCTTTACACTTTCCCATCCGGTTAACTGAATTTTCAACCATATTTGCAGTTGAGACCAGATTAAGGAAGTCGCAACATCTTCATTTATTTTCCTATTTGAAGGGAAAACAAATATTCGCCTCTGACTTTTGTGGAGTGCCTATGTTAGAAATATCAAATCAGTAAAGAATTTTGTCTTTGTTTAAAGTTTTGCTTATGAGAAATAACAACTCCATGGATATCAGCCCCAGTATTATGATACAAATTTAGAAACAGATGACATTATTTCACTGTATGTCATTTTGCAGATTTATAGAGTCATAAACCTGATGGCATTTTAAGAATGTTCACAATGGAGAGCGAAGAGGAGCATCAGTATAATTGTAACAAATAGAAATGTTATCTTGCCTGGCAATTGTTTTATATTTTAATAATTTTAGTTCAGTATTTTTCCTCCAGTAAATTCACTTATAGGCAGATTTACTATGGGTATTCTGTACCTAAAAACCTTCATAGTTCTTGATGGTTAAATGAGCTCAAAAACCATTAACTGCCTAACTCTTGATTGAAAGGTAAAAATATAAATATATTTTTTTACTTAGGAGTAATTCTTGAGTCATTTCATCTGATTAAAAATATTACAAAAGAGAAGTGATTTTTTAGAATTAATTTTTATTTATATATGACAGTGGAAAGCATTACAATTCTTATTACACATATAAGGCACAATTTTTCATATCTCTGGTTGTATACAAAGTATATTCACACCAATTCGTGTCTTCATACATGTATTTTGGATAATAATGACCATCGCATTCCACCATCATTTCTAACTCCTGCGCCCTCCCTTTCCCTCCAACCCCTCTGCCCTACCTAGAGTTCGTCTATTCCTCCCATGCTCCCTCTCCCTACCCCACTATGAACAGCCCCCTTATATCAGAGAAAACATTTAGTTTTTGTTTTTTGGGGGGATTAGCTAACTTCACTTAACATCTTCTCTAACTCTATCCATTTACCTGCAAATGCCATGAGTTTATTCTCTTTTATTGCTGAGTAATATTCCATTGTGTATATATGCCACATTTTTTTTTATCCATTCATCCACCGAAGGGTGTCTAGGTTGGTTCCACAGTTTAGTTAATGTGAATTGTGCTTCTATAAACATTGATGTGGCTGTGTCCCTGTAGTATGCTGTTAGTAAATCCTTTGGGTATAGAGCGAGGAGAGGGATAGCTGGGTCAAATGGTGGTTCCATTCCCAATTTTCCAAGAAATCTCCATACTGCTTTCCATATTGGCTGCACTAATTTGCAGTCCCATCAGCAGTGTATGAATATGTCTTTCCCCCCACATCCTCACCAACACTTATTGTTGTTTATATTCATAGTAGCTGCCATTCTGACTGGAGTGAAATGAAATCTTAGAGTAGTTTTGATTTGCATTTCTCTAATTGCTATGATGATGAACATTTTTTCATATATTCTATGATTGATCATATATCATCTTCTGAGAAGCTTACTTTCAAATATCTTTCATCTCTCTCCTGCTTGAATATTGAGTCTTAAATTCAATAAATATTCTCTCAACTGAGTCCCATTGATTACCAAGGAATAAATTAGTAAGAATACATCTATTCCTTGAGGAAAAAGTATTTTAAGGATGAAAAATCAGTGATATAATCTCTTTGAAACATAAGAGGTTATTATTGCTGCTATTATTACTGCTAATACCATTATTATTCTAAGCTAAAAAAGAATCTCTGGCTAACATTTTCTTATTTAAATCCTAAGAAGCTATATGAGCATACTAATGTATCAATGCACATCAGCCCTTTTTCATTTGAAATATAGTCAGTTTTGTAATTCATGAGACTAGAAGAGTGGTATGGATAATTCAGTAGCAAGTCAATAAAATTTCTTTTCTGTATTTGAATTGCATTATATAATAACTTGTGCAGCACATTTTGTTTTCTAACTCTTTTGATTATGTGAAAACAAATGGATTATTTTGCTCCTCAGGGACACATATGCATACCAGATTCAGAAGATTAAAAGAAAGAAAAGAATTCTATAAACATAAACTAAAGAGTAATTCTCAAATTCTGTATTTTTTATATAATTAATAAAAAATTAATATAGACCCAGCCTGTCTATGGAAAATCACTAAAAATATATTCATTTTCAAAAACTATGTGTTAAGTTATTTCATGGGAAGCCCTCTGAAATACAGAAAGTGGATCAGGTCTCAAAATTTAACATGGCCTAGGTAAGGAACTAAGATCTCTCTCCACCTGAATGTTCTATTAAGGCTCCACTATCAGCAGCATTCACACGTATTCACCCTTATACTATTATAATCATCTTATGAACCTGTGTCACCTTCTGTCCATAGTCCTATGTCATTCCTGTCTTGATAACCAACATCTGTGAGAAGCTGTTTAACCACTCTTTGTTTTGATATCTGGATTTTATTCCAATGTCCCATTCCCATTATTACATTTGGTAGGCAGGTTTTTCTTGCTGAGATACTCAGAGAAACTTTGACACAAATATTATTTTTATTTATATGATGGTCCCCCCTTGGCTTGCCTGATCCCACACCATGCTTCTTTCTCCCTATTCATTCTTTAAATATGGGTCAGGCTTTCCTCTAGACCTCTTTCTAATTGATCTCCTTAGACCAATTCCATCCATTCTCATGGACTAAGTGGATATTTTTATGCAAGTGACTCCCAATTTTCTATCTCAGAGTTTACTCCTGAAATTCTGACCCATTTGTGCAACTTCCTACAGGGATCATTGCCTTTGACATTTGCTAATCACCTCAATTTCATGTAAACTTGAACTCATTTTTCACTGTCAGATCTTCTCCTCTTCTAATGTTTCCTTCAGCTCAATCAATGGCCTTATCTACCCCATTGTTGAAATATGGGTGATTCTTCATCCCTCACTTTCTTTTACTTGCTATATTTAGTCAGTCACCAAGTCTCATGGATTTGGATTCATAAAGTGCTTTTGTGCCCCCCTCTTCCTCCTCCTCCTCCTCCTTCTCCTCCTTCTCCTCCTCCTTCTCCTCCTCCTCCTCCTCCTCTTCCTCCTCCCCCTCCTTTTTGGTACCAGAGATTGAACCCAGCGGCACTTAACCACTGAGCCACATCCACAGCCCTCTTTTGAGACAGGGTCTTGCTAAATTGCTTAGGGTCTCACTAATTGCTAAGGCTGACTAAAATATGCGATCCTCCTGGCTCAGCCTCCTAAACCACTGGGATTAAGGCTCTTACCTGCCTCCTTCTACACACCATTTCTATCATTCTAGTCCAAGTCATACTCAACACTCTTAAAAGCTGGCAACTGGTCTTTTTGTAATTTTGTCTGGCATCAATCTATTCTCAGTACTTTTACCGTACTCTACATATCAGGATTACAGTCTTTCAATCACAGTCATGGTTTAATGATAATGTCCAAAATCTCTAACATACTTTAAAGCAGAGAAGGAAAGATTTAACAGCAGACCTGCAAAGTGCTTTTATGTTTTACCAGGGGATGTTCTAAAAATAGAAAAAAAAAAGATGAACTGGCTAAACTTTCTTGTAAATATGTTAATGAAAAATCTGTTCTTCAACACATTTGTAGTATTTATTAGTGGAGAATCATAATCCATAGATGGATGTACTAGGTTTGTATAGGATTATGTACAATAAACAAATATGAACTCCGAAGTTGTGAGGCATGGCTCTAGGGAAAATGTTACACAAGCAATGTGATGACTGGAGTTTATAATGGATGCGTGTCATGACAAAAGCAACACCACTTCTGTATAAACAATGATCCTATGCCTCATTTAGATAGTTCATTGTTAAGTGAGGACTAAAGAACATATTCTAAGATGGCAAGAAGAATCTGAGGAATTGTACTGATATCCTCAAGCTCCTGTGTACTTTGCTAAGGTATGGAGATTATTTACATTTTAATATTTTTTAATAAGACTTGGTACTTGGTAAGATTGTTGGATCTTGGTTCTGATTTGGCAATATGACCCTTTGTACTAACTTAGTGTTTATAGAAGTGGAACTATTGTAATTCTTGAGCCTAATTTTTTTCTTCACCATAAACTCTAGACCAACTTCACTGGACTTCTTAGACTTATTTTCATTCCTTGAGTACACTGTTTTTGCTGGACATTCTGAGTTTAGAATACCTTTCTCCTCACTACCTTAGCCCCTTTATTCTCTTCAGCAACCACAGACACTGATCCAGTATTTACTTACTAGTTATCCTTTAATTTTAAGTTAACGTATTTCTTCAGTGAGGATTTTCTGACCCATGAGCATATGTTCCAGTAAGATCTTTTACTACTCCTTTGATAGCACTAACTACACTTATAATTGCTTGAAAGCCTTGAATATCCAGGAAGGAAGAAATCTCTTCTGAGTCCTCATTCTACCTCATAGCTTAACATAACGTACTGTGAAATAGATTTAGAAATATGCATTGAGAAAATCTGACAATTTGGGGACCTATCGTAACTACTGGCCTAAAATGGCTCATAATTGTGACTATAAAATAGCTGGATGTTTCAGAGAGCTCTGTTATATTGACAACAGTACAAAAACAAACAGGCCAGGAGCAAAAGTTTGAGAACATAACATTCCATTTCCTTCTCTTGTTTCATAATATCTGAGAGTGAATTTTTTTTTACCCAGTATATAAACCCAGGAAAGTCACATAACCATTTAAGTTCCTCACAAACAAATGAGGGAAGTAACAGTAACAAATTTCTTTAAAAATAACAGCCCTATAAATTGTTTAAACCTCTAAAAACATTAAATAAATGTATTATGGTTGTCATTTTAAGTATAACTAATTTTAAAATTGAACAAATGCCATTTTACTAAAATATTTATTTTTCTGCATCTTTTATAAAATACACATTGAATGCATTTCAACCACCAATTTCTAGCAGGAATTATACATGATTTTGTGCAAACTTCTCTCTCCTTGATACTCACTACTTTCATTTTGCCAGTGTTCTAGGGGTACAATTACAGATTTAATAATTTTGTATGTGTGTTTCATTCTGTTAAATAATGCCAAAGGACTTCAAAATATATTCCCATTAATATTCAAATGACAAGGAAGCATATTAGAAATGCAAAATATTAAAAGCAACAATAATAACAAAATCTCCACCCTTCAAAGGGCACATTACTTCCCTTGTAAAACAAAAATGCCTTCATGTATTATAAATTCCTTCCTGCATTACCAAAGTTACTCTATCATCATATATACCCTTATCTGATTACCTAAATGTATAGAATGGACATCAGTCAATACTCCTGGAAAAATGCAATGCCTGGTGGGCTTTATGATTTTAGAAACAAGATAAAAGCCTTATGACTCAAAGAAAGCAATCAAATGCATTTTGTAGCCACAAGCATCATATTTACTTAAAGGATTGTGACTATAAAAGCAAATCTCTCTTACTGGAAGCCGGGACAAAAGCTGTCAGAGAACAGGGTAGTAAATAGCTTTGAAATTGTTTTCTCTGCTTCATTTCAAAAGCTTAGGGCTACCAGTGTTTGACCTTTTACAAATGGAATGGTTTCCTGCAGGTCTTAGTGTTGCACTGAATGCTGATGGTCGTGTGGCTAGATGCGGGCATCAAGAATGGTAAATATGCTCGATGCTGGGCCACTGTTATGCATCAAGAACATTTCTCATTCAGTGACATTTGCTGGTGTCCTCTAAGAAAAGGTAGAGTAATTCTATTTTCTCTCAAACATTTTCCCTCTAGTGTCTCTTGACCAAGCAGAGCAAGGAAAATTGTGTAATTGTCCAAAATGACTCCATATAGCTGAGTGGCCAAAGAAAATAAAGTCAGATTGAACAAGAAAGCATTCTACTGACAACATCTGGAGTCAAGCTATTATCATCTTTGCTATTGTATAATGGAGAACACAAAAGATATATTTGAAGATTGACATTCACAGCATTTCTTAGGCTCTGCAAAGTCTCAGTCTCTGTTAGGATATTGGCTCCATTGTTTCAAGTTCACATTAATGTATTAATGTAGGTTTGTCAAGTACAGTTTCTAAAGTTAACTATCCATATGATATAATTATTTTTGTATTAAAAACTATGAATGATAAAATAAAGATCAGCCTTACAGCCATCTATGTTCTATGTAATATAATGCTATATTTGGCTTTTAGAGTGACATTAAAGCATAGTATTGTTGCTAACTCTCAAGTGCTGTTGTCGGATAGATAAACCTTGTTTTGGTTTTGATACACATCTCTGAGGTAGAATTATTACGAATTTATTTTTCTAGTTGGGAAAACCATGGTTCATATACTCAATTTCCCTGGATCCAGGAAACACTAAAAAAATTGATGAATAAATGGGAGGCTGGATTTTTTTTTCCTTCATGTGTTTTTTTTTTTTAATCCAGATTTTATACCAGGACTGTTTGCAGTTGTATAAACTATCCTAAAAATGGAAGAGTCTTTCCTGAAATCTATTTTATCTATTTTGAAATATGAGATTAATCAGTAAAGCATTGTTCTTATAAATTAGGATCCCTTTGATAAGAGCCTCAAGAAACTTTCAGAGGATACCTTAATTCTTAACAAGTATTAACAATGTGCTAAGCTGCATGCTAAATGCTTTGAATCCATTATTTCATTCACCCTTCACAACAATTATAAGAGGACACATATATACTCTCCAATTTATAGAAAGGGAAATTGAAGATTAAGGAATATTTGTGTCTCTATTTCCTTCCAATCAATTCTCTGTACTTTCTTGTCTTATTCAGCACCCTTGAGGACATGGCTGCTAAGGGCTTTTTTTTTTCCATTGGTTTTAGAAGAACAGAGGAGATGGAGTGCATGGGTCAGGCATCTACTCACCCCAATGTGGTGCTGTACACTGCCTTCCTCTGGGATCACACCTGAAATCAGTGTGGCTGCCTCTAGATCCCTAGCTGTGTCTGTGATGTGGCAATACCGTTCCTTCTCCAGCTTTAGGGTGAAAACTACTTCCAGCTGTTGCAGTTCTGGTTCTTCATCACCCATTGTTTTTTTTGTTTTGTTTTGTTTTGTTTTAACTTTGTCTACCCTTATTTTAGTCTCTTTAATTGGGCTATTTAGAGGATGCCAGTTGTTATCTATCAAGATCTTGACTGACATAAAGTGTTAATTCCTGTAGGGCAATTTAGAGTTAACAGAGACTGGTTAGGGCTCATTTAGGATTTTGTAGAGTTGGTGTTCAGTACAGGTCTCTTTGATGCCAAGGCGTTTCACCAGTGATCTCTATGATGGGGCCTTACATTATTATTAGAATGAATTGTTTTTAAGCATCAAAAGTTATTTCCATTTCCTCTTACGGATTGGCCTCTGAAAAAGGTGCTTCTGGCATTTAGGACATTGATCTGGAGAAAACCTGACTATACAATATCAAAAGCACCTCAACAGCAGTTTAGGAGGCTGAGGCAGGAGGATCACAAGTTTAGCGAAGCCCTAGGCAACTTAATGGGAGCCTGTTGCAAAACAAAACAAAACAAAAAAACAATAACAAAAATGGGATGTAGCTCAGTGGTTCAGTACCTCTGGGTTCAATCCCCAATACCCAAACAACAACAAAAATTCAAATCCTAAAGATCTAGCCAGGCAGAAAGCTGTTGAGCAAATACACAGAATTTATCAAAGATGATAGTCTCAGGCAGTTGTTAGAATGGTTACTGCCTGGAACCTCTCCTGCCTGCCATAACCACTGATCCAGGGGACTCTGTACAATTACTGCTTGACATCAATCCCAGATCTGTTTCTATAAATTCATCAATTATTGAACCACAATGTCTTAGTCATTCTTTTATCTCTTCAAAAATTAAATTTTAAATTCTTGCTATAGGCCAGGCATTGTGCTAAGTAAAAGGCATACATAGGTAAATAAGACAAGGTTTCTACTCACAAAAAAACATATGAACAGAAATTGCAATATAGTTCCAAAGTCCAGGAAGGAGTTTCAGAAACTAGGATTGAAGCAGGTTTCTGTGAAAAGACAAAATGATGAGTATCTTTTTACAGTAACTTTTCTTCTAGCATCCACCAACTGGGCCACTGGGCCATACTACTTTTCCCCAAGTTGCTAATATTCATGACCCAAACCCTATACTCTCAAGCTACAGTTTTCCACGTTAGCTGGGGACACATATGAAATGATCAGCACATGTAACATGCTGAACACTGAATTGCTCCACAGCAGCACGTCAACTTTTTCACATGCCAGAATCTCTCAAACTGATAAGTATGTCTGGGTCAACATTAATAAGCCATTTATTTTGGATTTTTTTCCTCTCCAAAGCTACACAGCAATTGTTTAGATGATAATTTAGGTTTTAAATGCCTAACCTGAAATCTATAACAGAAGAAAAATATTCTGACCATTGCTTCACTTGGCTGTAGATGTATCTCAATTTCGTTGTTTAAAATTTTTAATTCTGCTCCAGCACATAGTTCTCTCTTTAAAAGCAAAACACTAGGTTTTGACATCATTAGACAGATATAAACACAAATATGTTATTTTACAGTCAATGTAATTTGACTTTCTTCTTTATGTCTTTTTTGTTTTTTCTTTGTTGTTGCATCATAGTTGCACATAATATTTGGGTTCATTTTAACATAATCACATATTCATGTAATTGAATTTACTCCATTTCAATATGCAGTGTCCCTTTTCTCTCTATTCCTCTTTCCAGCTATTCCCCTTCTACTCTGCTGGTCTATGTTGTACTCATTTATATACTTTCAATTGGTGTTTTACAGATATACATAAGGGTGGAATTAACTGTGGTGTATTTATTCAAGCATAGCATAATTTCATCAAATTCATTCTACATTTCCTCTCCTTTTCTGTCCTTCTTTCCTCCCCTCTCAATCTCCTTCTCTGTTTATCTTCCCTCTGTCTTTATGATATTCACATACATTTCCCACCCCTTCTTTTTTCCTCCTTTGCCCTAGCTTCTGCATATGAGAGAAAACATTCAATCCTTGTTTTTCTTAGTCTGGCTTATTTCATTTAGCATGATGTTCTCCATTTCCATGCATTTACCATCAAATGCCCTAATTTCATTCTTCTTAATTACTGAATAAAACTCTATTGTGTATATATACCACATTACCTTAATCCAATCATCTATTGATGGATATCTGTGCTGGTTCCATAATTTGGCTATTGTGGATTGTGCTGCCATAAACATTAATCAGGCTGTATTACTTTGGATGAATACCAAGGAGAGGGAATCCTATGGTGGCTCTATTTCTAGTTTTTGAGGAATCTCCACACTGCTTTCCAGACTGGTTGTATTAATTTAGAGTCCCACCAACAATATAGGAGTGTACTTTCCCCCCCACATCCTGACCAAAACATATTTTTATTTGGATTCTCCATAAACTGCCATTCTGATTGGAGTGAGATGGAATCTCAGTGTAGTTTTTATTTGCATTGCCCTGATTGCCAGGGATGTTAGATTTTTTTTTAATACTTGTTGGCCTTTTGTCTTTCTTCTTTTGAAAAGTGTCTCTTTAGTTTGTTTGCCCATTTATCGATTGGATTATTTAGTTTTTGTTTTGGTGTTAAGCTTTTCAAGCTCTTTACCTATTCTGGATATTAATCCCATGGAAGAGCTAGCAAAGATTTTCTCCCATTCTGTATGCTTGTTCTTCATACTCCCTTAATCATTTCCTTTGGTATGCAGCAGCTTTTTAATTTGATGCTGTTCCACTTATTGATTCTTGGTTTTATTTCTTGTGCTTTTGGGGATATTGTTAGGAAAGTTGTTGCTTGTGCCAATATGTTGGAGTGTTCACCCTAAGGTCTCTTGTCACAGATGCAAAATTTCTTATCTAATTTCTAAGTCTTTGATCTACTCTGACTTTTGTGCAAGGTGAGAGATGGAAATCTAGTTTCGTTTTTCTACATATGGATATCAAGTTTTCCCTGAAGCATTTGTTTTAAAAGGCTCTCTAATCTCCAATATATATTTTTGGCACCTTTGTGGAGTATCAGATGACTGTAACTAGGTGGGTTTGTCTCTGTAGTGATTTATCTTTCCTTTAACATGAGGTAGAAATAGTTTAAAATAATCATCCTTCCCTTCTCATCTTCACTTCACTTCCTTTTCCAGTCAACCATCATAAATAGGTTTCAGGTGAGATTCTATGATGGTTGCTAAGACTGGTGGATAAAAGTTTGATTAATAATCATAGAACTCCTCCCATAAAATATCAGTCATTTAAAAAGAAAAAAATCATGAAAGAGCAATCTTAAAACATAGCAAATAAAAAACAAGGTAAAGAAGATTAACATCCCTAATAATTGGATGATCAGTTGCTGCGTATGGTGCACTGAGAAGTTTCCAGCATCATTTTCATGATATTATTGCTGGGACTTCATGAAATGAATGTGGTCATGAAGAAACAAAAAAATGGGTGCAAACTGAGAGTCATCCAACTTCATAAGAAAGTAAGGTTTTGTATGATCTCAAGAACTTAAAAAGCAGTATTCTGATACACTGTTTCAGACCAAAGGAATCTTAAAAATCACATAGTCCTGAATCAGGTCCTTGACAAGAAATAAAAGGAAACCATCATTGGTGCAGTTGTTCCTATTGTCAAGATTATTGGTTGGAAACATTGATACAGTTAACAACAATTTCTCAATTTCATACGTGTAGAAATATGTTTTCTTCTAAATTATTAACCTTTATATAAAATAAAATAACTTACTAGATTTTAAGTCCTCTGATAGTCTGTAAACCCAAGAAAATGCAATTGTGTCTTGCTTCAGTGAGAGTGCATGTGGCTGCATGTAACCATTAGACTAACATTGCCTTAAAAATAAACAATGTTCCCTCTTATAAGTTAGTTGTTATAGACACATATCTATCCTTACTATTTAAACAAAAGAAAGACATTTCATAGATATTTCCTGTGATTGCATAGATATTTTCTTACAATATGCTAAGAAAAGCCACAAATTTGTGCTGCTCAGTTCCCTGCAGATTCACCAAAGCTTTGTTATTGCTAAAACTAGGCTGCATGGCCACTTACTTTTGATAGCTAAGGGACTGGCATGTGAACCTTTTTAATTTCTAAAGAGGAAGATTTGCAATGATGGAAGAAAATGTGAATGGTTGTTGGGTAGTGAACCAACATCATTTATCATGGTAGTTCATTTATCTTCTAACACCAATATATAATACACTGCCTGACATAATTGGTTTCATCATGTTCTCTTTGATTTTCAAATGAACACTGAATGTTTTAACCTTGAAAAAGAATGCAATAATAATTTAGTGCTTCTAAGACTACTACTACTACCACTACTACTACTATTAAAATTACTACTATTATTACTACTAAATATAATTTTATGGAGTATTTGCCCTATGAGAAGTGGTTTCTGCGCATGTTACAGATATTATCTCATTCAATTCTCATAACACTTTCACCATTCAAATAATTATTTTACAAAATTTATATAAGAAACACATGTGTTACCTTTAGTAAGAATGTTACTGTTTCAGATCAATTTTCCTAAATATTTTAATTCTTATGCCTTTCTTTATTAAACAAATATACTTTAAGAAGAATTATACCATTTTTTTCAACAAATATTACCCAAAAGTATTATATCCTTGAGGAGGAATTTTTTGAATAAATGACTTTCTTCAGGTTTATCTGGTTCCTAGTCTAGTGTTTACCTGGTACAGGAGACCCAATTTGAATGCCTCTCTCATTTCCAACAGTAATTATCAGGGAGCATATCTGTTCTGTGTAACCCTTTCCCAATCTGGCCATTCCAGGTTAATCTGACATAGATTCAACAATTCTTCTTCTAGAAATTTAGGTAGAACACATCAATACTATAAGTCTCTTAAGTAATGTCAAAAGCAGTATTTCGGAAAGGAAAGCCACAAATTCATGCTGCTTCAATTTCTGAAGATTCACTAAAACTTGCTTTCCAAAATTTTATGGACTATTTTTGGAAGAGAAAGAAGTTTGCTTTAATATCCTTACCCAAACTGTAAGAAGCCACCTCTTTTCTGCTTCTGGTTACTATGTATTCAGAATGTCAGCGTCTTACTTCCTACCCAGAATGGTAGAAACTGGATTGTAACTACACAAAAATGTTATACAAATATTCCTTATTTACAATGACCAAAACAACAATTTTATTCAGAAATATGCAAAACCAAAATATCTCTTGAATACATAGGAGGAAAATAAGCTATGTAGTTAGCCAAAATTTCTGTTTAAATACACACGCACACATACACAGACACACACATAACATATAGACATGAGTGTATTTCCACATATTTCCACTGTGAAATAGCAATCCCTACTCATAGAAGAATACCTTAGTTTAGGGGCCTTAAAATAGAAATTTCTCAGTCCTGATTTTAGTTCTTTTGTGTTGTCATTAAATATCAGCCTCCTATTCTTTTCTGGGCACTCTGACAATACACACCCATTCATTTGCTCCTGGGAGCTGAGAAGACAGACCAATGCCAAGAAACACATTTAGATTTGTTGTTTGTAATTACATAAGTTAAAAATTTAAAGTTGTCCTAGAGCTATATTTTAAGTTACTATCATTTTTATTGTTCCAACTGTTTCTGTCCCCACTGTCATTGCAAAAATATGTAGAAATTAGAGAAATCAATTTTTTAAAGCTTTATTGGTTATTTTTAGTTACACATGACAGTAGAATCCATTTTGATATAATTATACACACATGAATTATCTTATTCTGATTAGGACCTCATTCTTGTGGATGTACACAATGGGGGAGATTCATCATGGTATGTTCATATATGTACACAGGAAAATTAGTCAGATTCATCCTACTGTCTTTTGTTTTCGCCCCCTCCTTTCCCTTCATTCCTCAAGATTTATATTCAAGCATTTAACATTTACCTTGAGAATTATCTTCCTTTGTTGCATATTAAAAACATTTCCTTACTGTTGTGGCTCTAGTGGATTGCTCCCAGTGAGGAAAGACAAAGTTGTGGGCTTGTTTCTGCGTTAGAACATTTATCTACAGTTGTCTTCTTTCCACATAGAAGAATAACCAGAGGTCTCTTCTATTTGGTAGTAGCCATGGGTTAAATAATCCACTTTTCCCCTTCCTCATTTTATTCTTTTAAAAATTATAATGTTTTAATACTAAATATATGTGTGATGCTAATAAGACAAAAGAATATACATTTTCAAGAGAATGTTAAAAGTCATGATGTTTAATTCAAAGCTCTTCTCTTCACCCTAACTTTTAATGGTGTTGAAATAGAGAAAGAAATATAGTCTATTCACTTGTGTTTTTCTTTCACTTGACTTTCTGTCTTCCTGTACTTACCCCGCTAGGGTTGAGGCCACAAGAAGGCAGAACACAAAGCTTCTCATATGACTTTCTTTGGCAAGGTTGTCTCACTCTCCTGTGTCTTTGCCACTGTTCTCACTCATTGTCTATAACTTATTGTGCACGTTTAAAGCCACACAGGCTCAGCTGAAGAGGGATGCCATCCCAAGATCCCTAGGCATTGAAGATTCTTTCACAAACAATCCCATCTTCATGTTTTCCTTTGTGGCATCATCAACCTACTTTCCTCTGATGAAAACATCTTGTCTCCCAGGCATCAGGAAGCCTCCAATCTCACTGATCTCTGTGGACCCTACTCTAAACCCCCTTGGAATAAAAATTATCTACTTTCTGTTTTGCTTCAGAACTGGAACATCAAAGGGATCATCCTGCCCTCTTCTATACCTGATCATATTTTATTAAGTATCTCTTCTCCCATGTGCTCCCTCCCCCTGACTCTAGTAATGTGGGGGAGGTCAGTAGGCTCACTGGCTAAACATTTGTCCAATCAACAAAAACATATCAGTCTCTTGTTTGTGCAGAAATTCTTTCTTAGCTTCAAGAGACCAATCAAATATCATTTCCCTTTACCTTCAGCAATCATATCTCCTCACTTTTACCTTCATCCTTTTACCTTTTGGAAAATAGAGGAATAGTCTTAAATAAAGACAGGCATTAAAAGGATGAGAAAATAGAACAACAGAGAAGTCAGAGTAAGCAAAAGAGAGTCAGCATGGACTATGCAAGCTATTTTAAGAAGTTCACTTCAATACAAGAGAATACCAGGATCTTCCAAGCTGGATCTGGCTCCTGTTTGAAAGATATTGTGAAGCAAACAGCAGCAACATATGCTTATGAACAAAACAGAAAAGTCCCTCTAAATAAAATTCTAAGATTGGTAGGCCTGAAAGCAAAAGTCCCCTGAGGCAATTAAATTGGGGGAAAAAGCTGGTCACTGGAACATAAGAAGATGCACTCTTGGTGCTACTAAAGGATTTTTAAATACTCTTAGTAAGAAATAACCACCATGACAGAACTATCTTGAAAATTCCTGTAAATGTTATTTAGCTTGTTCTATTATACTTCTTCTTTTGTGTTAAAGCCAATATCTAAAAATTCTGTGCCATCACAACTAAAAAAAAAAAAAAAAAAAAAAGACTGGAGTATGCAAAGACATAGGCAATTCCAGAAGATCTTTAATATTCCTGAAATCAACAAAATCATAAATATCCACATTGTTCATTAAAGCAAGACTAAAATACCCTATAATTTCCGGCATTATTAGTCTTACATAAGGTCAATATAGTTTCCTTGAAATCAGCCAAACTGTAGATTATAAATCCCAAATAAGTGCTTAGAGCTGGAGAGCAGGCATTTCTCACAGTGAGGCTTCATTAGCCAAAAGTCATATGACGGTTCTGAAAACTTGACAGGAGCAGAGTACCCAAATATTTAGGGAAACATTATTCTGCACCTGTTTGTGGATGATATTAACAGTTGAACTGGTAGATTGAGTAAAGCATGTTTCCTCCCTTTTGTGGGTAGCCCTTCTTCACCCAGTTTAAGTTTTTGAAAAAAAACAAGAAGCCTAACCCTCAAACAAATAAAGGGAAACTCCTACTGCCTAACTACATGAGCTAAGATATCATTTATGCCCCATCCCCTGTCTTTTGTAATGGAAACATCAGTTTTTCTTAATTCTGGAGTCTGCAGCTTTTGGACTGGAACTTACACTACTGGCTCTTCTTGGCTTTTAGGTATGTGGACTCAAACTGTAACTCAGCCATCATTTCCCCATGGGTCTCGGCTTGCTGACTGCAGATCTGGAGATTCTCAGCCTACATAATCATATGAGCCAGTTCCTTATACAATTCTCTCTCTCTGTCTCTCATTTCTCTGGATAATCCTGATTAATTACACCACAAAGAAAGCTTTGCTTAACTGCAAAGCACACTTTAATTCAATTCCTCTCTTTCTAGACCACCTTATGGAAAAGAAGAACAACATCTGGTCTATTTGGGTTTGGAAAAGTACTGCAAAAACAAATGAAGAAAACAGTATATGAATATATTCCTTCTCAAAATCTGAACTTCAGATTAATAGTAACTCTTATTGGAAAACTGTGAAATGTGGATTCTTAATTGGTTTATTAGCATTTGAAAAATAATGTATACTTCTTAGTGATATAGTTACTTACCAGTATACACACACACACACACACACACACACACACACACACACACATATATATGTACACACACACACACACAAACACACACACACATATATATATGTACACAAACACACACACAATTTCCCAATTAGGAAATATTCGAAGTGTGGTTTTTAAAAAGGCTATTAGAAATCTAATATTTGTCATTACTCTGTAATATGTTGTTCTTGAAAGGAATTCAGCAGTACAAGAATTATTATTTGAAACTATATAAAGGGCAAACAAAATATATTACCCATATAGTCAAAATTTATAACAAAAATCCTGGAGCAATGAAGATAAACAACTATATATATATAATTAGTCAAGAAAATAGTAAAGTTGGTTTTTGAGGCCATATTTCCTTGAAGGAATGTTTCAGAATATGAATTAGATTACATTTGACAGTGTCAACAACAAATATTGTTGACACTAGGGAAACACAATCTTAAAATAAATATTCATTTCATTTTAGTTATATTCTTAAATCACTGTCTTATTTAACCTATTGCAGTTGTCAAAAGCATCTTATTCTTCAAGCAGAAATTGAAGATCAGAAACATTTTCAATATAAAATATTAAACTCTCAATGTGAACAATATAGCTATTTTAATAATATAATTAATTATTTGAATTTAAAACCTAATAAGTCTTTGGGGCATAATGTGAAAAAACAGTTCCTCATTAATTAATTGAGAAACTAAGAAAAGACAGAATAGAACTTCACTCTGTTGCAGAGAAAAATGTAGCAGTAGACCCACTGAGTAAGCCCTGCACACCTTGGGCTAACAGTAATGTAGCAGATATGCATCTGTATTACATAAAAACTGCATGAGCTTTTCATTAATTATGAGGTCCATATTGTTCTCTTACCCTCTTCAATTACAGCAATATTGCATAGGTAAAGGTAGATAACATTAATATTTTGCCCCTTTAAAGTTTTGCCATCCAGTTAGTATTTTGAGCTGGCAATTACTTGGATAAAATGAGTCAACTGTTATAAAATGTTTTTCCCCAAATATTACAATAGCTAAAAAAATTTAAAGTATGCCTTATAGATTCTAGGATAGGCAGTATATTTTTTCTAAATATTATTTTTAAAATCAATTTGTCATTTTTATCATCTCTGTGTAAAGCAAGCCCAAACATATTTACTTCATGCATTATTTGTCTGTTTCACCTTGCATAGATTAGCAATCAATTTAATATTACACTATGTGAATTGTTGGTTTCATAGCATTCTATATATCTGCATAATTTACAGGTATTTTGTTTTGAGCAAATAAACACAAACATTTTAGAGCTTTTTCCATGAAGTCCCTTTTTAAATTTATAAATGTAATAATCAAATAAATTAATTATATTTGTTATAAATTTTACTCTCATTTTTTTTTACTTTCATAGATTTTTCTTTCATTTAATGATCAAAATTATTTTAATCAGCTCTTTCACCACTGGGACCAAAAGACGTGACAAGAACAGTTTTAGAGGAGGAAAACTTTATTTGGAATTCATGGTTTCAGAGGTCTCAGTCCATAGACAGCTTACTCCACTGCTCTGGGCCCAAGGTAAGGCAGAACACCATGATAGAAGGGTGTGTAGGAGGAAAGAAGCTCAGGACATGGCCTAAGGAAGCAAAGACAGAGAGAGAGAGAGAGAGAGAGAGAGAGAGAGTGTTCTGCTCACCAGGGACAAAATGGAAACCCCAAAGGTGTGCCTCTAGTGACCTATCTCTTCAACCAAACCCTACCTGCCTTCAGTTACCACCCAGTTAATCCAATCAGGGGATGAATCCACAGACAGTTTATAATTTCCATTATCAAATCATTTCACCTCTGAACCTTCTTGCATTGTCTCACACATGAGCTTTTGGGGGGGACTCTTCATACCTAAATCGCAACAAAAATCTTAAATCTGAACTTCCTTGCAAACAAAATTTCATTTCTTCTATATGTCTTTCAAGAATTTTTTAGTATATAAAAATGATTTCACTTGAGTATAAGCATAGCATAGATATGCTTTTTAAATTTACTATTTATTCTCAACATAATATAAAAGTATGTTATTGTCATGTAAAAATATACTTTTATATTATCATATTATCTTATAGTTTTTGGTCTTCTTTAGTGGCTTGAAGCTTCTAAAGGGTTTTGTAAATATTCCATAACAAATTTTGGACCACAATTCATTGAATCAATTTCTTTTTGTAAAAGAACATTTTAATTGCTTTCAGATTCATTATTACAAGAAACAAGACCATGAAGATCATTATTTATACAGACATAGATATCTAACTTCTGGATTTTTTAAATTGTTTTTTTAAAATTATGTGAATAAAGTATACAAATGTGCTCAAGTGTTTTAATATACAGCAGTCTATTGACTTTCAAAAGATTGTAACAATTTAAATTGTCATCCATTATATATCTACTAATAAAGTTCAATTTATATTCAATTGTTTATTCAATAGTTATAAAATAATACTTTACTACTTTTAAAACAATTTTGATTGGCATGAAACGTGAAAAAATTTCACATTTTTATAAATGCTCTTATTTTGTATGAACTATATTTATACATTAGTATTTTTTTATAATTAAAAATATTATATATAACAATTATTATATAATATGTTTTTGTTTTGGCACATATATTTTTCTGGCATATTTCCAATAAATACAAATAATTTTATTAATTTGCCTATGATATTTTGTCCTACTCTTTGAATATTTAGATTAATAATTGTTAATATTTTAATATTTTCTTTAAGATTTTATCACTTGGGGCTGGGGATGTGACTCATGCGGTAGCGAGCTCGCCTGGCATGCACGGCGCACTGGGTTCGATCCTCAGCACCACATAAAAGTAAAATAAAGATGTCGTGTCCACCGAAAACTAAAAGATAAATATTAAAAATTCTCTCTCTCTCTCTCTCTCTCTCTCTCTCTCAAAAAAAAAAAAAAAAGATTTCATCACTTACACATTTATAATTGATGCAAAGAACATAAATTCTGGCTTTAGTTATCTAAAAATAAATTATATTTCAATATTAAATTCTATATTCTCAATCATTTTGATCTTGTAACAAAATGGCATTAAACAAATAGCAAATTAAATACAAGGAACTTGAACATCTGAATGAGAACACATTTTACCAGATATATTCTAGGGCACATAAAAGACAAGTAGAAAGTGGTACCAATTTTAATTGAAATTATATTTGTTGAAGTTTTAAAAACATTCAAGTTCTAGCTCTTTCCAAACATGAGTGTTGATTTTAATAACAAATTGAACTGCTAAAAGAACAATATTGAAATTAAAGTCATAATCCAAAACCCACATATTACTTCTTTCTATCAATTATTCTGCCCAAATAACACACTAGTACAACTGGGAAAGTTCAATACCACTATGCTAGGGAGAGAATCCCCCTGCAACTCTGGTGGTAAATGTGTCTAGTGAGAGGAGATTCGGTCATGGCATTACACAATATCTTTCATCACCCATGAAGACTTGATATTCCTGAAGAGACAGTGAACAAGAAAAATTCAAATTCTTTGGTTTCCACCACTTTACAGAATTTAATTTAGCCTCTCCTCATTCAGGATAAATGCTGGAGACAGCCTCACTGAACTTTTTTTTTGGGGGGGGGGGTTTGATATTTATTTTTTAGTTTTTGGTGGACATAACATCTTTATTTTTTATTTTATGTGGTGCTGAGGATAGAACCCAGCGCCCGGCGCATGCCAAGCAAGCTCGCTACCACTTGAGCCACATCCCCAGCCCCATCACTTAACTTTTGATTGAGCTTCTCAAAGTCTGTATACTTTGCCAGGACCTTGGATAGATGACCTACAGAGAGAAACAACTCAAATATGGTCCTTCCTGAGGCAAGCCACTGAGGAATGACTCTAATGTGTTCAAAAAAACATAAAGGGCAAGTGCTTCTAGATAAAGAATTTTACTAGGATCTAGAATATCTGATACCATCCTCTCAATTATCAATTATTTTCTTTCTTAAAGGTATGAAATTAAAGGAAAATCATAAAATACATGAAGAGTTTCATTAGCTCAAAAGGAGAAACCAGAAACACAATTTGTTTTTTTGATTCTTACTGAGTCTGAAAGACTCAGAGGCTTTTATTTTCCCTCAATGACTGTGGGAGAAGAGGAAAGTAACAGCGGTTGGTCCCCTTCTGCTTTGACAGGGAAAACTTCTTGAGTATTTAAACAGGTTAGCCATTTGAAATATTGATTTTCATGGTATTAGTAGGTCAAAATTATAGCAGAATAACAAGCCTTTTGACATTTTCCACAGATTATAGTTAGAATTTCTAATATTGGGAGATTTTTAAGCCGTAATATCTCTTCATTCAAAGTATATTATCTTGGGCACATAGAGTGAACACAGAAGAGAACAAATTAATAATAGTTATGAATATTTATGTATGTCCACTCAGGAAAATTAAATTGGTATTCTTTTTTTTTTTTTTTTTTTTTGTACTAGGGATTGAACTCAGGGGCACTCAACCACTGAGCCACATGCCCAGTCCTATTTTGTAGCTTATTTAGAGACAGGGTCTCACTGAATTGCTAAGCACCTCACCATTGCTGAGATTGGCTTTGAACTCAGGATCCTCCTTTCTCAGCCTCCCGATCCTCTGGGGTTACAAGCATGTGCCAACATGCCTAGTTTAAAATTGGTATTTTTAAGAACATTCTCATTTTAATACTTTATCATATGAGATAACATAAATAGAGTTAATGTTACAAAATAGTATTTCTCTCCCCAAATCTGCAGGGATAAAATACATTTCCTTCATTACTTTATTTATCCTGTACTGGTGATTGAACCCAGGGGAGCACAATCACTGAATTTCATCCTATGCCCTTTTTATTTTTATTTTAATTTTCTTATTTTGAGACAGAGTCTTGCTAAGTGGTAAATCCTCCTGCCTCAGTCTTCCAAACTGCTGAGAGTACAGGCATGTACCACCATACCCACTTCCTTCATTTATTTCCAAGAATCATTTTGGTAATGACACAAACCTAAATTTTTAAGGGAAGGGTCTAGAATTTAAAAAATTATATTTCTCCTCAAATAATCACAGATAAATAAGACCCTTAAAGGAGAATGTTATAATCCATGCCTTCTAACAAAAAAGCAAATAAATCTAAATTTAAAAAGAACAAAACAAATTTTAATTATGTAAAATTTTCAAACCAGTTATGATTAAGGTTTTTAATAGTTCAGATTTCTAGAGATTAATTGGTATCTATATATTATTGTAAGATACTGAGTGATTGCCCAGCTACTTATAAACTTAAAAACTCTATGTTACATATCAACTATTTTATAAAATGTGACCAAGGCTGAGTTGCTAAAAATTAAGAGCATTAAGTGTGTACATTCAACAGTAAAAAGGTCTATTTTATTTATCTTTGTGAATTTGGGGCAGAGTATGTAGTTCTTCAGAGAAAATTAAGCAGAAGTCATTAATAACATCAACTTTTCACTTATTGAAATACACTAAAAACAGAAAATGAATAAATAAAAGATAAGAGTTTTTGATATTAAATAAAGTCTATGTTTAATTTTTAAGTAGCATAACAATGGATGATCTTTTTTATTTCTATTATTTATTTATTTAGTTAGTTATTTTTGGTACTGGGGTTTGAACTCAGCGGCACTCTACTATTAAGCCACACACCCAGCCCTTTTTATGTTATTTTTTATTTTGAGACAGGAACTTGTTAAGTTTCCTAGGGCTTTGCCAAGTTGCTAAAGCTGACAATGCATGCTCTTTTTAAAATGCTGATTTTAAAATATCATCATATTTCATGATAATGAATTTTTTAAAAAGTAAAAATAATCTAGAGACAAATGTCTTTTATTATCATGAATGAGAATATCTTAAATGAATTACTTGGATCCTACTATATATTCTTAGTCCATCATGACCAAGTAAAATTTATGGGAGAAATGTAATTATGATCCCAGAGGAAATAATTTACTAATTAATGTGTTTCATTACCTAATGAATCAGAGGTGGAAAAGTAGATGACAAATTAATGAATTATGAAAAGGCATTGTATGAGAGACCTGTAGTGAAATTCCTCATATTCTCTCTACCCACATTTTAACTTAATTCTGATAACTGACTACATGGATAAAACTTCACAGAACCTGCCCCTGCTGTATCATCTCTCTGGCTTCCTGCCTATGACCTCTCTTCTGGATGGAGGGTCTACTCTGGCTTATCCACAAAGACAGAAGTGAGATGGAGATAATTCCCCATAGGTCAAATCTTGACAAATTGGCATTTTACAGGGGCTCATCATGAATAAACACTTCTTTCTCCTGTATCTCAGAAAGGCAATTCTAATGGAAATTTACACAGCTTATCAGAAAGTCCCTAAAATGATTGATTGCTCAAGCTTTTGGACAAGCTTAATTTAAAAAATCTACTTTTTTCCCATTATAAACATTCCAGTGACCCACTCTTGTACCTTAGAATCATAATACCTTTTGGATTTTGCCATTGAAAGGGGATTTGAGATTTTTTTGCAACGTTTAGAACATTTTGATACAGTATAAAACTGTTAGAATTAAACTAAATAGAAAGACACAGTAAATATTTACAAAAAAAGTTAACATCACTAGAGTGACATACATATAACAATGCAGAAGATCTTAAAATTTATTTACAAGTTGACATTATTGAGACTTCTCAAAATGGATGTAACAGTTCATTGCTGAGAATGCCATCGATATAATACATTAGATCTTTGAGCAAATGTCTCCCATTGTTCTCCAATCCAGTTCTCCCTGGAATTTGTTCTTAGGGACATTCAGATTTGGGGTAGTCAGAGGGGACAAATCAAAAATTGAAGTAGTCACATAAGTGAACTAATTTTTTTTTTATACTACTGACTATGTCAAAGCAAAAATTTGACTGGTGATTGTCCTTGGTAGATATTGGGGGAAACAAAAACATCTTTAGCCAAAAAGTGTGCAAATTCATAAGTATGGATTAACTATGTTATTGAGAAAAAATATAAGAATGCATATAGAGGATATATAAGTGGCTATAGAGCTATAGTAAAATTTCCACTATATTTTATGAAACTGAAACTATATTTATAGTGTATCACCCTATTTTAATAAACAATTAGTAACTATTCATCTTGCATTAATAGTTACATTGAGTTTACTCTGACATGCTGATTTTCTTTGTTAGTACCTCTTACATTTACCACTGAAAGTGCATCTATTTAAAGTATTTATGGTTAGACAGTCTTCAGGTTTCCTCAGTAATTAGATTAAATTAAATTTTCTACAGTTTTTCTGACTTTTGATATTATTTTATAGTACTAGACCTTCTGTGCAACTTGTACAGAAGTGCTGATTTCCTTTTGAGCTGTTTTTTTTTCATATATATACAAGTCCAGTATGGTATATACCAGAAAGGAATGTTAAAGTAATATTGTAAAGTAATTTTGTAATAAATTCCAAAATTAAGAAACGTACTTGCTTTAAATGAATAACTTTCAAAAATACACCAGTTGCGTCTTGGAATATAGCTCTGTAATAGAGTATGTGTTTTGCATGTGCAAGGCTCTGGATTCAATTTTCAACAACAAAACAAAAACGAAAAAATATACACTGCTGACATATAATTAAATCAGATTCTTGGTAAGCTGTATGTAAAGATTTTAGCTCATCATAAAAAGCTTTACAAAGTGTTTAGTAGTTTTACCAGTTTTTCTAAATGCTTTAAATATTATGTTTTCAGCTCTTTTACTTTTACTTGATTGATACTTCATGCATAATCAACATTAGGGTCCTGCTAGTCTGAACCTTGATGTTAACTCTTTCTTCATAACCCAATATATCTCCCATTAATAGCTATTGTGCATGTTAAACTAGATCCAATAGATATAGTACTTTCTTATTAAGTAATATTTCTGAGACACCTCCTAGCTTATTATCCAATATTAAGTATTAATTATGGGATATTATTTGTAATGTATATATTAAACTATTAAGTTGTAAGGAACAGGTATCAGTTTATTCCAAATCTTGGGATACAAATCAATTCAACTGGCCAGTTTTCATGTTTCTCAATGTCAATAATAACATTTGATTAGAATTAGTTAAATTGGCTTGAGTGATAGGCACCTGTCTAACATAATTGCTTCATATGAGTATAGGATAAAAATTGAATCCTTTTAGTCAATAGTAGTTTATTTTTTTTAGTATTTTCAATGTTTACATGTCAATTATTAGCTTTTCTTTATATAATACTTTTCTACCTATAACATAGGCAACTTTTTATACAATCCTTTAATCTTTTCATAAATAAAACCATGCTAGTTATCTAAGTGTTTCTATTAGTAGATAAGATTCTATTAGTAGACTCATAAATATACTTGCAGCTGGTAAACAGCTAATTACATCATTACATAAGTCAAGGACTGTGGCAACTTTTTAGCCATATTTTGTTAAAACAGAATTTGATTTCAAGCTTTCCAATCTCTAAATATCTCTAATTCCATTCTAATTTTTTTAATTTCCAGTAAATCTCAAATTAGGTGATAATTCTATCTTCTTTGCAGTCCACAGTTTCCAAAGCAATAGTTTCTTAGTATTTTTGTATTTTAAGACTTAGCAATTCTAATACTAGTTTTAGTTTCTCCTAATAGTATCTTCAGTAAGTCAGGCTATATGACCTGTCTGGTACAAAAACAAACAAACAAACAAACAAATAAAAAAACTCACCTGAATCATAGCTACTAAGTGTTGTTTTGCATTGAAGTTGCTAGCAATTATTGATAGTAATAACTCACTATAGCATTTCCTAGTAAAATAAAGAATTAGATGTCTGGGGAGAAGATTTTTGTCTAGAAAATGGCAAACTTTGAGGCAATACTTGTTGAGAGCCACAGCCGAAGGGGCCCCAGCAAACTTCCAGCTGCCAGCAAACTTTCAGACTTCCAGCTGATGATTGGCTCACAGCGGCCCTAGCAACATCTAGCTGATTGGCTCCTCTGCGGTGATGCTCATTGGGGAACTTCTTTGGCTCCGCCCATGTAACCCAGCCAATCAGCCTCAAGAGCAGGAGGATTGTGGGAGATGGTGAGGTTTGGGGTTGTGGGAGAGGCTTGTGGGAAGCCGGTGGTGGCAGTTGGTTCTGAGGGTTTTTCCTGAGGAGCTGTTTTGTTTGGCCTGTGTGGTTCTAAAAATAAAGTTCATTTCTTTTGACAAGTGGCTCCTGAATTGTGCACAGCCAGACTGTGGTATTTGGTGGCACGCACGGGGAGCAACTGAGGGTAAGTGATAAGGTAAACTGCTCGCCCTTGAGGGCAGGGCGAGAGAATGGGTAGCCATTTTAAGATTCCTCTTTTTTTTGCCTCACTTTTGTTTTAAGTTGCCTGTCCCTGGAGATGAGTGAGACGGAAGAAAAACCGCTCACATCTGAGAAAAAGCTATTTACATCTGAGGAACAGATAGGGAGAAAGGACGGATGCACATGTCAGGAGGATAGAAAGGCTATAATGATTTTGTGTTGTTCCATTTTTATTTCATCTGTCTCGGTTTTGTTTGGCGTCATCTTGTTGGGTTGTATTATAGTAGAAATATGGGATCAGAAATTAGTAAAAAACAAATCGAAGGAGTGTTAAGTAAATTGTTAGAGGAAGGAGGCAACCCAGTAAAATCAAGAGCAGTCAGGGCATACGTTGATACAATACAAAAATGTAGCCCATGGCTTTTTGAGGAGGAGTTGTTGAATATATCACAATGGAACCATCATGGTGAAGACTTAAAAAGAATAGAAAAGAACAGCCCAGGGACTCTGCCAGTTGGCACATTGCAATTGTGGACGTTCGTATCTGGTTTGCTTAGTCCAAAGCCTTCAGTTCAGACAAAGGTAGAGGAACAAAGCTTAGAGCAGAAAAAGCCATCAGGGGGAAAGTTACAAAAGGAGACTGCTACTAACAACTTTCTATCACCAGAGGGCGTAAGTGTCCAACCAACAGCACCACCTCTACAGGAGACTGCTACTAACACCTTTCTATCACCAGAGGACGTAAATGTCCAACTAACAAGGCCACCTCCATATGCTGGGAGGCCCCCAACCCCCGCAGTTGATAGTTCAGATCCTGAGACAGGATCTCAAGTATTAACATGCCCTGTTTTTGAGGTAGGAGGGCAGCAAATTCATCATGCATTAAATTTCAAAACAGTGAAGCAGCTAAAAGAGGCTGTCACAACCTATGGTCCTCAAGCACCCTTCAGTGTAAGCTTGGTCGAATCCATTAACAACTTGAACATGAGGCCAGCAGATTGGGCTAATATGTGTAAAGCTGTGCTAAATGGAGGTCAATACCTATTATGGAAGGTTGCCAATGAGGAATTTTGCAAGGAGATGGCTAGGCAAAATGCAGCAGCTGGTTATCCTCAGAGAAATCTAGATATGTTGTTAGGAAAGGGACCTTATGAGGATCAGCAGCAACAAATTGCATATGATCCTGGCGTATACGCAAAATTGCTGCAGATGCGGTTAGGGCATGGAAGACTTTACAAGGACATGGAGGTTTACAAGGTCAATTATCTAAGAATATCCTTGAATTCAAGGAGCTAATGAATGTTATGCTGAATTTGTAGATAGGCTTATTCAAACAGCTACCAGAGTTTCTGGGAAATTGCTGCAGATGCGGTTAGGGCATGGAAGACTTTACAAGGACATGGAGGTTTACAAGGTCAATTATCTAAGAATATCCTTGTATTCAAGGAGCTAATGAATGTTATGCTGAATTTGTAGATAGGCTTATTCAAACAGCTACCAGAGTTTCTGGGAATACAGAACAAGCAATGCCATTAATAAAACAAATGGCTTATGACCAAGAGAATCATTGGTGCAGAGATATCATTAGACCATGGAAACATGAAGATTTAAACACATATATTAAATTATGTAGAGACATTAATGAACAAGAGCAAGTCATGGCAGCTGCAGTAAAACAGGCTTTAGATGCCAGAGACATTAATGAACAAGGGAAAATTGTGCCAGCTGCAGTAAAATAGGCTTTAGATGCCAGGCCAAGAACATGCTACAATTGTGAACAAACAGGATATTTTAAAAGGAATTGCCCCATAGGAGGAGGGTTTAACAAAACTAGGTATCAAAGGAGTAGAATACCAGGTATTTGCCCACAATGCCATAGAGGGAGACATTGGGCTAATGAATGCCATTCTCAAACCACCATAGAGGGTACTCCATTATCAAAAAATGAACAAGGACCAGTTGTTTATCAATGATATTGTGGAGAAAGGCATTGGGCTCCATTGCCAAAAAATGGACAGGGGGCCCAATGCTCCAGGGCCCAAAACCACAAATATAGGGAGCACTGGAGTAACCCAGCAACCCCATCAGGGTAGTGCCCAGGACACATTATCCATCAGATCCCTCATCAGACAAACCAGAGGCAGTGCAGAGTTGGACATCTGCGCCTCCGCCAGATCAGTACTAACTCCAGAGATGGGAGTTCAAATCATTCCCACAGGGGTAAAAGGACCTCTTCCCAAAAGAACAGTAGGCTTATTATTGGGACACAGCTCTTCTACTCTAAAAGGACTTATGATAAGTCCTGGGGTAATTGATCCCTATTATGAAGGTGAAATAAAAATTATAGCCAGTTCTCCAAAGGGTATATCAGTAAGTTCATCAGGAGATAGAATAGCACAGTTACTAATAATACCCAGCCTACATGATAAATTTTCCAGTCATGCTGTAGAAAGAGGTTCCAAGGGATTAGGCTCCACAGGTGTAGATTGGGCTATGCTGTCTTTAAATTTAGATTCTTGCCCCATGCTAAAACTAAATATTCAAGGACATGAGTTTAATGGGCTACTGGATACAGGTGCAGACCTTAGCATCATCTCTCATCAAGAATGGCCAAAACATTGGCCATTACAACAAGCCACTCAAACGCTTCAAGGCCTAGGAGTGGCAACTAATCCCCATAGAAGTGCAATGGTATTAGATTGGAAGGATCCTGAAGGATGTGAAGGAACTATATAGCCATATGTATTGTATCTTCCCATAAATTTATGGGGATGAGATGTCCTAGATCAATTAGGTTTGACATTAACAAATAACATCCATCAAAATGCACCCACTATTATGACTAGACAAGGTTTTAGGAAAGGAAAAAGATTAGAAAAACAAGAACAAGGTATAGCAGCACCAATACAAATAGATCAAGGAACAGACAGACATGGGTTGGATTTTCAGAAAGGGCCACTGAGACAATAAAAATTACTTGGAAATCAGAAAGACCAGTATGGGTTCCCCAGTGGCCCTTGACTAAAGAAAAGATACAAGCAGCCCATGATCTGGTCAAACAACAATTAGTGGAAGGACATATAAAACCTTCTGTATCTCCCCATAATACTCCCATTTTTGTCATCAAAAAGAAATATGGTAAATGAAGATTATTACAAGATTTAAGAGCCATTAATAATGAGATGGTTATTATGGGATCTGCTCAATTGGGGATTCCTCAATTTCTGCATTGCCAAAAACTTGGTATGTTTTAGTTATAGATATTAAAGATTGTTTTTTTTTTCAATTCCAATTCATCCTGAGGATAGTCCACATTTTGCATTTACAATTCCTGCACTGAATCATGAAAGTCCTGATCAGAGATATGAATGGAAAGTACTCCCTCAAGGGATGGCTAACAGTCCAACTCTGTATCAAATTTATGTTAACAAAGTAATCCAGCCACTTAGAAATCAAAATCCTGAACTACAAATATTTCACTATATGGATGATGTATTATTAGCACACAAAGCTAAAAACACACTCCTAGAATGTTATGCCACACTTTCAAACTTATTAAAAAATTATAATCTAGAGATAGCAATAGATAAAGTACAATTAAATTTTCCAAATAATTAATTAGTAGTTCTATTATCCTCAACCATGGTCCGTCCACCAAAAATTCAAATACGAGTAGATCAACTCAAATCACTTAACGACTTTCAAAAGTTATTAGGAAACATGAATTGGATAAGGCCTTATCTAGGTATACCAACAGGAGAGTTGGGACCTTTATTTGATATCCTAGAAGATCCATCAGATCCAAATTCACCCCGAATGTTAACACCTGAAGCAAGAAAGGCATTAAAAATCTTTGAAACATATATGGAAAATATGTATTTGGATAGAATTGATATAAGTTTGCCTTTATTATTTATTGTACTACCAACAAAAAATATACCTACAGGAGTATTTTGGCAAGAAGGTCCATTATTATGGATACATTTATCTTATTCTCCTAACACTATTCTTACTAGGTATCCTGAGGCTGTAGGACAATTAATACTCAAAGGAATAAAAGCAGCAAAGGGAGTGTTTGGAATTTCTCCCAATAAAATTATTACTCCATATACTATGAATTAAATTAATGAGTTAGCTAATCTGTTAAATACTTGGGCAATAATCAAGTGCAAATCTAATGTTTCATTTGATAACTACTTACCATCTAATCCTTTATTGTCTTTTTGGTCATCACATCCTGTAATTTTTCCAAAAATGACAAGAAAACCGCCTATCATGAATGCTCCAAATATATTCACTGATGGGTCAAATAATGGTACAGCAGCAGTAGTTACACCTGATCAAACTTTTACATTTTTAGTACCCAAACAATCAGCTCAAAAGGTAGAGCTTAATGCAGTATTACAAGCTTTTGTGAAGTTTAAAGATTCTGTATTTAATTTATTTTCCGATAATCAGTATATAGTTAATGCGATAGTATCCCTTGAAGATGCTGGTAGGATTTCCCCTTCCTCTACTGTTTTCTCTTTGCTTTCCACTATACAAAGTCTAATCTGGGACAGAAAAGATCCATTCTTTATAGGACATATCAGGGCACATATAGGATTGCCTGGAGCCCTTAGGTTGGGCAATGATTTAGCAGATAAAACTACACATGACATACATATTTTCTCTACACTAGAAGAAGCTACAAATTTTCATAAAAAGTTCCATGTACATGCTAATACTTTACAAAAGCATTTTAAAATAACTTAGGAACAAGCTAGACAAATAACAAAACAATGTCAAAATTGTGGGACCTTTTTACCACAAGTTAATCTTGGAGTCAATCCTAGAGGACTGATACCTAACCATATTTGGCAGATGGACATCACACACTTGCCAGAATTTGGAAAATTAAAATATTTGCATGTTACAGTTGATACTTCTGGATTTTTGATGTGCTCTCTTCATGCCAGGGAAAAAACTAAAGATGTTATAGCTCATTGCTTACAAAATTTTGCCACTGTGGGCATTCCAATACAGTTAAAAAGAGATAATGCCCCTGGTTATACTTCTACCTCTTTTAAACAATTTTGCTCAACATTTGGCATTACTCATATAACAGGATTCCCGTACAATCCACAGGGACAAGGCATAGTTGAAAGAGCTCATCAAACTATTAAAATGTACTTATTAAAGCAAAAAGAAGGAATTGGGAAGGGGTATATATTCCCCAAAGATAAACTTAAAATAACCCTTTTTACTCTAAACTTTTTAAATTTGGGTTCATCAGGACTTAGTGCTGCAGAAAGGCATATGTGTCCAAAAAATGTACATAAGCCCAAGGTGCTTTGGAAGGATATTCTAACAGGACAATGGAAAGGTCCTGACCCAGTAATTGTCAAGAGTCAGGGTTCTTTTTGTGTGTTTCCATAGGGAGAACAGCAGCCGATTTGGATTCCAGAGAGATTAACTAAGGTCCTGACCCAGTGATTGTTTGGAGTCAGGGGTCTGTTTATGTGTTTCCACAGGGAGAACAGCAGCCGATTTGGATTCCAGAAAGATTAACTAAAGTGATTTCCTCAGACCAAAAAGAAGGTGATTTGGCTCAAATCCATAACAACTGTTATTCAAAACTCCAGTTTGGCTATCCTTACATCTGGCTGAATCAGGATACTTTTTTTAATATCAACTTTATTATTGCCCCTTGCCATATCATGAAGTTCTATTTTGTTTTTTGAGCTCATACAGACCTAGGTTAATGTTTTTCTGATCAGTTCTATTTTTTTGACTATAGAGTTTTTAAACATTGCAATGGAGATTTTACCTGTAAAAAGTTATAAGGCCTTTACTATTATGTTATGTGTTATATGTATATATTATGTGTGCACACTTGTGTTTTCTGGTATATGTTTGAATGTACGTATGTCCATATATCATATATGATGAGCGCTCATGAAAAAATGGATCCAAATTTTTTTCATGTGATTTAAATGGTTTCATTTAAATTGGGTAAACAGCTGTTGAGGATTGTTTTAATATATGAACAAAAAAGGAGGTTAACAGATCTGTTTGTTTACTTTCACCTTTTCTTTTCATTATATTTAATAATTCTCTTCAAGACAATGTAAATTGTTAAGAAAATTGTTTTCTTTTAGTGTCTTCTGGAATGTTACATAATTTTTTCTTTAGCCATTATTGCCAGAGTTCCTATCTTCATCCCAGTGCTGGTGAAGACAAAGATAAAACCAATCTACAGCTTCTGCAATTTTTAGCCATCACTGAACTGCTTGCAGAACTTGCCTGGACTATGTATCATTTGTATGCATTGTTAACTCACCTGTATGCATTGTGAACTATCTGTTGGTGCAGCGACTTTTGGTAGTGTTGGTGTATTTTTGCTGATGATGTCATTGGTGGTACAATTTTTCCAAAAGGAGCCGTCAATTGGCTTGGTGTATCTTCCTCCCTTCTGCTTGTCATGATCATGATCGTTCAGCTAAAATTTGGGGGCCAACAGAGGTGAGGCAAAGAACCTCACCCCCCTGCTGTATACTGGATCGGTAGTCAGTGACAGGTAAGATCCAATTGCAGTGGTACCAACCTAAGACAGGAGGCTGACGCCTTGAGGTCAGCTCATCTGATAACGGGTAAGGACCATATGTACTATTGGACAACCTAAGGCAGGCATGGTCCCTAAGCCACATGCTTGTTGTTTAAACAGAGGGGGAGATTTTGAGAGCCACAGCCGAAGGGGCCCCAGCAAACTTCCAGCTGCCAGCAAACTTTCAGACTGCCAGAGGGGGAGATGTTGAGGTCCACAGCTAAAGGGGCCCCAGCTGGCAGTCAATACTGATAAAATGGATACAGAGCAACTTTTACAACTTGTACCCAGTTTAAAATCAACTCAATAAATGATTGTATTAATAGAATTCTCTCCTACTTTAGCCTCTTCTCATAATCAAAATAAATCTTTACTGTGAGAAAACAGCAATATCCAAAGCCTGAAATGTATTAATATATATAAACAATAGCATTCAATAACAAAAAAATGAAAAAGATAGAGGAAGGAGTGAATTTTATATATATATTCATATAGAATTATACATATATGTATAACATGTATAATTCTAAATGAATATTATTTGGAAAAAGGGAAATAATGTCTTTAGAGTTTAAAATACATATAGAAACTATATAAAATAGTGATGAACTAAGGGCATATAACTGGATAAATTGTTTTAAGGTTTTTCAGTGTCTGAAAAAGTGGCCTTATATTATACTTTAATTAAGTCAGAAAAGCATGTTTTAATCACCAGGTTAATGACTAAAAATACAATAGAAACATGTAACACCAACAAACTAATGGAAAGAAAATGAGAAATTAAAAATATTTATGCTAAGAGGAAGCAATAAAGAGGAGAAAAAATTTAGTCATTTTTATATTTCTGTGACCAAAACACTCAACAAGTACAACATAGAGGAGGGTAAGTTTATTTGGCTCATGATTTCAAAGGTCTCAGTTCATAGATGGCCGACTCTATTATTCTGGTCTCAAAGTTAGGCAACACATCATGGGTGAAGGGCCCAAAAGAGGAAAGCTTCTCAGCTCATGTTAAAGTTAAGCCAAAAAGGTAGGAAAGGGAGGGGAAAAGAGGTCACAGGAATCATGCACTCTTTCAAGGCATGTTCACATTCACTGACCTTCTCCAGCCATGCCTCGTGTGTGCCTATAGTTATCACCAGTCAATCCATTCAAACTAGGAGGGACTGACTAGATAACAGCTCTCATAATATAACCATTTTACTTCTGAATATTCCTGCATTAACAGGAGCTTTTGGGGGATACCTCACACCCAAACAAAGACAAAAACAATACATATCCAGGTGACAGAAGAAAAGATTTTTAAGATTATAGATTTAAAACTCAACCATAACAATATATTACATGTAAATGGAATAATTATCCAACTCAAGGATCAATATTTTGAAATTTTCTTAAATGAAAACAAAAATGCTATTTACAAAAGACACATTCTAAATATAGGAACACAAAAATACTGAAAGTAAAATGATAGAAAAGAATATGCCATGCAAAAATTAATCAGGTTTGGACTTGTTTACTTATTAACAAAGTAGTCTTTAAGAAAAGAAATTATTAATGAAGAGAAAAAAAGGAATATTTCACCAAGATAAAAAATTCAATCATAAAGATATTACAGTCCTAAATTTGTTTTTACCTACCAACACAATCTTGAAATATATAATGTACAAAAAAAATGTAAAAAGGGAGATAAATTCACTCATATTTGAGAAGTTTATCTCATATATATCAGTAGTTAATAAAAGAAGCAATCTCTTATAATGCAGATTTGAGAAATATGATCATCAAAATTGGCTATATTAATATGTATAAGTCACAATAATGAAAAATGGCAAAATGTGCTTTTTATATACACACACAACACCACAGAATTTTATTATGTGATGTTATAAAGCCCAATATTTTAAAATGTTAGACTAAGAAAAATGCTATGCTTAGGTAGAACCAGAAATCAACAACTAAAATAGGACATTTAATGTTCAGAAATCAAGTACTTCTAAAACTTTTGTGGAGATAATATCAGAAAGTTTCCCAAGCATGAAGAATGAATTGGAAAATAAAATACAAGAGGCTTTCAGGACACCAAATGTACAAAATTACAACATATCTACACCAAGACACATTATAATGAAAATGCCTAGCATACAGAATAAGGATAGAATCTTAAAAGCCACAAGAGAGAGGAATCAGATCACATATAGGAGGAGACCAAATCATATCTCAGCAGATTTTTCAACCCAGAACCTCAAAGCCAGGAGATCATGAAACAACATATACCAAACTCTGAAAGAAAATGGATGCCAACCAAGAATCTTATATCCAGCAAAACTAAGTTTTAGATTTGATGATCAAATAAAAACTTTCCATGATAAACAAAAAGTTAAAAGAATTTACAGCAGAGGGAGGTATTACACTAAAGGAAAAACTAATCAGAGGAGAAACCAATTCACATTAATTACCAAAAATAAACAAAAACGGCTGGGAATACAAATCATGTCTCAAAAATAACCCTGAATGAAAATGGCCTAAACTCACCAATCAAAAGACATAGATTAGCAGATTGGATTAAAAAAATAAAAGACCCAACAATATGCTGCCTCCAAAAGCCTCATTTCATAGGAAAAGACATCCACAGACTGAAGATGAAAGGTTGGGAAAAATCATACTCAATAAGTGAAATGGATTCAAACTAAAAAGCTTCTTCTCAGCAAATAAACAATCTGTGAGGTGAACAGAGAGCCTACTAATTGGGAATAAATTCTTACTACATGCACATCAGATAAAGCATTAATCTCTAGAATATATAAAGAACTGAAAAATCTTAACACCAAAAACCAAATAACCCAATCAATAAATGGGCCAAGAAACTGAACACATACTTCTCAGAAGAAGATATACAATCAATCAACAGATATATGATAAAATGTTCAACATCTCTAGCAATTAGAGAAATGCAAATCAAAACTACTCTTAAGATTTCATCTCACTCCAGTCAGAATGGCAGCTATTAAGAATAAAAACAAAAACAAGTGTTGGCAAAAAAAAAAAAAAGCACACTCATACATTGCTGGTGGGACTGCAAATTGGTGCAGCCAATATGGAATGCAGTATGGGGACTCCTTGGAAAACTGGGAATGGAACCACCATTTGACCTAGCTATCCCTCTCCTTGGTCTATACCCAAAGGACTTTAAAAGAGTATACTTCAGGACACAGCCACATCAATGTTTATAGCAGCATAATTCACAATAGCTAAACTGTGGAAACAACCTAGATGCCCTTGAGTAGATGAATGGATAAAGAAAATGTGTTCTATATACACAATGGAATATTATTCAGCATTAAAAGAGAATAAAATCATGGCATTTGCAGGTAAATGGATGGAGCTGGAGAATATAATGCTAAGTGAAATTAGCCAATCCCCCAAAAAACAAATGCTGAATGATTTCTCTGATTTAAGGATGCTAATCCATAATATGCTAGGGGGCAGGATGGGAATATTAAATGAATCCTAGATAGGGCAAAGGGGAAAAGGCGAGGGAGGACATGGGAGGGAGTATAGGGGTAGGAAAGACGGTGAATGTGATGGTCACTATTAACCTATGTTACTTTATGAAGACATGAAAGATGTGACTCTACTTTGTGTACAACGGGAGATATGAAAATTTGTGCTCTATATGTGTAATATGAACTATAATGCATTCTATTGTCAAATATAACAAATGAAAAAACAATTTAACACACAGATACCTGCTGTGTTAACATTACCTAAAATTGTATTTTTTTGATTATATATAATTTTTATAATTCTTGTGTGGAATCATTCTTTTGTGGAATCATTCTCTCTTTGTTTAGTGCTTTCATTATACGGAAAATTTATTTGTTTTTTTGCCCATATCTCTGAAAATTATTTTCATTTTCTACTTTTCTTTATCCATTCCTATTTCTTTTGGCAGAATTCCTTTTTATTCTTGTTCTAAAGGGCTAGTAGCGAAGGAAATCATCTTTCACTATTAGCCCTTCATAATATATGGGCACACTGTCAATGCTATCTTCCAGTGATGGTACCCAGGTCTTTGTCATTTTGTTCTTTTCCCAACTTCTTCTGGTCACAAGGTACTCATGGTTTTATCTGAGATGAGCTACATCCTGGTACTATGGCATTTACAGATTGTTTTCAGTGAAAAAAGAAACACTTTCTGTTTTGCCATCTTTTCCTGAATAATAGCTCTCTAACCATTTCTTTCATTCTTCATTAATTTTTGCGCTGCATTGTTTTTCTTGTGTGAATAAAATATAAATTAAGTTTTTAAAACTTTCATTTTCAACTGCCATATTTCTTGTTTCAACTGCCATTATAAAATTTAAATTATCTGATTTTAGTTTGAAGTGTTTTTCTTTTCTAAAACTGTATGAGAAACTTTCATTTGTCTAAATACTGATTAATTGGAAACCTATATTCTTAACATAGAACAGATATATTAAATGTCTATTCAAATCTTTTTTGACATAATTTGCTTTCAACTCTACTCATAAAATGTCTCAAGGTATATTTTTCTCCTGCTACTAGTACCTTGGGAAACATTAATCTCAGTATAATTGAGAAACACTGGCTAAGCGGTTAATTTTAAGTGACACATTAGTAACTGTCATCTATACTGTTAGAACTATAATTGAGAATAAGAGTAAAAAGGTAACTTCCTTATCATTGAATAGTTGATGATTACTAAATTACTTACCTAATGCAATTTTGAACGTATAGTTGCTTATCATAAGAAAATGTAAGAATCTTGCTAAAATAAAGGTGTAATTTATTTGATGTTTTACTTTTTAACCAATAATATTTCATTGTTAAGTGTTTGCATTCAAAGTTGGAGATTAAATACGTTTCTCAGAAAATCTTGAATATAATATAATTGTCCTGAAACTATAACTAGCAAATTGCATGTCCTAGGAAATATGAAGAGAAAAAAAATAATGAACAAAGATGTTAACATACTCACTACTTTGCCTAGGTATTTCTTAAAGAGGCTCTGTGTTTTTATGCAAAACTAATTGCTTGGAAAATTCCAGTAATCGGGGAGAGATGCAATTAACCTATTTTTCATTTCACCATCTGATAATGTAATTATATATAAAATGATCAGTTTGTTTAGTGCTAGTATCTGTGTGGGGGGAGATATGTGTAAAAGAGAGAGTACAATATATAAAGAAAATTTTAAATTAAAATGGGAAAAAAACTGTGTTCATTCAGATTTTCTTACAGAACGACAGTTTATTTCCAAAAGAGAAAACACACATCTGGTTATAATTAGAATCTAATGAAAGCATTTCCTTTGATGTTTTTTTTTCTGCTTTATAATTATATGTAATATTGGGGTTCATTTTGGCATAATCATATATGCCTGGAATATAATTTGCTCCACTTCAGTCTCTGGAACTTCCTTTTCTCTTCCCCTTCTCCATAATATTCAAAGAAAATTTTGCGTGAACACTGAATAGCTCCAAAAACAAAACCCTTTAAATATTATCTGGATCATGGCTTCAAATATATTCTTAAGACAACGTTTCTCATGTAAAATAACTAAAGTCTCTGTCCTTCATAAAACTAAAATAATATAATGTAAATTGCCACTTCAATTTACCCTATGTAAAAAGAACATTTTCTTTTTAGGGGACAAATCAGTAATGGTTGCACAAGAAAAAACTTTTTAAGTACCTCAGTAGACCTTGCATGACAATATTCCCCCATATTTGTTATTGGCACATTATAACTATATGTGATGTTGGATTTGTAGTTACATAGTCATTCATGCATACAATGTAGAAATATATTTTGGCTAATTTCATTCTCCAGTGTTTTCCCTTTTCCCTTTCCCTCTCCTCCACCCTCGCCCTGCCCTGGTTCCTTTCCTAGATGGCATTCATCTCCCTTCAATTTGCATATTCCCCACCACCTTTTCCTTTGTCCTCTATGGCTTTCATGTATGGAGAAAACATATGACCCTAATTTTATGACTTTAGCTTATTTGGTTAACTTACTGTTTTCAAGTTCTATCCATTTTTCTGTAAATTCTTCCATATGACTGAATAAAACTCCATTGTATGACATTTTTTTTTTACCTGTTCATCTACTGAGGGATACCTAATTTGGTTGCACAGTTTAGCCATTGTGAATTGTGCCACCGTAAACATTTGTATGTATGCATCATTATAGTATGATTATTTTAATTCTTTTGGATAAATACTGAAGACTGGCTCAGCTGGGTCATATATATGGTGATTCCATGCGTACTCTTTTGAGAAAATTCATACTGATTTCCATAGTGGTTGTACAAATTTACAATCCCAACAACAGTATGAAAGTGCTCACTATTTTCCACATTTTCTCTTGCATTTTTTATTATTTGCATTCTTGATGACTACCATTCTGACTGGTGTGAGATAAAATCTCAGTATAGTTTTAATTTTCATTTCCCTAATTGCTAAATGATGCTGCAAATTTTTCATGTATTTGCTAGCCATTTGAATTTCTTCTTTTAAGAATTTTTTGTTTAATTCATTTGCCCCTTAATTAATTTGTTTATTTGATTTTTTTGATATTACTTTTTTTTGCATTTTTATATATTCTGGATGTTAATCCTCTGTCAGAAGAGTAGCTAGCAAAGATTTTGTCCCATTCTATAGGCTCTGTCTTCACATTCTTAATTGCATCTGTTATGTGAAAAAGCTTTTTAATTTGATGCCATCTTTTTTTTTTTTTAAGTCTTGGAATTATTTCCTGAGCTTTATGGGTCCTATCAAGAAAGTCATTGCCTGTGCCTTAAAGTTGAAGTGTTGATCCTACATTTTCTTCTTGAAGTTGCAATTTTTTTTTAATTCTTAAGTTTGATCCATTTTGAGCTGACTTCTGTGCACAGAGACATATGTGAATCTAGTTTCATTTTTCTACATATTCACAATGGTACAGTTTTCCAAGTACCGTTTGTTAAAAAGGCCGTCTTCTCTCCAATGTATATTTTTGGCACTTTTGTCAAGGATCAGATTACTGTAGCTCTGTGTCTTCTATTTTTTTCCATCTCTCTATGTGTCTGTTTTTATGTTTGTTTTATGCAGTTTTTGTTGCTATAGCTCTATAGTATAATATGAAGTCACTTATTGTGATGCCTTTAGCATTGTTTCTTTGGCTTAGAATTTCTTTGACTCTTCTTGGTCTTTTATTCTTCCAGATGAATTTTAATACTATTTTTCTAGTTCTGTGAAGAACATTCTTGTTATTTTGATGGGGATTACAATGAGTCTGTACATTGCTTTTGGTAATATAGCCACTTAAAAAACTAAGGTAAGTTCCTTCTATATATAGCTTTCCCAGCATTTTTAGTGTGAATAGGTGATAGATTTTATTGAAGGCTTTTTTGGCATCTATTGAAATGATTATATAATTCTTATATTTAACTCTATTTATGTAAAAAATTACATTTACTGATTTGCATATGTTTAACATGGAATTCCTAGGATGAAACCCACTTGAACATGGTATATTATTTTCTTTGTGTGTTTTTAATGCAGTTTGGTAATAATTTGTTAAGGATATTTCATCATCAGGCATATTAGTCTCTAGTTTTCTTCATTTGATATGTGTTTTTCTGGTTTTGGTATCAGCATTATACCGGCTTCATAGAATTTATTGGGGAGTGTTTCCTCCATTTTAATTTCATGGAAAAATTTAAGAAAGATAAATCAATCTTATTTATTTTTTTGAAGAACCAATTATTTATTGCATTTATCCTGTGTATTTCTTTTTATTCTCAATTTCATTAATTTTGGCTCTGATCTTAATTATTTTCTATCTTCTACTGGTTTTGAAATTAGCTTGTTCTTCCTTTAACAAGGACTTGAGATGAAGTACAAACTTATTTGGTATCTCTCTATTTTCTTTTTGTAGACATGCAATGCTGTCTCTTTATTTTGTCCAAGAGATTTTATTTTTATTTTATTTTATTTTGGTTACCATGGATTGCACCCAAGGGTGTTTAACCATGAGTAGCATTCCCAGCCACTTTTATTTTATTTTATTTCATTTTTAAAAATTTTGAATCAGTGTTTTGCCAAGTAGCTTAGGGCCTTCCTAAGTTTCTGAGGCTGGCTTTGAATTTGTAATCATCCTGCCTCAACCTCCAGAGCTGGTGGAATTAGAGGCATGTGTTACCATGCCCAGACTTTTGATATATTTTGTCTCTGTTCTCAGTTTTTTCCTTAGGATTTCTTGATGTCCTCTCTCATCTCTTCAATGATGTGTTCTTCATTTAAAAGAGTATTATTTGGGGATGGGGTTGTGGCTCATCCATAAAGCACTTGCTAGCACATGTGAGGCCCTGGGTTCAATCCTCAGCACCACATAAAAATAAATGAATAAAATAAAGCTATTAAAAAAGAGTATTATTCAATCTCCATATATTTATTTGTTTTCTATTACTTTTCTTGCTATTTATTTCTACCTTTATTACATTATGATCTGATAGTAAATACAAAAGAATACAATACATTGTGTGTTCTAAGATTTACATTGTGAACTAGAATATGATCTGTTTTGAAAAATGTTCCATGAGCTGCTTAGGAGAAGGTATATTTAGCCATTCTGGGGTGAGATATTTCATAGATATCAATTTGACATATATTTGACTTATATTGTTTAGGTTGGGAGTATTTTTATGATTTTACATTTGGATTATGTGTCCATTGGTAATATGTTGAAATCACCCAGTATTATTGTATTGGGATTCATCAGATTTAATATTGAGATTTTTTTAATGTAAAAAATTTGGGGAATGTATATTTACCATAATCATATCTTCTAGTTACATTGTTCTGCTTACCAGAATGTAGAGGCCTTTTTTGTCTCTTCTGATTAATTTTTGCTTGAAATATGCTTTGTTCAATATGAGAACAGATACTCTTGCTTGTTTTCAGACTCCATTTGCATGAAAAATTTATTCTCATCCTTAATTCCAGCCTCTAAGTTTTCCTTGCCCTTGAGATGAGTCTCTTATATACAGCATATAGTTGGAATGTGTTTTTTGATCCATTCTGCTAACCTATTTCTTTTAATAGGGTTGTTGAGACCATTTGCAGTTATGGATATGTGTTTTTAGTTTCTTGCAATTTGGGTTCTTTACTATATTTACTTCTGACTTGATTTTAATTTAGTATATTATTCATCAAGTGATCTTCATCTATTTAGGAGATTTGGGGTTTCTTTTGGGGTTCCTCTATTTGTAGTATATCTTTGTGTATTCTTTTTTTAAAAAATCACCTTTATATTATTTATTTATTTATCTATTTTTATGTGGTGCTAAGGATTGAACCCAGTGTCTTGTACATGCTAGGCAAGTGCTCTACCACTGAGCCACAACCCCAGTCCCCTCTTTGTGTATTCTTTATAATTCTGGCTTAGTGGTCATGAAATCTTTTAGTTTATCTTTGTCATGGAAAGTTTTTATTGATTTTGAAAGATAGCTTTGCTGGTTATAGCAATCACCTTTGTCAATTGTCTTCTTTTAGAGCTTAAAATATGTCATTCCAGGACCTCTTTGATTTTAGAGTCTGAGTTGAAATATTATAAACTTTATTGGTTTACCTTAATTTTGACCTAACATTTTTCTCTCAGTTTTCAATATTTTTTTTAAATTTTCTATGTTGGGAATTTTGATTATGAAGTTTCTTGGAGAGACTCTGTTCTGATACTATGTATTTGCAGTGCTATATGCATCTTGTATTTGGATGTCTATCTCATTCCTATTAAGAGAAAACCTTTGTTATTATCTCATTGAAGATATTCTTAATGCCTTTTTACCAGTGTCTCCATGTCCTCATCTATCCCAGTGACTTCTAGTTTTGATCTCTTGATGTTGTCCCAGTGTTCTTATATATTCTGATCCTAGTCTCTTTTTCTGAGTATTCAAGTTCATACACAAAATCTAATCTGTTGGTGGTGCTTTCAAGTGATTTTTTATTTCATTCATTGTGAGTTCTGATTTTTTTTCATTATCTCTAATTCTTTAACGAATCATCTTTTATTGCCAAAGTTTCTCTCTTAATTCATTCTTTATATCTGCTTTTAGTTCATTGAAAATTTTAATAATTTATTTATAATTTTTCTCTGAAACCTTATTTGCTTCCACTTTGTGGGATAATTTGCTGGGAGATTATGAATATTGGGGGAATATTTGCTTGTCTGTTTCCTCATTCTTTCAGAGGCCCTAGATTTTTACATCAATGAGATGGAATCTCCTTTCTCTATTATATGTCTGTCCTTTTATGTAGTTATCCTTTATGTTTGGAAACTTCTCTGTGCTTTCAGTGTATGAGTAGATGTTCAAGAGTGGGTTCTAATATTCCTCCCTGGTTGCTCTTCCTTGGGGCATGGTCATTAGTTTGTGTTTTTATGCCACCTATTCTGTGTTGAAGTATTTTTGAGGCTCTGGTGGGGCTAGGTCATGTTTGGGGTGAGATTTGTTGTCATTTGACTAAGTTGTGAGTATTCTTTAATAGCAGAATCTCTATTCTGTGAATATGAAGTGTCCCAATCACTTTTAAGCCACTCTTAGAGGAAAGAGAGAGTCAAGGATAGCACTAATGTTGGTAACAGAAGTATAGTTTCAAGATAAATGTTCACTGCCTACTTTGACATCTACAATACTAACTTCCACCTATATAGGAATGGCGGGATCAGCATATAGCATCAGCACCAATAATAAAGAACCATGAAATAGATCGTGAATTAAACAGCAAGTTTCTACTACATTGTCCACTATATTAATTATCACAATGACATGAATAGATTAGGACTTACATAAATTATATAATTCTGTCAGATGGGAGATTACAATTTCTTAAAAGAAATAGAATATGAAAGCAAGTGAGTAGAGGCAGAAGATAGTAGCAGATGATGGCGATGAAGGAGTGAAAAAAATAAATAAAGGATTAAAAAATGAAAGAGAACAGGAGAAACAGGAAATATTGGCTATTAGGGGAGACTAGAGTGAAGAAGGGATAATAAGATGGAGAAAACCAAGTTATAAACAGACAAATGAAAAATTAGAACAACTAAAATTATGTATCATTAAAACCAACCTAAATCAAGCCTAAGTAATAGATACATATACATATGTGTGTGAACATGTGTGTTTAATGTATATTCCAAATCTATCTGCATAGTAAGAATGCACACACCCACATACCCAATCTCACAGAAAAAAGTAAAAAAATAAAATATGATAAAATAAAATTTAAAAGGTAAAAAGGGGATGCGATACACAAAAAATTTAAAATGTCTAATTTGTTTCTGTTGAGGTAATTAAAACTATTGGCAAGGATGGGTTATAATCTGTATTTATTTGGAACCCTCTGAAATCCTTAGGTCAAGGGCTGAGGATTACTAAATTCAATGTCTTTTTGTTTCTCACCCAACTCCCAGACATTGTAGCTAGGAAGCAAAACTGGTTGCATTCGTTCTCAGTTTCCCATTTCCCAGGAGAGGATGGGATAGACTGGGGAATTCTGACAAATCATGGACTCCAGTAGTGGGTGTGGCTTAGAATGCCAAACTGAAAGTTCCAGTAGGTTTAGACTTGATTGACCTTTGGACTCTATATGTGTGTGTTTGAGATTTGATCGATAGCCTCTGTTGCTGGGAGATGCTGCTCTTTGCTTACAGGTTGCTCCTCATGAATTCTACTTTTATATTGTAGGGCCTGAACTTCCGCATTTATTGCCATTGATGTGAATTATCTAGTATCAGACCTGGAGCCCAGGACTCTGTGGTCATTGTAGGTGTCTTCCCAATAGATTTTATGGGGAGCCAGCAACAAAGATCTTTCTCCTCATTATCTGGAACTTATATGTTCTAGGCACAATTTTCTTTGCATCTATTTTAGTCATGCTGGTCCAAGTACACTCTGGGGCTTGTAAGAGGCAAGTCCTCAGTCAGCTGGCAACTTTTTTATATGTTCCTTGTCTTCTGTCTCTGTTCATAGCTGCATAGCACTTATAAATGATTAACCCACCAGTGACCCAGTTTCTACTGAATTATCCACCCATGAGCCACACAATTTTTATTAATTTTTACTCAACAACTTCCCCCTCTGACTTTGGGTACATTAAGATAAGCTTCCCTTTCTATTCCACAGGACCCTCCAAGCCATTTATTTTGGGCCACACTTTCGTGCCTCTCTACATGGGCTTTCCCTCCCCTCCAAAGCCTGGCTGCCACCACCACCACCATCCAAGCTGGCATGTTTCCAATGTGTTGAATCAACAACTTTTAAAACTATGAGATATTTAAGATTTCCAATCATTTATAAGATCACAATATTTATTTACATGTCTTAAAGGGTCTATGATAGTTATTGGATTGCTTCCTCTAAGCAAAGTAAACTTTATATTCGATGCATTTTAATTTAAAGATAAAATTTGCCTGAAATAGAAAGTATAAAAGTCAGTTTTATTTGTAACTTTATTAATTGCTTCTTTGCTCTTCTGTGTTATTTTCATACCAATATTTATTTAGCAATTTGAATGTAAATTTATAGAATTATTTGTATAATTTAAAGAATTTTCTGATATATAATCCTCTCTCAGAAGATTTCTTTGATGACAACAAAGGTACAGTTCTGTAAAATGCTATATGCATATAAAGCACACATATATTATAGATTCCATCACTCTTACACACTTTTAAATTTCAAACATGTTATGCATAATTCAATTTAACAAACAATTGACAATTCCCTATTAACTATAAGGCAGTATCTAGGCAGTGCAGTAGAAAACAAGATGCAAAGAGTAGAATTCCTGGTCTCAAGGGCAAAGCAGCACATAATGCTCTAGATTAAGTCAAGCTTATTTCCTTTATTTTCCTTCCTTCCTTCTAGCCTTTCTTTATTCTTTTTTTTTAACTTTTCAACTTTTGTTTTTTTAGTTGTAGTTGAAAAACAATACCTTTATTTTATTTATTTATTTTTATGTGGTGCTTAGAATAGAACCCAGCACCTCACATGTGCTAGGAGAGCGCACTACCACTGAGCCACAACCCCAGCCCTCTTTCTTTATTCCTTCCTTCCTATAGTCCATCCTTCTTTCCTTTTGTTATTTCATTATTTTTTTCTTTTTAAAATATATACTCTCAAATAGAACAAAGATTTATGGGGTATTTTTCTTTGTGCAAAAAAGAACAATGTAAATTTTGAAGCCAATTTTTATAATGGCCTCAGTACAAGATTGTTGGAGGAGGCATTATTAGTTGTATCTTAAAATTGAGTAAATTAGTAGTAAAGTAATAAATAGCTCATAAGATTCTCACATAGTAAATAGAAATTTTTTTATCACTTTCACCACACTATGAAAAAAAAATAAATCCTCAGAGAAATATTAGGTCATATAAAGTTTTGCTTTTACGTGAAATAATAAAGGTCCATACTTCTCAGTTTTTCCTCAATGTAAAATATATATTACAATATTCCAACTTTTTAGAAGCCTGAATAGTTGAAACTCTAAGTGGTATTATGCCTTATAGGCTCTTTGAATAGCACATTCCTCTTTATAAAGGAGAATAAATATTTGGCTTCAAAATGATGTTTCAGATCAAATAAAATATAGCTAAGAATAATGAAAATTAAGCATAAATTTGTATAATTGATATGAATCTCCCATTCATTTCTGTTAAGCAGGAAAAACAGTTGGTTGTCCTACCCAAGATTTATACTTTTTTATCCATAGTGTAGTTCACAGCTGCTAAGAGTCATTTTTCTGGAAGTAGCTATGATTCCTAGACTTCTTTGCAGCTAGATAGGACCATCTGACTAGTCCTCACATGTGATGAGAGAAGGGACACATTTCACCCACAAGTTAAAATGAAGGAGAGGCATCTGTGCTCTCTCCACTACGTGTCCCCATATGTGCTGGCTGGCAGAAAGTGACAGTCTCCTGGTTTGATTCTCAAATGACAACTTAGGACAGAAAATTTTCCAACCCCTTGAAGCAGAACACTTTCTTTGCACTGCTGTAGGAGCAAAAAAGAAAAAATGAATTTTTATTGTGAATAGGAACTGACATTTTAAAATGTGTTAGTTATAAGAGCTATTACAGGCTTTCTTAATACAAGTTGCTTATATTGCAAGCCTTGCTGTCACTTTTGACCTTCAATGTATATAATTGACTTATTAGTTCAATTTTGTTGGTTCTTACTGTTTAAAGCTGGATTAAGAGTAATTGAGAATTATGCAACATAAGAGAAAAAGAAAAAGGTGCAAATTACTTAAAATGAAAAGAAATCATAAAAGGAAAGTTAGGAAGTTAATAGTAGTTTCAATGAGTCTGTGACACATGTATGAATAGAGAAAGATCACAGCCTTCTGAATGAGATCCATATGACCCTCAGTGATTGAAAACTTGAAAGAAAAAAATTTACAAATCTACACTCAAACTGTAAGAAATAAACCCAGTCTATCTTGACAAAACACAAGTAGACATTAGGCTTTATTTTTTTTTCTGGCACTCCAGTGTAAGGTTGAAATCTAACAAAAGAAAACAAATGTAGAAATACAGGGCTCAGAGATGTGAGTAGAATATTTTCAAAGCTAAGGAAAGACTGTTTGGGAAATTGTACACCTGAACCAACGCATTCAGATTCAAAAGATGTCCTCACAGGGGTAGGAGTAGGAATTTAATTTCATCCTATAAAGGAAAGCAGGTGAAATGGCAGGAAATGTTGTTGATCTCCTGCAAATAGCAAAGGAAGACTTCCAAAGCCTATTTCTGGAAAGATGGGCAAATTCAATAAGTGAATGATCCAGACTCCTTACAGGGGCCAAAGAAGTTATTTGAGTGGAGCCTTGGTCCCACGTGTGTAAACTTCAACAAACTTTTGAAACCAAAGAAGAAATTTGAGTTGTTATAGATCTCAACTGTGGAAAGAATCTTTCACAATGGAGAGGTAACATTAAATTATTAACTATATGATAATGTAAGGGCCATTCTGCTCACTTAGTGCCTAGACCTTACCAGTTTTTAATATTTTTGTAATATGTCCTGTGGTAATTTCATGGAGTATCACTTTCTTTATCTGTGATGTAAAGTGAAACCTAATGACATAATGATGACAGGAATGCAGAAATTTTTTGCTTTTTAAAAATATTTGAATACGTTTATTTCCAAATCGTCCTATTTACAGAATATAGCTTAGGTAAATGCTTTAGCACAAAGACTTTTACATAGTTTCAGGATAAAACATTAATTCACTGCTCTTAGATAACCTTTTCTAAAGAGAAAGAGGCCCTGGCAAGCTGCGTTCCTTAACAAAGAAAGTTCACCCACCATTTCTTAGTGACTGCCTCAAAGTTCAGGAGACATATTTCTAGAGACATAATCAGACTCTGAAATTGTATTTCAAACTTATCCAAAACGCAGCAGTAATGAAAGCTCTGCACTGATTAATGACAATTCTATTTTTCTTAATATATTTTCTCATCATTGTTCAAATTTCTATAATTTAAAAGAACAATAAATTTTCATGTGAAATGAGAATAGAAATTAAATATGTCCATATGTTTGATGGAATCTATATATCCCTTCAATCTAACATAGGAGATGTTCACACAATTCTTTATACTGGATTGCAATTGAATGATAAAACCAAAAGCCTCATAAGAAATCATCTAGCTTACCTCTTTATTCTGTACATAAGGAAACTGAATCCTAAGGAAGGGAGGTGATTTATTCAAGGTTAAACAATAAATCAGTGACAGAGCTAGAAGAAAAACTTTCATTTCATTCTTTTTGTTTTATAGGACATTGACACTGATTTTTGTGGTTTGATAACAAACTGCTCATAGAATCCTTAAAGCAATGAAAGAATATCAAAGGGTTCACCCTATGGCCATTACTTTCAAATATTACATAAGGGGACAAAAAAATCACCAAGAAATTTTATTTAAAATATGATTTTGTTGTCTACTGTGCCCCAACTTTCTGAGTCAGAACATCTAGTGTGGAACCAAAGCACCTGTTCCAATGGAGGGAGCCTGAACTCTACGCTTCACAAAGCAGCACATGTTAAATAAATAATAACTTGCTATACTTCTACTGCCTTTTCATTCTTGCTTCAATAACTATTGGGAAAATCAGGCTTAATGTGTTAGTAATAGATTTGTTAACAGTAAGTAGTATTCATAGAATACATTAAAATTCTACTACTGGATTGAAGATTTTCATGATTTTTTAAATAAGATGTCATCATAGTAAGATGCCATAGCCCGTGTAGTTAAATTTATGAACTATTAAGATTCTGTATAACATATGCAGGTTTTTATTGGCATTATAGATTATATAAATAATCCTATTATCTTGTTATTTTTAACTCTGAGTAAGGCAACTTCTTCACTAATAAACAATTATCTTTTCCATGGAAAATAAATATGATTTAATTCTCCCAATCAGAAATATTTAATATACTCACTCAAACCGCTAATTAAATCCTGTTAATGTTCATTTATTAATGACAGAATCTACAATTACCTTCTCAAAGGCTAGAGTGACAAGTTAAAATTTAAATATTAATGTGACCATTGAAGTGTTTCTCACATAAAAAAATTTTAATTCATTAAAATCTGGGTACATAGGCAGTATGTGGAAATACAATCATAAGAATCTGGCCATTATTTTCAGTTGGACATTATTCCTTGGTAGGCTTGTGTGCATTTTCTAGGTCATAGTCACAAAGATTACTTTACTATGTGCAGATATACTATTCTAAATCATTAATACTCAATTTTCATAGAAGAAAGATCTATAAATAATTTGGTTGTATTTAATATGGCATAAGAAGTATTTTACAGTTTATCATTTTAAATTTGTCTTTCATTTAAGCAAAATCAATATACCCTCCCTAAGTCAAACTGAAAATTTAATGTATTATACTATAGAGTAGATTTACAGAACACATTTTTAACCATAATGATTGCTTCATAAAAGATAAAAACTAATGATTAAGTTATATGAGATGATTAATATGTAAGGAAATAAAATTCTCTGATCTGAGACTTTCTTTGTTCAAGTTTAATGATTTAGAAGGATAAATATTTAAATATCTAATGTAAATAAATCTCAAAATCTTACACTTTATTTGGCACTCATGTTAACTTTCCCATAGAGGGTGGCAATATTTTAAACAGTTGTGCACTTTCCATCATGAATTTTATGCTATTACCAGGTAACCCCATTAAATAGTGGTCAGTTCTGTACATTAAAGCCCTAGTACAACTTTGTGACAAAACAAGAAGAAGATAGCTAACTATCTTTTTGAAAAAAAAAAAAGATTGTTTTAAGCAAGATATTAGACCTAAACCACTTTCCTAAATTTCACACTACATTTTAGTGTTAATATCAAAAAACAATTGATATTCTCTATATTGATCTTGATACATGTATGAGTTATGTTGTTTTTAATGAGTCCTGTAGGAATTAGAGTTTTTCATGCTTTATATAATATTATGTATAAATTCTACTTTGGGAATTTTTCCCCACTTTCTGAACAACTTTAAAAATCTCCTTTAGCCACAAGTAGAAAACAAAATAATGAACTCTATGTATCTATCATATTAACCAATAATCAACTCATACCTGAGTTTGTTTTAAAGTGTACCCAATATCATTGTTATATCAACTATTCAACCAGTGTGTGAATGTCCTTAATTGTCATATATATGTATATTATATAACATTATTGTGATTAAATTCTTGTGCAATAAAATTCACTCATCTAAAATATATAATTCAGTTATTTTTTCTATTAGCTAGTACCCAATTTTAGAATATTTTCATCATATTTAAACAAATTCCATATCCAAATCCCACTATCCCTTTGGGATTACTAATTTACTTTGTGTTTATTTACCTATTTTGTACATTTTATATAGATGGATCATAAAATATGTGCTCTTTCATGTCTGGCTTCTTTGACTTAGCATATATTTTCAAGATGTGCTCACATGTATTATGTATCAACTTTCATTCGTTCTTATGGCCAAAAAAATTCCATTTTATGCATATACATTTTAAAATCCACTCATCTGTTGATAGACACTGGGGTTCTTTTCATTTTCTGACAAGTAATACTGCTATGAAGATTCCCGTACAGTATGTGTGTAGGCATGTGCCATCTTGAGGTAGGATAGAAGGAATAATAGGCTAAAAGGAGACATAAAGGGAGAACAAGGAAATAATATATTAATTCAGAAGTTCTGTGTAGTGATCTTGTCTTTTAGGCCTTTCATTCCCCAATTTCTGCAAAATCTGTAAATCTACATGTGTACTCTTGGTTAATATCCTCCTCACCCCCACCACAATAAATGGGTTAACCAAGAGAGAGAGGCTATCTTGAAGAACCTATAATTTAGGGGACTTTTCAGCACTATCTGCTAATCATATAATAAGACCATGTCAGCCTGAGGATCCTGAGATTGACCACACCACCAGAACTATATTGAGATCACCAAACTGATATCATTCCTTCATTCCTTCACACCTTATCAAGTATCATTTAAAAGAAGAACCAGAAACCTCAAACTGTCTCTCACTCTAGGAAAGGCCCACATTCTCCCTGAAATACATATTTTTTGCTTTACCCCAAAAGGCATCTCTCTCTTGAGATTGACTTCACTTGCCCTTGAATATGTTTCTACCTTCCTAAACCTCTGTTTATGCGTCTTACTGGCACCATTGAATTCTTTTCCATTATGTATGTCAAGAATTCTGCAGGTCTTGAGACAAATTCCTTCTTTTTTTTTTTTCTCCAAAACTCCTCAGACCCTTCTTCATAGACACCTCTGCTCCTGTGATTCACTCATTTGAGCATTTATGTAACTGTGGACTTCCTGGGTCATATGATAATGTTTAATATTTTGAGGTTTTTCCAAACTATTTTCCAAAGTAGCTGTGCCATTTTACAACTCCACTAGAAATGCATAAGGGTTCCAATTTCTCTACATCCTCTTTCATATATTATTTTCTATTTTTGATCCTAGCTAATTTTCTAACCAAGCGGTATGGTATCTCATCATAATTTTAATTTGTATTTTCCCAATGACTAGAGATACTGTGCTTCTCAGCCATTTCTGTATTTTATTAGAGAAATAATTGTTCAAAATCTTCTCCATGTTTAAATTTGGGTAGCCTTTTTATTGTTGGGTTATGAGTTGTTTGCATACTTTGGTTCTGTATCTCATTTTGAATGCTTGATTTGAGAATTTCATCTTTATGGGCTTCATTTCACTTTCTTGATGCTGTCTTTCTGAAATAAAATACTTTCAATTTTGTTAAAATACAATTTATCTTCTTTTATCTTTTGCTCCTTTTGTTTTGGGTGTCATAACTAAGAATCAACTGTACAATCCAAAGTTATTAAATTTTATTCAGCTTTTTAGCATATTATTTTATTGTTTTATTTCTTTGGGTAAGAAACAATTGGGATATATTCATAACTTAAAACATGGATGCATTCATGTTATATGATATATTCTTAGTTAATTTTTTATGTAAGCACGCGCTTAGTCCAACATTTTTCTTTTGGACATGAATATATCGAGATGTTTTAATACCACTGAATGAAAAGACTATTCTTTCTCTTTTGTCTTGATACACTTATCAAATCTCAGTTTACCATAAACTTGAGTACTTGTTTCTGTACTCTCAATTCTCTTCCATCAATCTATGTCTATTCTTATGTCAATATATTCCTGTGTTTTTTGCTTGTTTGAGACAGGGTCTTCTTCTATGTTGCTTGGGCTGAATCCAACTTGGCTCTTGTGATCCTCCTACCTTAGGCTCCCAAGTACCTGGGACTACAGGTGCTACCTACACTTTGCTACTATACCATTTTTGATTACTGAACTTTGTACTAATTTTGGAATCAGAAGCACAAGTCTTCCAATTTTAATTTTTTAAATATAATTTTAGTTACATGACTCTCTTGTATTTCCAATGAATTTTAAGGCCAGATTGTTAGTTGCTGCCCTCAGAAAAAAAATGATTTGGGATATTGATAGTGATTGATTTGAATCTGTAGATCAGTTTTAGGAAGGATTGTGTGATTATGCACCACCAAAGAACAAGCACAGTAAAATTAAGAAAATAATTTAATTTATGATAGCATCAAAAACAACAACAACAACAACAAAAAACCCCAAAGTACTCAGGGCTGGGTATATAGTTCTGTTATAATGCACTTTCCTAGCATGTGATAGTCCCTGGGTAGAATGCTGACTACCCCTAAAAATAAAATAAAATATCCAAAGATAATTTAAAAAAATAATTATAAAACTTATACTCTGAAAACCATAAAAATATTAAAAGTAATTTTAAAAGACCTAAATAAGAAATATATTCCTATTCATGGATCTGATGACTTACTATTGTTAAGATGGCAATATTTCCCAAATTGACTTAAAAGATGTTATCTAGATACAGAATTCTAGGTTGACCTTTATTATATCCCATAAAAAAGTGAAGATATTATTTCACTTTTTTCAGACATCTTTGATTCTTTTGAGAAATCTATCAGTTTAATATTCATTCCTTTGTACATAACATTTTTTCTCTTTCTTTTGATTACCTCAAACCACATTTTTTTGTTTTTATAGTTTTATTGTGTGTTTTTGTTTTAATTTATCCTGTTTGGTATAAAATATGTTTTAATGTGTGTGGATTCTTATTTCTAGTTATGAAAAGTACTTAGCATTATAATTATAAATGTAACTTCAACTTTTTCCCAAGTATCCTGTTCTCTGAAGATAATCATCAGATAAATGTTAGACATTAAGATTTTTCCTCCATATCTTTTCACCTATAAGAACACATTTTCTATTTTTTCTTCAATTTTATATTATGAATAATTTTTCAGAACATCTGTTGATCCTTTATTCTTTTTCTTACTTGTTATTTAACCCATAGATTTTATTTTGTTTCGTTTAATTTTATATGTCTTATTTTTATTTCTAAGATTTCATGTATTTATCTTTCAAATTTGCCTAGTCATTTTTTTGTGTGTGTCTTATGGCTCATTTTTGTGATCCCAATTTCTGAATCTACCCATTTCACAGTACATACATATTTCAAAATATTTTGTGCATAATTTATACAATTTTTGTCCATTAAGGACATTTTAAAAATATTCATATATAATTGTTTTATATTCTGCTTTTGATACTTCTAATATCTGAAGTCTTCTAAGATTTAATTCTGTTCTCCCTGATGATTCTCACTCTTAGTGGAAGTTTTCTTCTGTGCTATGTGATCTCTACTCAGCTCAGATATCATTGGTTTTCATGGGCAGCAAGCCTGAGGGCCTTACTCCAGAATGACTATGTACTTGCTTTTGTCAGAGACCTGGAGATGTTGCCAACCTTGGGGCATTTTAATCCTTTTATAGGATTTCAAGCTTAAAGCAGGATCAGGTTCAGCTCTAACAACCTGCCTGTGGCCTAAATCTAGAATCCAAATTATAGTATGGATCTTGGCACTTGGTCTCAGATCAAGCTGTTTTAGCATTTCCTTAGTGCTCAAGGCTTTTTTCTCCAGTTTTGTTTATTTGCTTGTTTGAGCAAAAGAGGACTTTCAGTTTTCCTTTAATTCTGCCAGCCCAGAAGTGTCTTAAAAATGTTTTTCCTCTGGAAACCAGTTACTTTACACACAAGTTTTTTAATACTGTTTCATTTGCCAAACTGACAAAGGCTTACATGCTATATTTTTAATCTAATTGTCTTTAAATTATTGATTTTTTAATGAATTTAAGATAAATATACTTATTCATAGAATAAGGACAATAATAGTGTCTAAATATTATGAAGGCTATCTGAGTTAGTGCTTACCAGGTAAAATGTATTAAATAAATGGCAATTAGTCATATCAATATTAATAATATATATCATTAATTTTATGTGATACTTGAAATTAATATTTAGAACTTCTCTGACAAAATACAGTATTTCCAAGGGTTTGTTTCTTTTCTAAAATTTATTTTAATTAGGTATATATGACAGCAGAATGCATTTTGATTCTGTCATAATCATAATTGTGATGCACAATTTCATCACAACTTTACATTTCTAGGTTGTACATGATGTAGCATCACACCATATATTCAGTCATACATGTACCTAGGGTAATGATATACATCTCATTCCAGCATATTTCCTACCCCCATACCCCCTCCTATCCCTCCTTCCCCTTTGCCCCATCAAGGTTCCTCCATTTTTCCCATGCTTTCTCCATCCCTGTTATGGATCAGCATCCACTTATGAGAGAGAATATTTGGCCTAAAGAAATAATTAATAAGGTGAACAGAGAGCCTACATTTGGGGAACAAATTTTTGCCACACACAGTCAGATTAGAGCACTAATTAACAGGATATATAAAGAACTCAAAAAACTGAACACCAAGAAAACAAACAACCCAATCAATAAATGGGCCAAGAAGCTGAGCAGATACTTCTCAGAAGTGTTTGTTTCTTGATTGATCAAATGTCACATAGATATTTTGTTTGCATTTTACTAGAATGTATTATGACATATTTTATTATATGTAAAAGCCAAGATATAGTAAAAATTTCAAAAATACAAGACTCTAAAAAGTTAATAATTGAAATATCTTAATAAGATAGTTTGATATGAAGGGGTGTTTACATTGAATTATTATTTGGGAAAATGCCAGAAAAGTTCTGCCTAATACAAATCAGTACTTAATCAGTTCACTTGATAAATACATTTCTTGAACCACAGTTTGTAAAAAGAGTGCACTTTATGGTACCCGCAATAGTTTATGTCCCTTTAGTTAACAATACTCACAGGTAGAATTCAGGAGACAGGCATGTAAATAGCTTAGGGTTATTCCTGGGATGATGATAATTACAAAGAAAGGAAAAATGTATATTTATACCAAACACTATATAAAATATTTTACATATGTGATCTAATTTAATGCTTAAACAACCTCATAAAATGGATTCTATAATTGCCATTGGCTTTTATGATAAAAATTTAAACTAGGGATTAAATAAAGTTCCCAAGATCATCCAAAGCAAATGTGAATTTCCCCCTAATTCTCTTGGATGATGGAATTCATGCAAATAGAAACTTATTGCTTTCTACTACAAAATTAGATATATTGATTAAAGTAGGTAGCATATGCTCTCAGGGTTACAATGGAAAAAGTGATTGCTTCACTATGGATAGAAGAGTAAGGCTTAGAGTGAAAGTGCATTTGAACCGGGCCTACAAAAATGAGCTGAATTAGAGCAGGCAAGGGCTAGGTGAAGGTTTTCCAGACAGATGAAGTGGCTGAAAATGGGTACTGAGGATTAAGAAAATAATCATGTATTAAGTAAAGGGTCTGATGTAGTTGACAATTAAGAGGCATAGCATGTGAATAAATGGGTTGAGATTAGTTTTTGGAGGCTGTGAAGCCAACCTGAGAAACCTGAGTTTCATTATATAGGCATCTGAGAGTCACCAAAACTTTTGGCAAGAGTACAAATGAGACATGACTTAGATTTTAATGAAATAGGTATAAAAGCAGTCTAAAAGTAGAGAGCTAAGATTTTTATGCAAATAGAGCAGTCAAAAGATTATTGAAATGACATAACCAGAAAAAGAAGAGGTTATAGCTGTGGAAATGGAATTTTTCAGATCATAAAAGTAATATAAATTTGAAGTTCATAACTCATCTCAAAGTTTCTAAAACTAGAGTATTCTTTATATTTCATTAGAATATAACTTCAAATAATTGGATGATATTCCATATTTACTTCTTTTGTAGGATTTTAACCTTAAATAGTTTTAAATATGTGGAGTGAATATATTAGATAAACTGCTTATTTCATAACTATCATAATTTTTTAAATTTAAAATAGCCTATGTTATACAGGTGTTAAACTTGATTTAATTGGTGATGTAAATAAAAGATGTGAAGCTTACTACTAATAAGTATGCAGAGGCAGATGCCAAAAGAATGGTAGGCCTGGTGGTCAGCAGACCAAGACTTTCAAAAGGAATGAAATGACTTACAAGCAACCATCAGAGCCACATATGGATAATATCCACAAAAATAATATTTCTTCCCTGCCAACAAACCTACCAGTAAGCATAAAAATTATCAAAGTCTTTTATAGTCATACACATTATGTGCAGTTAGAATTTTCATTCTTACTTTATACATCAGTAAATTATAAATTCTAATTTGAAACCAAAGGATTTGAACTTTAATAGGCACTTTGTGTTTGGGAGTCTTTTCTGAGGTCTTTGTAGGATAATGTAGCAATTGTACTGTCAACATTTCATGGAAATATTGGCTATTATAATTGCATGCATTAACAAAGCAAAGAGAATGATTAAAAGAAGGCATCTGTTAATCACTCTCATAAGTGATCATTTCAGTATTTTAAATTACAGGATGCATAACTTGGTCTCCAAATATGCATCCTGAGTTCAAAACAAATACATAAATGTAGAAAAATGTCAAAACCATATAATAGTTTCCAAATGCAGACAAGTAACAAATGCCACACAGAGTGCCAATATAACAGATCTTGCTTTCTCTTTTTATTTTTTTATTTGTCATTCTACTCTATCTCAGGAGGGATATGAAAATATTCCTGAGACACAAACTAAAGCCATAAAGCATACAAAGAAAAATAAGCATCTCCCAAAAGATCAATTTATTACAGTGCCAAATTTCTTATTCATAAAGTTTGATCTAATTGCCTCAGCATAGAAATATATTATTTTTATGGATTATAATGATGCGTGAATATAATTACATTAGTGATGTTCAAATATTAGCAAAATAATGCCTGTCTTTAACAGTGAAACAGCATTTAATTTCTTTAAAATACAGCCCACAAATTATATACATATTAGAATTATCATGTACATTTCAACAGCTTGTAATACAACTATACATTATAAACACTTTTGCATATTATTTTTATCTGAAATACATGGTTTCCATGCATATAAGTGAAGATGGTTTGCATGATTTTTACTAATATTATTCTTGTTTCCAAATAGTTTACTAAGTTACTTATTTCTATTTTATGAAGGATTTTAAACTTTTGTAATTCTGGCCAAGGATTCTAATTAACTGTAGATCACTATAGCATATTGTTAATCAAATTGAAAAATGACATTCCTTCTTAAATAGTCTTTCAGAGTACTATAGTAATAAACCTCATTTGGATGGCACACTTTCTAAAAATAATAAGTTTTATTCTTTTGGACTATTTCACTAGTCTCTTCAAACTTTAAAACTCTTACCTACTTTTCGTGGCCACTGACCATCAACTGGTCAGAGCTCAGTTTATCAAGTCCAGGGGCCTTTCTAGCCCATATAATGGAGGATCTGGTTCATGAGTCTTCCTGGTTTGGGTTTTGTTTTGTATTTGTAAGTTAATAAAAAAAATTCCTGAACACAGAGCAATAATAATAGTTTCAAACTAGTTTCACCATGGTATGTGAAGTATTCTTAAGTAGGCCTTTTATTTTCACACTCACTTTCTGATTGACCTTCTCCCACCTTTTGAATCTGAATTTGCCCTCTGATAAAATCAAAGTACCTTATTATACATAAATAGGGGTTTGAGTGCTGAAATAAGAGTGCAGAAACTTGTTTTTGAACTGACACCCTGAGAAGTAGCCTCATTAGGAAAATTCACATGTGCAGTTAAAAGTTATTTCAAGCTGTGATTCAGAGGCTATGGATTGTGTTGTCATGCATAATAGACACTGGGGGTCATCTATCACTTCAGTGTCAGCTTCCTTGCTTAGCCTAGAGGGGTTGTGATGCTACATAGAAGACCCTAATCCTTTTGTGTTAGGAATGACATTTGAGGCCTTTCATCTTAATGGATAAGTTAGCATTCCGTCAGTACAGCTTTGTTAGGACGTGACTAGGATGCTCTAGGATGAAAGCCAGTTAGATACAAGAGTGTCTACGAACTGAATCAATAATACAACATTCAGAATGTACTTCTGAATAAACTTTTTTTCTTCCCCCACTTTTTTCAGTAGTTTTGAACTTAAACAATAAAATACTACTTTTTTAAAAAACTGATTTATCCTGCAGATAATAAATACAACATTAGTAATTTGTTATGAACTGATAAAGATTTTTCTAAAAAATCCTATTACTATAGTAACTTATATTAATTTTAGGTATTACATTTTTTGCCTAAAGTAATTTTTGAAATGATAACCAATCCTTTGATGTAGTTATTAACAACCAGAAGGGAATTCTCTCTGGATTTAAAATGATGAGAGGATCTATCTTCATTTATTTATAAAATGGCAGGAAAAAAGGGACTTTTCTTCCCTCTTTTATTTTCCTTCCAATTTTTCTTGTAACTCTGCCGACATCATGACAAAATAAATTTTAAAATGAAACCAGAAAAGAAGGTATATTACTAAAATACTCATAAAATTATGTTTGACATTACACATAGAATATAGTGAAGTAAGGACCTATGATTCCTATATTAGCTTGTGAATATGGATTTTGAGTACTTTTGGAAAATACAGATGTCGGTAGGAGTTGCTTTAAATATTACATAAGTTTTAATAATGGATGAAGGAGAAAATTGGAAAGGATAATACAATGCCACCTCAGCAGGAAGAAGGTTAGGGAATAATCAGGTAGTTTGGTAGTGGATAGATTTAACTCAATGGTTTATCAGTTAAAGTTACAGTAACATTAGAAAAACAGAATAAAAAAGTGTGGAAGAGAGGTTGAGAACCATTGGGAATTCTTTAGTAGGATGATGTTTCTTGGCCTTAAGTTATAAGACAGAAAAATCTGTGTACCATGAAATTCAGATATTCACATATATTTATTTCCTCTCTGGTAAAAATAATACTAAACCATTTCTTCAATTTTGAACAATCAAGACTCTGTCAACTGCTTAACTCAAAACAGCATTCTATTGGTAATAATAATGTTAAAATAAAAATTCTGAGTACTCATAATTTTATTGTCAACTAAAATAAAATTTAAAAAAATAGTAAATAGGGTTATCACTGATACTCAAGTATGTTAAATAAACACTTGTTAAACATTTTTTATTTAAATCAATAATGAATAAATGCATGAGGTGTTAAATCCAACTCAAAGGAGAATTCTAAGAACTTATGCATTATAAGCTAATAATATTGAAAATAATTGGTGAATGTTCAGTTGCAGAGAGAAGTCAGTTGTACCTTTATTTCACAGAATTCCCTTACCTCTATAGGCAAGGATAATTTTGCATTGCTCCTAGTTATCTAAACCTTGTAAGGATACAAAGTAATTTTCATAGTCAGAATTAGATAACTGTAAAAGGTAGTACATGGTTTTTTAATGAAACATGATTTTTTATGGTCTATTTTTGTAATTAAGTTCAGTTGTTTTGCAACCTAGGGAATCAGCAAATAGATTAATGAATAAATGAGGGGCAAAAAGATAAAAGAATGAATGGTTTAAAAACAGTTTTTGAATAGAAAGTGTTTTTCATAACCCTTTAACACTCCCTCATTAGGGAGTTCTTAGACAAATTTTTCCTACGAATGTTATAACCTTCTTATGACTCATTTTCCTACATATTTTTCTATAAGCCTTTCACATGATTTAACTCTTTTGTTTCCATTTCCTACTTTTTCTCAATCTCTATTTCCTCAGTTGAGTTCCTTTCTTGTGCTCATCTCTAACAATCACTTTTCTTCCTCAATAATGAATCAAAGGCTAAAAGTAGGAAAGTGAAGACTTCTAAAAATTCAGAAGACATAGTATAATTGCAAGCTTAAGGGAGCTATAGTACTCACATTATTCTTTCTTCTCTATGTTAGTCTCTCTTGTCTAATTGAATGTATTTTTCACTATTTAAATTCATGTAAAAACTCTTTTCATCTATTACATGTTAGATCAGGAGACCTCTTTTATTAATGTTTAAAGGAAAAAAAATGAATTTCATTTAAATGGCTTGGATTGAGTTGTGAAAAGATAACAGAATGAATTGTAGGAGAGACTTGTAGTTGACAGAAGAGAAGATGATTATAAATAGATGTCAAAAGTTTAGACTTCAAATTTTGTTATAATTAAATTGATATAGATCATAGCATGGGGATCATGTCATATTGCTCACGCTATACAACATATATTTAATATTTAGGTTTATATTTAAAACCTAAAAGTCATTTTGGTACTTCAATACAAACGTATAATTTTTATCTGTTAATTTAAAAACCACTTTATTATTTCTCACAGGTTGATGTGGCTTACTTTCTTAGAGGTGGGAAGGGGTCAGTCTTAATCCACTTCTTTCAGAGGCTTTTCATGGGTCCTTGATTATGACACAGGACATTTTTAACAGTGATAATTTGATACATTCTAAAAGGACCTAAAACACTTTAACCAGAAATCTAATGAATCATTGAAACACTAGTTACTGATCTTCAATAAGGCGTTGTAGTTAGAAGGGGAATACGTGGAATATGGTGCTATGCACTGAATTCAAACAAGGGAAAGGACTCCTGGAGAAGATTCCAAAATCATCAGGATAGCTGCTTCCACTTCCACTTCACACTCAGAGTGCGAAAACCCAGAGCAAGGCTGCCTCCATCTCAATTTAAAAGAGCAAGATAAGGGTGCAGCAAAGATATACAGCTGGCCATCCCCAAAAAACTAAGTGGGAAAAGCCACTTTCTGCAGCAAAGAGATGGTCTGCCCAGAAGAACCAAGGTTGTGAGGCTGTCACCCTGTGGCCTTAGGGGGCAAAGCATCTAACCAAGGAGAGCTACTCTCAAGACTTAAGGTCAAATTAATTTTTCTTGCTAAATTTTGTTCTTGCGTGGGACCCATCAACCCTTCCTTTGATCTTTTTTCTTTGCTCTAATTAGTTACACATGACAATAGAATGAATTTTGACACATCATATATAAATGGAGTATAACTCATTCTTTTGCTTGTACATGATGTAGAATCACACCAGTCTTGCAATCATATCTGTACATAGGGTAATAATGTCTGATTCATTCTACTATCCTTCTTACCCCCATACTCCCTCCCCTCACTTCACTCCCCTCTGCCTAATCCAAGTACCTCTATTTTTCCCTAGGCATTCTCTTATTATGAATTAGCATCTGCATATCAGAGAAAACATTTGGCCTTTGGTTTTATGGGATTGGCTTATTTTGCTTAGCATGATATTCTCCAGCTGCATTTATTTACCTGCAGATGCCTAAATTCATTCTTTTTAGTGCCAAGAAATATTTCATTGTATACATATACCACATTTTCTTCATTTGTTGAAGGGCATGTAGGTTGGTACCATAGTTTGGCTATTATGATTTGATTGCTATAAGCATTAATGTGGCTGTGTCACTGTAGTATGCTGATTTTAAGTTCTTTGGGTATAAACCAAGGAGTGGGATAACTGGGTCAAATTGTGGGTCTATTCCAAGTTTTCCTGGAATCTCCATAATGCTTTTCATAGTGATTTCGCCAATTTCCAGTCCCCCCAGCAATGTATGAGTTTATCTTTTTCCCATTTCCTTGCCAACATTTATTATTGTTTGTATGCTTGATGATTGCCATTCTGACTGGAGAGAGATGAAATCTTAGAGTAGTTTTGATTTGCATTTCTCTAGTGGCAAGAGATGTTGAACATTTTATATATATAAATATATAGATATATATATAGATATATAGATTGATTGATTGTATTTCTTCTTCTGTGAAGTGTTTTTTCAGTTCCTTAGCCCATTTATTGATTGGGTTGTTTGGTATTTTGTGGTGTGGAGTTTTTTTTGAGTTCTTTATATTTCCTAGAGATTATCTGAGGAATAATTATATGTGGCAATCTGCTTCTCAGAGAATAGTAAGGAAAAAAGTTATATTAATTTATTCAAAATGAATATAAAAATAAATGATATATGCAAGTGGTAAAGATTTTCTCCAATTCTGTAGGCTCTCTCTTTGTTGAGAAGAAGATTTTTAGTTTAAATCCATCCCATTGATTGATTCTTGATTTTACGTCTAGTGCTTTAAGAGTTTTGTTAAGTAAGTCAGTTCCTAAGCTGACATGGTAGAGATTTTGGCCTACTTTTTCTTCTATTAGGTGCAGGGTCTCTGTTCTAGTGCCTAAGTCTTTAATTCACCCTGAGTTGAGTTGTGTACAGGGTGAGAGATAGGGATTTAATTTCATTTTGCTACATATGTATTTCCAGTTTTCCCAGTATCATTTGTTGAAGAGGCAATCGTTTCTTCAATGAATGTTTTTGGCACATTTGTCTAATATGCGATAACTGTATGTATGTGAGTTTGTCTCCATGTTTTCTATCATCTACCATTGGTCTATGTGTCTGTTTTGGTGCCAATACCATGTTGCTTTTGTTATTGTGGCTCTGTAATATAGTTTAAGGTTTTTAAAATGGGAATATCTATTTGATGTCTCTTTCATCATTGAATTTTGAAAAGACACACATTGTATGGTTTCATAGGTTCAAAACTGAAGAGGAAATTTGCCTCAGAATATACCTCACCTATCACTCATATCTAATTTAAATGATATTCAGATGAAACTTTGGTTTAGTTTCAGAGTTGATGCTAGAACAAGTTAAGGCTTTAGTGCAATGACTTTTGTTGGGATAGAATGATGTAGTTTGCATGTGAGAAGGATATGAATTTGGGGGTGGTGTTATATACAGAATGCTATAGATGGAATTATATATCCCCAAATTAGTATTGAAGCTCTAACCCCCACAGTGATGATATTTGGAGATAAAACCTTTGGAAAATAATCAGTTTTGATGGTGCCAGAAAAGTTGGATCCTTAAGATATGATTAGCACCACAGTAAGAAGAGACACCAGACATCAGGTTCATTCTCTCTCCATCATGTTAGGACACAGTGGTAAGATGCCATCTGTGAGCCAGAGAGAGATTCTTCAGACTTCCAACCTTCAACACTGTGAGGAAAAAATTCTGTTGCTTAAGCCACCCAGGTTATGGCATCTTATTACACAGAGTAAATTAAGACAGATATGACACCTTCATTAGGCATAGGCCATAGAGAAAAAGTCTTGAGGATAATAAAAGACAGTGTTCACCAATATACTCTGTATCTAATGACATTCAAAGAAGAAAATGGCAGTAGCTGAAAATATACATTTTAAAGCAGAGATATCAAGTATGGATAAAATGAAAGGCATTTCTATTAAGAATGGTGATTGAAATTATGTGCTTCAATTTTGTCCATGTTGCCAAAAATGACAGAATTTTTTCCTAAGAATGAAATCCCATTGTGTATATATGCCACATGTTTTCATTCATTTATTCATTGATATTTATTCTACTCTGTATACATACATCAAAATATCACATTCTACCTCATTAATGTATATAATTATAACTGTCCAATAATTGACCATTAAAAATAATATTGATGAGTAGAGATACTTTTCATTAATTAACAAAAATCTGTGTCTCACATGTTAATTTATGTGTGTATAAGCTGTCTCAATGAGTGCTAGGGTTGATGTTCTTTTTTTGACCTAACATGAAAACATTTCCTCTCACCCTCACTACTGCATTTTAATTCCCTCTGAAGCTGTGAACTGGATTTAAAAAAAAAATGATGAGAGACACCACAATTTGACATGGACTTTTCTTCATTTAAAATTTTTAAGTAACTCTAACTTCCCATGTGAATTTTCTATCCCACTAACCAAACCATGAGAGAGAGCTCTAAACTTATGTGTGCATTTCAAAATCATAGCCAAAATTCTTAAACTGTTTAAGTCTAAAAGAGCACTAAGAATAGCAGGGAAGTAGAAAAGACTTCAAGTTTAGAAAATGTAATCTAATATGACACTCTATAAACTTTTATTTCCTGAGTTTATAAAAATGGTCTGTTTATATATATATATATATATACATACACACACACACACACACACACACACACACACACACACACACACACACACACTGTCCTGTCAAAGAGCCCATCTTGGTTATCTCTGGTATCCATTTATTCCCCAGAGTAATCTCTTTGTGCTCTTCCCTCCATAACAGATATGTGACAATCTGCTTCTCAGAGAATAGAATAAGGAAAAAAGTTATATTATTTTATTCAAAATGAATATAAAAATAAATGATATATGCCAAATGATAAGTGAAAAAATAAGTATTTTTTATTATTCTAACCGAACAGAATAAATCATCTATTAAATGTCTGTATTTTATTTATTATTGTCTTATGTGAAATGAAAGACGTCAGCATAAATCAACAACCACCATAAATTGTTTCTTAAAAAAAAAAAAAAAAACAACTTTCTTTTTCTTAAAACCAGGGGTAACAGAGTGAGACCATGCAGGTAGAAAAAATACAACTTTTACAAATGTCTCATAAAAAGTGATCTTTTTAATGGAAAAAGGAAATCTGTATGTTTTGGTCTGAATAGTCACTTCCAAATTAATGCTGACAATAAATACTATATTTACAATTTAGCATGCAATCTAACACAAGTATTTACCATGGCTAAACATGTATTTCTAAAGAGAAATAGAAAATTCACCTAATTCCAATTAAATCTTTGTAAGGTATTTCATTTTTAAAATCTAATTTTTTGTGTGTGCAAGCACTTCAATTCTCACTTTACCTGGATAAGTAAATAAAATCTATATAGTGATCTGCATAATTTAGGAAAAAAGAAACTGGTTTTCTTGTCAGGAGTAAGATTTGCATTTTATCTTACTGATGAATTTCAGCTAATTATTCATGAATTAAATTGAAAGATGATCTGCTTGGAAGATTTTATAAGATATAATATTGTGATTAACATGTATCTAGAGACTTATGTGATCAGTATACTTGTAATTTTAATAAGTAATTAAACTGGTACATTTAGTCTAAGAGAAGACATGAAGATTAAACAATGCTCCACCCCTGCCAACCTACATTTTATCACTCCAAATATATTTCTCTATTTTTTAACATTCCAAAAATAATTGTTTAAATTATTTCCCTTTAGTGAGTTAAAGTTTGCAGGTTCTGCATTAGATTTTAACATTAATAGTGTCATTTCAACAGAGGTCAGTTTTAAGAAAGTCTTAAAATCTTTTCTTTAGTTAAAGCACAGTATTCTTAATAAAAATAAAGATTTAAATTCATGTGTGAAATATTCCAGGTTCCAATTCTTCATAGTTATAGGAATCCCGTGAACAGAAAGCTACCACCCTTCATCTATTTCTTTCTTTCTGCTGGCAGAAAAGAATTGAAGAGGTGCACTGCTGCAGGAGCCTGTGGTGAATGACAGATGGGCTTTGTTGCACAGGCCTCACAAGAAAGAGGCCTGAGCCTCAATTTAGAATTGACGGGCCTTCTATGAGTGACAGAGAAACAGGTTTACATGAACATGACTTTCTGTTCACACATTTTTTGGTACTCTATGTTAGGAGCAAAAACAAAGAAAAAGAAAGCAGCAAACCTGTCTTTATACCATCCCTGATGTGTTCCTATGAGAGGCGAGAAGAAGGGGAGAGGTTAGATAATAAAGAGCATAAGGAAGGTAGGGGGGCAGTGATGTGTGCTCTTTTCCTCTCACATAAAATCATGGAATGTGTCCCTAAGTGGTATTCAATCTGCCTACTCTCCCCTCTTTCATGCATGCTGTAAATAACGGTCGTGAGCCATGTTCTTTTATTTCTTTTGCAGTTCCACATAAACAACTTTGTCCAACAGGGCGTACATAAATACCTGGCTTCCTGCTAACAGTTATTCTAGGATCCCTTTCATTAGTTTCCTCTCTTTCAGGTGGAAAAAAAATATATATATATATATATATATATATATATATATTTCAACATAATAAATGAGTTAGAAGTAATTTTCTCTTGTATCATGTTCCTTCCTTCCTAGAAATATTTTGTTTGTACAAACATAACCTAGGACTTTAGGGGATTCCTTTGAATAGAATGGTCAACACAGAGCAATAAAAAGACATCATAATAATTTCCCAATTTTATGTGGATTTAGTACTTGATATAAACTAACAGTGCTTTTATTTCAGATTCTGAGTCATATAGATAAAACATTTAATTGATGTCATTTTTCCCTGTAATCACTCATGAGTTTTGTAATACGTTGGTGGCATTGTGTGGCTTCCTCTGATATTTAAAACTTGAAATTTTTTTAATTTAATCAAAGACAAGTAGGCAAGAGAGTAAATAAGGAAAGAAGTCATCTTTGGTGCAACAGACCTGAGGATAGATTAACTTGTGTTGTTTTTTTTTTTTTTCAATATGTTTTCTTAATTGGTATATATGAGGGAAGTTATTATTGAAATTCTCATGGTTTCCCAGAAACTAATAAAGAGGTTTTTAACTTGTACTGGGCATTTTGTGAGCAGTAGGTACTGTGGTGAGTAGACCAATCAGCCAACGTGTACTGCTGTGAAAGCAGCACAACAGTTATCTAGTCCACTCTCTGTGTAGTCTGTTTAAAGAGAATATGAAAGAGTTGGAAAGATGGCAAATGATGGAAAGGGGAAAAAAATGGGAAACTTTAGAAAGAATTTAAGAATGATATATAGGGTTTCCATGTGATAATCACTTCATTTTTGCTTTACATTTGTCCACCAAAATCTAAATGTAATATAGATCATAAAAATTTCATTTTGTGTTTATTAAAATATATGACAATATTAGTACGTTTCTCTTACTGTCTTTCAGGTCATATTTATTATTAATTCCATAATTTTTGCATTCTGTACTAAATATCAGCTCACTTCATCTTTATCAGTTAAATATTAATTTCATTTTTATTTTAGATGAGGAAACCAAACCTCCTTTTGGTTTTTCCAAGTCAAACAACTAGTGAGTTCTGATTGGTACCTAAACATTTCAATGTCAGAGCCCATATTGTTTCCACCACACAATCTTTCCTCCCTCAATTATCTGTATTTATATATCTGTATTTTAAGCAGTCATGTCATGGTTAGTAGAAGCTTTTATTGCCAAATTCTAGACTGAATATTCTAGACTGAATATTTCAGTGAACATATTGCTAACATGTTATTGATATTTTATTGTACTTTTTCATTGTTAATTTGTATACTGTTACAACTTTTAATAATATAAAGAAATAAGGACCCAGGATATTTCAAATGTATCACTTATAAATGAATAAAATAAAACATTAAATAAAGATTATTCTCCTAAGAGGCTAATTAACTGTACATTCATTTCACATTAGATTTAAGCTAAGAAACTGAAAGGTAATTTATGAAGAAGTTAAGGTAACAGACTTTGTCGTAGCCTAGCTGCTTGGGTTGGATGTCCTACTATTCCACGTAACAGCTATGTGATGTCTGCAAGTTACTCACTTCAAAGTGTCAGGTTCTAGGTCTGTAAAATAAGCATAATAATAGCACTTACATTTTAGAATTGCTTTGTGAATTAAATTACTTATTTAAGATAAAGTCCTTGGAATAGTGGCTTGATATATGGAAAATCCACACCAAATATTCATAGGAGAAATTGAGACAGAACAATAAAATATTCACTTTAAGCCCAGAACCTAAGAAAGAATCTGGCTGGGACTTGAAAAAAAGGAGCCTGAATCCAACTCATGAGACTGAACTGTTGTACAACATTCCTCCTTAGTGAGCTAATCATGAAAGTCTCTTTGAAAAGTATATCTGGATAAATATAAACAATTGTTATTGATTTATTTGCTTTTACTTAAGAAGTTCATTCATTTTCAAAATGGCAGGAATAAAATCTAGATTAAAGCTACAGACTCTCGAGGTCCCTGGAGATGTGTCCTAATCTCAGTAGTGGTCTCCACTCATACAGGAGATATATGGTAGAAGGTTAATAAATAATGAAGGCTTGGGCAGTTTTGAAAGCACATTCAGAATAATTCCCTATTGAAAGTAACTTCCAGGGTTCTTCATAGTAGTAACAAATTTTTAACAAATGTCCACACGAACTTTCATAGTTGTAAGCATGCTTACTTAGTAAGTCCCTAATCAGCCTATGGAATTTGGAAAGGACTATGGAGAAAGTAAAATCTGGTAAATTAATACTGCTTCCTCTGTCTAGTAAACAGAAAATGTCTGAAGTTTATGCATGAAATTTGTTAAAAGGCCTCTCTTGCCTTATTCTGAATCTATTAATCTCCAGGTCATTATTATGACATCTAGTCTTCATTGCTATCTTCCCAGTTACTTATAAATAGTAGATTGCTGAATGTCTGGAAGACAGAGACATATAGGTATCTGAATGCATATTTCAAGGTTTATTGATATTAGGCAATAATGACAAATGTATCATAGACCCATTTTTGTAATCCTAAAGTTAGATTTGTCTAAAATATGTAAAGTTTTAGGGAAAAAAACTTTTACGCTTATGAAAAAAAATTTGTTTCAGTTCATAGAAAATAACATAGACCTGACTCTGTATCACTAGTCTTTTCCTTGAAGAAAAGATCTGAAAGATGATATGAAAGAACCTCATCTCTCTTCCCTTTCTTCTCTATCTTTAGCATAGAGGATAATGAAGCTGCTAGAAAAAGAGTACAGTGCAACATAGGGCAATCTCATTAAGAGAATTTAAATTTAGAAAATCTGCATCTGGGATGAAATGTTTAAGAGAATTTCTATTTTATGATCTAAGAAATAATTCAAGAAATACACTTATAAAACTATCTCAGGAACTCTGTAATAGTGTTGCAATGGTTATCATGTTTCAATGAAATGCTTCGAAATAGAAATTTGATTCATTAAGCCACCCATAGATATTTAACTTACAGAAATAATTCTGCCAAATATGGGGTAGGTGTCTTCTCATTTTTATATTGAAGAAAATAATATTTGAACTTTTACCACAAATGTGCAAAAAAAGATTATCCCGTGAAAACATCTGTGTTAGGTCTGTGCACACAAATCTAATTATTATTCTAAGCATTCAATTCCATAGTAAAATAGTAAGAATAACAGTGCTAGGACATCTGTGTTAGGTTCATGTTTGGCAAAACAAATATTTCAAAATGAAAGTGAATTTTAAATCCTGATACTATAAATGACTTTGTGATAAAATGTTCTTTCTAGCTTTTTCTCATTCATTCTCAGAAACAGGTGCTACACTTTCATATAGACCTTTTCAGGATAATGAGATTTAATGTTTGGAAGAGGTACCTGGAAGCTTAGCTCTTCACCTTTTGTGAAGGCCTATCTCCCCACACGTAACTACTTTTCAAGTGCCCATTAAATATACAGTTCCAAAAGAGTTTGGCCCTGATTTATTTTAATCAAATATAAGTGAGGGGAATTAATTTCTAAACAGCAAAAGCTCATGTACAAGGTTAAATAAGTAATTTAGCTCTACTACCTATTCAGTATTATTTGCTCTGAATTTACCCATGTTTGAGTTATGTGTATATTATAATGGCATAATTTATGTTTTACCCCAGTGTCCTAATAAGTCTCTAAAGGTTTATTGCCCATTACATTGAGCAAATTTTTCCTTAGCATATAAAGCAGAGGTGGAAATGAGAAAACTAGTAATTTCAGGAATATAATGCCTAAAACATAAGGACAAAACGTCATACTCTGGCTTAGATTCAGATAGATCAAAGCTGAATAATACCTGTTTCCAAATTTACTGTACAACACTGTCAAGTTCATCTCTTTTGGAGGCTCATCCTCCACGTCATTGAAGTAGGGATAATGATGCCTATTCCACATAGGATGAGGAGTGAATGAGTTATAACCTTAAAATTCAAAGTTCAGTATCTCAAATCAGAAAGACCTCAAAAGTGTCAGGTATGACTATTAGGATTTGTCCATCTTTGAATATCTGCTGGTGCCAGTTTATTCCCTGAGTTCACTAAGTGTTTAACTGATATTAAGTATGTTTCTTGCATTTTCTTTGGACTAAGAAGGCAAAGAAAAAGAGACAGATGTCATATTTTTCAGAACTACCTGGTAAGCAAGTGTTGGCTGAACTGTAAATTCCATAACATACAACTTAATAATTTAAATAAAAAAACAAGTAAAACTTTGATTAATTTTTGGTTTTTCATTTAGTGATAGTTTCCTAATTGTTAAAATAACCATTAACAAATAGTGATGATTAGGAAAATGTCAACAGAATTCATAATATTCACTCCTTTCATGACACTTACGTGTTCAAAATAGAACTTCTATTGCAGAGTCCAGTTAGAGAAAGCTGACAGAAGTCTTACAAAAGCTAAGAAAATCTCCTCTTCTGAGAAGTGTATTTTATTAGGCTTAGCCAGATTAAATGGCTTTAAAAAAATGTTTTGTGGAGATGATGTTCAAGTTTATCTTTGATATGCATCTGTATTCCTGTAATGAACAATAATTTTCCAACCTCTTACTGATTTATTGTACCTAAAGTAGATATGATGTCAAGAAACCCATGGTATTTTCATTTTAATGTTGCTAAAAATTTAATGTCTCATCTCCTTAATTCATATTTCAGCTCACCAAAGAAATAGGTCAGATAAATTAAAGCTGCATAATTACAAAAATGTATTTGAGGAAAAGGAAGCATGACCCTAAAGAAACTTAGGATATTTGAATTGTCCTCAAAAACTTTTAGATTGCTCTTTCCACTATATGTATCCATATGTGCCCTTCCTTATGTGTCAGTCAATTCTTGCAGAGTAATTTCACAACCTAAAATGATCAGTACCAGGCACTTTCTTAAGTATATACATCCAACACTGATAGATTATCATGCAACCATAAAATATTACAAGTTCTATGATTACATAGAAAAATATTTTTACATAAAAAATCACAGGACATAAAATTTTTGTTATGGTCATTCTAATTCCCAGGTTATACTGAAGGTATTTATACTCTACTACTTCCTACAGGAATAAAGCAATTTTATATAAAATATTCTCAAGTCACACATTTAGAATGTGATAGGTAAAAACCTGAACTCTTAATAGAAGGAAGAAAAACAGGAGAAGGCAACTCCATAGTTTTATATTGTTCTTGAAGCTGAAACTTCTATTTCATCAGAAGTATCTCATGTGATAGAACCAATATCTAGACTGTTCTCCTGTGTAGGTTGTAGTCCCATTCTTGGAAAGCTAAGAAAAACCAAGTTTAAGACTACATAGTAGAATGGATAAATGGATAAAGAAAATGTGTTATATATACACAATGGAATATTACTCATCCATAATGAAGAATGAAAATAAGGCATTTGCCAGTAAATAGAAGTTGGAGACTATCATGCTATGTGAAATACACCAATCCTCGAAAACTAAAAACCAAATGTCCTCTCTGATATGCAGATATTAACACATAATAGAGGAGCAGGGAGTGGGATGCATAGGGAAGAATACAGCACTTTGGATTAGACAAAGGAGAATTCGGGAAAGAAAGAGGGATGGGAATATGTAGAATGAATGGGTGATCACTTTCTTATGTTCACATATGAGTACACAAACAAAGTAACTCCACATATGTACAACCACAAGAATGGGAACTTATACTCCCTTATGTATAAATGTCAAAATACATTCTACTGTCATATATAAAAAGAACAAATATTTTTTTGTTTATGAAAGACTATATAGTAATATGAGCATGAAACCACAAGTTCAGATATGCAGAAAAATAACTGCTTTTCTTTTTGTTTGAGAATATGTATCAAAACTAAGTCCACAATCTTCTAAAGAACAATTAATATGTCATTATCCCCAATATTCCCTCTCAACACACCTGCCCAATTTCCTTCCATTTATAATTTGTAATATAAGAACTAAAGTGATTTATTATCTTAAGAGGGAAAAATACAGGAGAATAAAGACCCACTAATATTTCTGATTCATCCAACCATTATAGAATGAAGTGGGAGGCTCAGACTCAGATGAAAGAGAATAGTGTTGCCCTTAAAGCATTATGTCATATTCCTCTCTTCTTTCCTATGCAAACAATGTGGTGGGACTTTCAAAAACCCAAGCAAGGAACTTTTCATGGGATATTGGAAGAAGTAAGTCCCCCAAAATATGTGATGCTTACCATTAAAACTACTTGTTCTATAAAATATCTATCTATTGTTCATTAATTAATTTATTAAATGAACATTTTGCTAAGGACCCAATGTTGACACATCTATTGGCTAAGCTTCTTAAAGGTAGAAAGCCTCTACAATGGCACTAAACAATCCCCATGTCCTTATTCAGCCTTTGTGCAACTTTGGCTCTTACTAGGGCCTCTATTTAATGACTTGCCTCTAATGAATACAAAGCAGCAGAAGTTATGGGATGTCACTTTGCTGATTAGGTTACAAAAGACTGCAACCTCTGTCTTTTTTAAAAATTTTTATTGTTGGTTGTTCAAAACATTACATAGTTCTTGACATATCATATTTCACAATGGGAGTTATGAACTCCCATTTTTACCCCGTATACAGATTGCAGAATCACATTGGTTACACATCCACTGATTTACATACTGCCATACTAGTGTCTGTTGTATTCTGCTGCCTTTCCTTTCTACTATCCCCCTTCCCCTCCCCTCCCCTCCCATCTTCTCTCTCTACCCCATCTACTGTAATTCATTTCTCCTCCTTGTTTTTTCCCCTTTCCCCTCACTTCCTCTTGCATGTAATTTTGTATAACAATGAGGGTCTCCTTCCATTTCCATGCAATTTCCCTTCTCTCTCCCTTTCCCTCCCACCTCTCGTCCCTGTTTAATGTAAATCTTCTTCTCATGCTCTTCCTCCCTACTCTGTTCTTAGTTACTCTCCTTATATCAAAGAAGACATTTGGCATTTGTTTTTTAGGGATTGGCTAGCTTCACTTAGCATAATCTGCTCTAAAGCCATCCATTTACCTGCAAATTCTATGATTTTCTCATTTTTTAATGCAGAGTAATACTCCATTGTGTATAAATGCCACTTTTTTTTTTTTTTATCCATTCGTCTATTGAACACTCTTTGGCTCTTCCTTAAGTCACTTGCCCTGGGGGAAACCTAGTGCCTTATCTTGAGGCAGTGCTATGGAAAGACCTACCAGGCCTGGGGTTAACACCTGGAAATAACAAACAGGGTAAGCTTAGAATGGGTCTTCTCTGAAGTTGAGCCATCAGAAAACAAAACAAAAGCCCCAGTTCTAAGCTTGAAAAAAAACATACTTGAGGTAGAGGCACTCAACTAGACCATGCACAGTTTCCTGAGTTACAGAAACAATGAAATGATGAGTATTAAGCTGCTATATTTTGGACTAAGGTATTAAATAGTAATAATGTCTAATACATTGTGGCTTTACAGCTATTTTCCAACAATGCTCCTTAGGTTCTCAAAATTTTTGTTAAATGAAATAAAACACTGACATTTAATAAGAAAAGAATATGGATAAGCAAAAATACGCAAGAATTCCAAAGCATAATGTCTTCCTATTGATAAGAAAATGCATATACTAAGAATTAGGGAGAAATGTTACAATTCTGCATTGGCATGAAATAATTTGCTCTTTATATCTGTATGTCTCAAGTGGAAAATCCTACATAAACTTGATTTGGTATCTGCTTGAAAGCAAATAATTTGCTTTACAACAGAAAATTAGATCATGTTGACATACTTTGATAACAAACAACTTGTCCTTCTGGTCAGTTTTAGAGAAATACTCACTAAACGGTTTGTTCTAAATATTTCCACAGATTTCCTCCTAGGAAAAATAGTGATGCAATTAAATGTAGGTTAAATGCTACTTTTTTAACATTTGTAGAATTTTCTGTATGAAAAGCTGTATTTTATTTGGATTATGGGTGGAATAAAGGCAAACAAATACAAATAGACCTAAGAGCAAAATAAAAATGGTACCAAAGATTGAATGTTCAAATTCTTTGTCTTTTAACAGCTTACTAAGTGTGCATAAAAAGTTTACATTGTTAACCAGAAAATGAGGATAGGTGTCCAATAAATATCTGAAGATACATATTTGTACCAAGATTTACATCATATTTCATTCTTTATTATGATTTCAATACTTCAAAATGGTACTGGTTGAAAATGACAATTATAAATATTATTTTTGCTCATTTTTTCATATTACTATTGCTTTATAAAATCATAAGCACTCCTAAAGATGACAGTTACACCATGTATTGGATTAGTGTGAAGATTATTTTGCAGATATTATCTCATGACTGATATGTCTTACCCATCATGTACCTCCTGGGGAGGAGGACAACCCTCAAAGACTGATGGAATCAACTACTTCTTCCAGACCATTGGCCTGTCATAGCTACTCATCCCCTCATATTTTATCTGTTAATTAGCAAATGAACTAGATCCAGTTACAGAACACTTTGAACTAATGTAGCTTTATAATAGAAACTAACAAATAACAAAATGGAATTAAAGAATTGTTGATTCCTTTAGCTGAGGTATTTACTTAAATTAGTTTTGTCTCAGATAAATCCAAACCGATTCTACAGTTTTCATGGGCACTTGGAATATTTCCAAATTTTAATGATTCTTTGATTAAAAAATGATAGATAGAAAATAACGAAGACATTAAAACAAAATTTATTGTTTATAGTAACTGAATTGGTAGTTGCATAAGGTAATGAATAGGCAAGCCCAGTCTTCAGTAGGAATGAAATGTAATAGCTTAAACATCAAACCTGAAGCACCTGTCTAACCTTAAATATGATTCAAGTCATATACCATTTCTTAATCTATTTAATAATTTCTTATTTAAGTTTAAATTTCTTTGATAATAAAATTCAATGATATTGGATTAGACCTTGCACTTCTATCCTCTTTCTGCTAAGGGAAATGAAACATTGATCTTTTCCTGAATATATAGGATCAGATCACATCAGTTTAATAACATCCATTTTACATATTTTCAAAAGAAAATAATGTAAATAACGTTCAATATAATATGCTTTCATTTTTCTAGCACATACTTAGTAAAACTTTAATTTTAAATGTTACATAAAACAAAGAATTATACTGATGTCAGCAGTTTAGGTTCATATGAAAGAATTATAATCTATAAGCAATCACATTTTGCTGGTAGAGTTTAATACTCATTTAAAATATCCACCAAATATGATTTCTGTCCTTGATATGTTAATATTTATCTATTTTGTCAATCAGTCAATCAGGCCCATAAAAATTCCAAATCAATAAAAATCAACTTTAAAAAAAATCAATAAAAATCAACTGAAGATGGATTAAAATTAACAAAAAGCTACCTGGGACTCAGAGTTGCCCTCAATCACATCTTATTTCTCCAAATTATTTAAAGACATCTCAGGATCCACAAGATCAAACAGCAGAAGTCCAACCTCATCTCTATTTTTCTGCCCTGTAAATGTACTTTCTAAAAACCTAGGGGGATAGGGTCTCACAAAGGGAAGGAAGACTGTCCCCATGATTTCTGTCATAGATAAAACCCTCAACACCACTGTTGCTCTTACCTTTTGCTGCCAAGCACACCTATTGTTTTTAAAGCTTTTTAATACTTCTTTGGATGCTGCTGTCTCATTCAATACAGCTGCCTTCCTGTTTACAGTATGCAACTCAATCCACTAATCACTTCCCGGGTGAAGGTAGTATTTACTGGATTGATGATGGATAATTTTATTATATATTTTTTTAGACACCAGGCCTGATTATAAACACATTACATTTTTTACCTCACTGTGCCTAATACCAGGCGATTTAGGACCAGTGTTTTCTTCTTTTGGCTATACCAGTAGTATATTCAGCCAGATTTCCTTTATTAGTTTGCTACTGCTGTAATAACAAAACATTACAGACAGAGTAGCTTAAACAGCAGAAATTTATTTTATCATAATCCTGAAGATTAGAAATCCAAGACCAAAGTGTTGACACATATAGTGTCTGCTGAGTCTCCTCTCCTTGTCTTTCAGATGATTGCTTTCTTGCTGCTTCCTCACATGATCAACACTTGGTCAGTGCACACACCTATATGATGTCTCTCTGTGTGATATCTCCTCATCTTATAATGATGAATGATGTACTGGTTTAAGGCTGACCCTAATGACATCATTTAAACTTAATTACCACTGTAAAGACTGACTCCAAATACAAGTCAGATTCTTAGGTAACAGAGTTTCAGCATCTGAATTTTGCAGGAGACATGGTTCAGCCCATAACATTACCCAAGTCTCCACAGACATCAGAATTCATTTTGGTCTCCTGTAGGCATAGAAGACACTGACTAGTATTCAGCACAACTTTTCAGGGTACACTTGCCTGTTCAACTCTAGAACAAATAAGATTATGAAATGTCTGTGTTGCAACAATGAAACTGGCTTTCTCTTAGAGAACCCCTGCTTAAATATACCTCTTGGAAGCAGGAGGAAGAGTACATGAATGTCAGAAACACCTCTATGATCCAATGGTCATTCCCACTGACAAGCATGACAAAAGATGTCTCACTGGCACATCAACTCTCCACACTGTGTATATATGTTTTGTATATCATTAACAAAACATTTCAAATGTCAGCATGGAGAGAATTATAAAAATTACTAGTGCCTTCCTCATTATCAACAACTCCCAAAAAAGTCATATGTTTTCTAAATTGTGAAAAAAAAAACTTTAGACAAATTTAATTTAGCCAAGTTTACTTGAACAAGAAATGATTTATGAACTTGGCAGCATACAGAACCAGAACAACTTCAAAGAGCTCTACCTAGTAATGTTGGCAGACAGTATTTATAGATTTAAAAAAAAAACAGAAGTTACATATAGAAATAGCTTGATTATAGCTTGGCATTGCCTTATTTGGACATGGTGTGATGAAGCCTATGTAGACAGGATTGCCTTATGTAGAAAAGCTCTGGCCAGTTGTCAGCCTGCAATTGGCTGAAGTTCAGCAGCTGTCGTTGTTTGAGACTCAACTACTTGTGACAAGAATATACTCTTTAGGTAGGTTACAGTTCTTCAAGTAGAAACTCAAAACATGGAACCAGCCCCATGCCAAATTTAGTCTGATTTAATACAATTGATGAACCTTCATTGACACATCATTATCACAAGAGCTCCATGGTGTCCACTGTTTTCAGCACTCATAATGTTGTATACTCTTGAGTGTTCACACTAATTCAGACTGGCACACTTTCACCATTAATATGCAGAGTAGATTCATTGCCCTTCCCCCAGAAAATTCTCTCTATTCAATCTGGTAGCAACTGATTTTTTTTAACTCTCTCCATAGTTTTAATTTTCTAAATATCATATGGTTGAAATCATAGAGTAAAAGTATGGTGCCTTTTCAGATTAGCTTCTTTCACTTAGTAATATGCATTTAAGATTTCCCCTGTGTCTTTGTTTGACTCACTAGCTCATTTGGCTTAAGTGCTGAATAATGTTCCATTTTCTGAATGTACCACACTTCGTTGATTTACCTATATACTGAAGGACATTTCAGTTGTTTCCATATTAAAGCAATTATGAATAATGTTGCTATAATCATCCCTGTGCATATTTTCAGGTAAACATAAGTTTTCTGCTCCTTTGGATAAATACAAAGGAGCATGATTATTAGATTGTTTGTTGAGAGTGTGCTGAGTTTATAAGAAACTGGCAAGCATCTTGCAAAGTGGCTGTATCCTTTTGTTTTTCCACCAAAAATGGTTGATAGTTCCTGTTGATCTACATTCTCACTAGCATTTGACATCAGTGGTCTGTATTTCAGGTGTTTAATGATAACTAATTGTCATTTTTATTTGAAGACATGATGACATAATTGATGACATATGTTGTAGAACATCTTTTCATATGTTTATGTGCCATGAGTATGTCTTCTTTGGTGAAGAGTCTATTAAAGACTTTGAGCCAATTTTTAATAGGGATGTTTTCTTAATATTGAGTTTTAGGTGTGCACATATATGTTTAGATAAATCTTTTATCAAATATATCTTTTACAAACATTTTCTCCTGATCTGTGGCTCATCTTTTCTTTCTTTTGACAGTGTCTTCCCAGAGCATTTTTAATTTAGATGAATTCTACATATTAAATTCTTTCTTCATGGATTATGACTGTATTCTAACTAAAAAAGTTGTCAACAAACCCCATGGTGGTCTAGATTTTTTTCCCATTACCATCTAGATGTTTATTCTTTTCCATTTTGCCTTTAGGTCCATAATCCTTCAGAAGTTTTGTTTGTTTGTTTGCTGGCTTATGCAGTATTGGGGAGCAAACTCAGGTCCTCTCGTGTATTAGGCAAGTGCTGTAGCACTATGCAACACCTCTAGCCCTTGAAGTTAATTTTTGCAAAGGGTAAAACATCCAGATTTACATATCTTTTTGCATTTGAATGTCAAGTTGTTCCAGAACCATATATTGAATACTCTTTTTTAATTATTGTTTTACTTTTGCTTCTTTGTCAAAAATCATTTGTCTATATTTCTGTAGGTCTATTTCTGGAGTCATTACTCTGTTCCATTGATCTGTTTGTCTGTTCTTTCCCCAATATCACAGTGTCTTAATTGCTATAGCTTTTTAATAAAGTTGAGTAGTGTCAGCCCTCTAAAATTATTCTCCTTGAATATTTTCTTGGTTTTCTAGATCTTTTGTCTCTCCATAGAAACTTTAGAATTAGTTGGTCAATACTTACTGTCATGACATGCAACTAAATCAGTCAGGGTCACTCCAGGTGAACTGGGCTGGCACGAAATAATCACACAGACAGACAAAATACCTTTTTCTTTGGGTTCAGTGATAGCTTCTCAGTCACAGCTCCCACAAAGGGGGCAAGGCAGGCAAGAAAAAGAGGGAGGAGTACATTCTGAAGCCCTTTTATTGAGGGAAAGACACTGGAGAAAGTTATATTCCAAATGAGGTAAGGGGTCAGGTTTCAGGGGGTTGATTCTTGCTTCATGATGTCTTGTGGTCAGCAGATTGACTGACATCTTGGATGTCTACGCCCATCTCATTGGGTAACACTCACTCCCAGAGCTGTACCTCTCTTGCCAAGCAAGGGCAAGTCCACATGCATTGCAGAGGGTGCAATGCCAGTCCAGCATCCCTTTATTCCAGACTTAAAGAGGTGTTCTTAGCTCCTATTCAAGGTGCCTCCAGACAATTTACAAAATAACTTGCTGGGTTTTGATTGAAATAGCATTGAATCTATAGATCAAATTGAGAACAACTGACATCTCAATAATATTGAGTCCTATCCACGAATGTAGTCGGTCTCTATTTATTTAGTTCTTATTTCCTTAATCAGAGTATTATAGTTTTCTTCATAGATCTTCTACAGATTTCACTGATGTATATCCAAGTATTTCACATTTTTGAGTGCTGATTGGAATGATATTGTGTTTTTTATTTAAAATTTCATTGGTTTATTGCTAGTATATGGAAAAGGGATTGACTTTTGTGTACTAACCTTATACCAGCAGCCCTGCTATGATCACTTATTAATTCTGGGTGGGTTTTTTTCTTGATTATTTTATATTTCAAAATGGATAAGCAGTTCATTCATAAAAAATGAAAGTTGTATTTCTTCTTTCATAATTTGAGTTTCTTTTATTTCCTTTTCTTGTCCCATTAGTTTACCTAGGACTTGTAGTATAGTTTTGGGTTTTTTTTTTTTTTTTTTTTTTGGTACCGGAGATTGAACTCAGGGGCACTCAACCACTGAGCCACATCTCTGGCCCTATTTTGTATTTTATTTAGAGATAGTGTCTCACTGAGTTGCTTACTACCTTGCCATTGCTAAGGCTGGTTGTGAACTCAGCCTCCTGAGCCGCTGGGATTACAGGCATGTGCCACCTCTCCTGAGCCGCTGGGATTACAGGCATGTGCCACCTCTCCTGGCTCAGTTTTTAAAAACAGTAATGAAGGATATCTTTTTCTTGTTCCTGATCTCTTTGGGAAAGTTTAAAGCTCTCGCATTAACTATATTAGCTGTAGATATTTGTAGATATTCTTTATCAAGTTATGGAAGTTCCCCTCTATTACTAGTTTACCCAGAATTTATAATCATAAATGGATGGTGAATTTTGTCAAATGTTTGTGTTGAATCTATTGATATGGTCATGTGATTTTTTTCTTCTTTAGCCTATTTATATGAATTACATCAGTTAAGTTTTGAAAATTCAATTAGATTCACATACTTGAAATAAATGGCTATTGGTCATAGTGTGTAATTCTTTTTGTATGTGATTGAATTCAACTTGCTAATATTTTCTTGCAGATTTTTGCTTATATGTTGTTTTAGTTAGCTTTTTTTGCCACTATGACCAAAGACCTGACCAGAAAATTTTATAAAAGGAAACATTTGTTTAGCACTCACAATTTCAGAGGTCTCAGTCCATAGACGGTTGACTCCATGCCTTGGGGCCTAAAGACAGCAGAATATCATGGTGGAGGTGAGTCAGAGAAAAGCAAATCAAGACCCAACCATCAGGAAGCAGAGAGAGTCTTCTCCACTCAACAAGGAACAAAATATTTGCCCCAAAGTCATACCCAAAATGCCTGCCTCCTTCAGCCATACCCTACCTGCATATAGCTACCACCCAGTTAATCCCTATCAGAGGATTAATGAGCTAATTAGGTTAAGGCTTTTACAGTCCAATCATTTCACCTCTGAACTTTCTTGCATTGTCTCAAACATGAGCTTTTGGGGAACACCTCATATCTAAATGATACCATATGTCATGAGAGATACCAGTTTTCCTCTCTTGTAATGTATCTGCCTTGTTTTTGTATTAGGATAATGATAACCTCATAAAGTAATTCCTCTATTTTCATCTTTTTAAAGAGATTATAAAAAGTAGACATAATTTCTTCCTTAAAGTTTGACAGAATTCACAAGTGAACCTATTTGGGCCTGGCATTTTCTGTTTGAAAAGGTTATTAATTATTTATTTAATTTATTTAAAAATAGTAGATCTATTCATATTGTGTTCTTATTGGAGTTTTGACAGACCATGCCTTTCAATGAGTTGTTGACTTTCATCCAAGTTACCAAATTTGTGGGCATAGAGTTTTCTACTTTTGTCCATTTACTTTCCACAGTATTTGTTGCAATGTTTCCACTTTGATTTTTGACATTAGCTATTTATATATCCACATTTTTTTCTCATTCATGTAGCTAGTGCCATATAAATAATATTGATTTTTTCAAAGAGCCAGCATTTACCTCATTGAGTTTTTTCTATTTCTGTTTCATTTACTCTGTTCTAATTTTTATTATTCCTTTCATCTAATTACTTAGAGTTTAATTTTATATTCTTTTTGAATTTTTTTATTTGTCATTTTTAGATATACATGATAGTATAGTATATTTTGACATACATACCTAGAGTATAACTCATTTGAATTAGGATCCCATTCCTGGACATGATGTGGAGTTTCACTGGTCACGTATTCATATATGAACACAGGAAAGTTATATCTGGTTTGTCTATTTTCTCTAGTTTCCTAAGATGAAAGATTAATAATAAAATAATAATTTATTCTTTTTTAATATCTACATTCAATGTTACAAATTTTCCCTAAGCACTACTTTTACTTAATATCACAAGTTTGAATAAGCTTTATTCATTTTTATTTAGTTTAAATGCTTTTTAATTTCTCTAGATATTTCTTCTTGGAATACATGTTAGTTGTAAGTCCATCATTTAATTCTTAAGTATTTGGGGATTTTTCTAGATATCTGTTATTTGTTTCTATTTTTTCCCTTTGTTGTTAATAGCACATATTGTATTATTTCTAAGTATGGTAAGTATGTTTTGGCCTAAATGTTGTCTTGTAAATACTGCATGAGAGCTTGAGGAAGATACACATGCTTTTATCAGATGAAGTAATCTATAGATATTTATTGAGCCCAGTTGATTAGTGGTGTTATAACATTTAAGAATATCTTCACTGATTTTCTGCCTGCTGAATATATTCATTTCTGCCTGCTGGGTACAGAAGTCTCCACTACAATAGTGGATTCTATTTCATCTTACACTTTTATCATTTTTTTCCACAGATACTTTGTCATTAATGTTGTTGTTTTTGTTTTTGTTTGTGGGGATGCACCAGGGATTGAACTCAGGGGCACTGAACCACTGAGCCACATCTACAGCCCTATTTTGTATTTTATTTAGAGACAGGGTCTCGATGAGTTGCTTAGCACCTCGCTTTTGCTGAGCTGGCTTTGAACTTGTGACCTTCCTCCGCACTCGGCTTATCATTATATTGTTAAGCACATTTATGTTAAAGAATTTAATATCTTCTTGAATAATTGACTGCATACAAAATGTCCATCTTTACTTATAACAACTTTCCCTACTCTAATATCTTCTCTATCTGAAATTAATAGAGCAACTACAGCTTTATTTTTAGTGTTAGCATGATATATATTCCTCTATTCATTTACTTTTTACCAATATGTTTCTGAGAAATTATGGTGAATTTCTTGTACACAACGTGTTGTGGTGTTATATTTTTTATCCACTCTGATGGTTTCTGTCTTTTAATGATGGGTTATATCACTGACATTTAAATTATCATATGGTTGGATTAATTTTACCATAATTATTACTGTTCTGTGTTTCTAGTTTTATTTCACTCTTTAGTTTTTTTAATACACCATGTTATATTTCATTTTCTTTCCTTTAGCTTATCAACTCCTTTTCATTTTTTCTTTTTTAGGTGTTGTTCTAGAATGCACAATATCAAATTACAAGCAACACATTTACCTTGAGCCACTGTTTTCATTCATTTCACTTACAAATAAAGACACATAGTTGCTATTGTTGTTTTGAACAGTTATCTTTTAGACAAATTAAAACACTAAAAGTACAATTTTTATCTACATCCTCTGAGTTCTTCTCTGGTACTCATCTTTATTCAGACGTTTCCTGTGTTGTTTTCTTCTCTCTAAAGAACTTCTTTAATGTTTCTTCCAACTAATTCTCTCATTATTTGTCCCATAAAGTTTCATTTATTCTTTACCTTTGAAAGATTACTTTTCAGGACACAGATTATTAGCTTGGTGACTTTTGTGCCTCAACACTTTAAACATTTCACCCTATCACTTCTTGCTTTCATGGTTCCTGAGGAGCAGTTCCCATCTTGGCTTCTCTATAGATAAGGTTTTTTTTCGGGTTTCCTTCAGGAGTTTTCCCCCTTTACCTCAGACTTTCTGTAGTTTGAAAGTGATATAACTAGACATAGTTTAGTTTTTTCTGTCATTTGTTCTACTTGGTGTTCTCTGAGATCTTTGACCTATGGTTTGCTGACTGATATGAATGGGAAAAACCTTCATTAATTATTATATCAATATTTCTTTCTTTATTTTCTCTTTTCTCCTTCTGCTATTTCCATTATGTAAAAGTTACACCTTTTATGGTAGGTCCATGTAGAAGGTATGGAACTTAAAATCAGGTGAGATATGGGACTGGGGTTGTGGCTTAGTGGAAGTGGGAGAGCACTTGCCTCACAAACATGAGGCACTGGTTTCTATCCTCAGCACCACATAAAAAATAGATAAATAAAATAGGGATATTGTATACAACTACAACTAAAAAAAATCAAGTGAGAGATAAGTCCTTGATATTCAGATTTGAGGTTATTCACTTGAACGATGCTATAATATCCACTCACATCCCTTCCATTTTAGGAGCAAAATATTTATTCCTTCCACTTCTTAGAATGAAATATTTACCACTTAGAGACTTCAGAAGGGTAATCCCAGTCATAGATTGCTCTTGGCTAAATAAAACTGGTATACCTAAGGCCATACATTTTTTTTCAAGTATAGAAGAGCATCTCAAGTAGAATGACCAGTTGACTAAGGGGCCTAGGCTGCAGGGGGTTTTAAAAATGAAAACATTTAAAAAAAAAAAAAAAAAAAAAAGCTAGGGCTGGTGCTAAAGGCCAGTTGATATTTTCCCCATGGGGTGACAATTCTAAATAGCTACCCTTGTATCAACCCTCACATAGAATGCCGAATAGTTTATTCAAACTATGCTATGATTCAACTTTTCACTTTGAGCAAACTTGTTTCCCCATCTGCCCCAACAGAAGCTGATCTCATGATCCCCTTACAAAAAAAAAAATCCAATCTTAAAGTTCAATTTACATGAAACCCAACATGTAACAGAAAATGTTAAAAGTTAAAACTATAGAAATAAGAATTTACTGAGAGGAAAAAAGTAGAAAAATATAGAAAAGAGCCTACAAAAAAGCAGAAGGAAAAATAATCAGAAAAAGTAAGTGATGGATTTGGAAGGTGCAAATCTAGAAAAAATTAGTATCTTAAGACACTTGTCCAACAAGGACAAGTGATTAGGATATTAATATCCTAAAGTTGTGGATAGAGTATAAACCAGATATCAATAATTTAGAATGGAAGAAGTGATTGAATGACACCTAAAATGAGAACAGGTAGTTTAAAAGAACAGAGGGCTCTAGGAATATTTTGTATTATAGATAAGTCCATAAAGATAGAGTGGAGCTGCAAAGAAAAATAGTATGGATAAACGTGTCCCAGAGATGGTTATTAGAAATAAGCTTTAGAGTACAGAAGTACTGATTTTAACAACAGTGAAGGTTTCTGGGGTTTGCTCAAGGAAGTATGAAAGTGAAACAATCATTAGTCTCACCCTTGCTTCAAGAATAAGGCTAAGTATGATGCCAACTCACGTTGTTTACACAGACTTTCAGAGGTAAAATTGTAGGAGGAGTAACTCACATGAAATCTTAGGACAGTCCAACACCTGCAGGGAGAAATGGGATGCTGACACTGCTCATCTGCGAGACATGTCTCTGTATACTGATCAGAAAACTTAACACCTGGGAAAGAATGAGTACAGGCTTGTGGGAGAGAATGAAGCCCTTGGAACCATATTTATGAAGTAGGTCATACTTTTTGGGTTTTTTTGCATGACCTTTATTAGGTATTCACAGGGAAACATGTGAATTGTCCTGATAAAGACTACTTTCTGGGCTGGGGTTGTAGCTCAGTGGTAGAGTGCTTGCCTCACACATGTGAGGCATTGAGTTTGATCCTTAGCACGGCATAAAAAATAAATAAATAAATAGCCTTTCTTAACCAGGCCTAAAAGGGAACAATGACATATGCAAGAAACACTGTTCAGGCCCATCTTCTCTCCTATGGGACAAATTTTTAATCAGTGATGAGAAAGGGCAACAACAACAAAAATCTCACTCTCAAAATGCTAGAGGAATTTCACTGTGGCTGTGGCCCTAAACTTGGAGGAGGAGATAGAATAATTGTGAAGACCAGGAGTGCAGTGCCTGCCTGAAACACGAGGTTAAATCATAACATCAGAGCACAAATCCATGCTGCCCTCAAGCACACAGTCATAGAGTAAAAGTAAGAGATAAATCTTAGCGTGAGACCTGCAAGAGACAGATACAACAAAGGTATATCTAAAACCAGGGATTGGACACTGGAAAAAAAAACCCTCTGGCAGGCAGCCCTCACAGTAAATCCAGTGTGTACTGTAGATAACCATAGCAACAAAAAACCTTAACTCAAGTACAAATTATGATTATATTAATAGAAGCATTCACATGCAGAATAATTAAAGGCATGCCCATATCCAAGCATAAAAATGCCTTAGTCTGTCTAGTACTACATAAAATGTACACCTTTAACAAAAAGTATGCCGAAAAGCTAGAAAAAAAATAACCCTAAGATATGAAATTCAATAGAAATATAACTAGGTAAGACACAGATTTGGGAAATATATGGCAGGAAGTTTAATATAAAATTTGTAATTGATTATTTTCCTAAAGTCTCTAATAGAAAAAGTATATAATATGCAAGAACAGATAGGTAATTTTTCAGAGAAATATAAAGGAGAAATAGAAAAATAATGAAACAAAAATACTACATCTAAAAACAGAGAAAATAAAAATGACTTTGGAGTTCCTTTAAGTAGGCAATTATAGCTGAGAATAAATTAAAAAAAACTGAAACAGGAAGCTAAAAAAATAATGAAATGAACATAAAGAGTATCCAAGATCTATTGAAGAAATGTTTGGGGGGATCTCAAGAGAAGAGAAAAAAAACAATGGAGAACAGTGCAGAAAAATGAAATTCAAATTAACACTAGCTTTAGAATTTTCCAAAAATACAACCAACAAATCAAAGTTTTAAGATACTCAAAAACATCATGCAGGGTGAATACAAATTCACACATGCATACACTTCTACATACACACTCCTAAGTATATTATATTTAAACTACATATAAAGATAAAATCCTAAGTGCATCTGAAATAAAAGCACATCACAAGCAGAGAACGAACAAAAAGTAGGACAACAAACATCTTGTCTTATACCAGAAGACAATGGAGTCAAGTCTTCAAAATATTAGAGAAAAACAGGTCAAATCAGATTTCTATACCCAGCAAAACCAGTTTATAAAATACAGGAGAAACAAAAATTTCTCCAATGAAAACAAATAATTTATCATCTGAAGACCTACACTGCAATAAATATTAAAAGTTCTTCAGGCAAAATACATGTACCAGTCAGAAACCTAATCTACACAAGGCAATAGAAAGAATTGTACTAAATGAAGATAAAAGAAATGTATTTACTGTCTTATTTTTAATTCTTTAAAAAACTGTCTAAAATAAAATGGTAGCAATATACTCTGTGTTTATAGCACATGTAAAAATAAAATGTATGACAATAATAGTACAATAAATGGTAGACTAGATTGTGAACATAATTTTATAATGTCTTTACATTGTGTGTGAAGAAATATAATAACATTTAAAGGTAGGCTCTGATTAATTAAAAAAGTATATTGTAAACTTGAGTGTATATAAATCATGCTATAAATAATAAATTAAGGGAACATAACTCTTAGTAGTTTAAAAATGTCCAAATAAATCCTAAAAAAGCAGATCAAAAAGAAAAATGGAACAAAGGACAGAGATAACAATTTAGAGTATAGCTAGCAAAATATTAGATTAAATCCAGAAGTACTAATGGTCACTTAAATGTGAATGATCTAATCACAAAGGTTAAAGTCTGTCATTGGAATAAACAAGTAATATTCAACAAAATGCTATCTACAAGAAGCCCACTTTTAAATATAAAGACCTAACTTTGTTGTGTTAGATGGAAACAGAGTTAACGGCATAAACTCGTGCTTTTAGAGTAGATAGATAGGTAGGTAGGTACACACGTGCAAACATTTACAAAGATACATAGCTCGGTGTGATTGTGTATGTGGATTAATGTACATACATACATTTCTGAGCTCTATTCACTCAGCCACAGCATGTCTGGCACCCAGATCTTGATTTCTAAATACTAGTCTCCAAAACGCTACTCTGCTTTCTTCAAAAAGAAACCAGACCTCTTTTAAGAAGTGCTTGGCTTCAGGCCTGGAGCAAGGCACATACAAGAGGAACCTGCCTTATCTTGTGACATCAGAACCTAAGTACAAGTGTGATAAAGCGGGGGAACATATGAAAAAAATACAGAAGGTATCCTTATAAAGCAGCTGTTAGCTAAGATTGGAATGATTTCAACCACAAAATAAATAATAATTGTATTGGATTATATCTGCATAATAAATATCCATGAGACCATAGTGATTTAAGTAAATTTTCTAATCAATACATAAATTGGGAATAGCTTTTCCTTCCAGGAGAATTTCACTAATTAAATGTTTAATAAATGAGAGAAATAAACCATCACTGGGAAATCACTAATTTTTGTAGGCAAGATTCACCTTTGAATGCTAAAATTATGTGTGAAAATTTAAAGAAAATAAAGGTGTTTGTATTATCTTAAAATATCTCCCGTAAAAACTACTTAATTACAAAAGTAAATTTAGCATCATTCCAGTAGAGAAGCCCAGAAGATATTGTCTTAGCTCAAGTTCATATTATCCATGTTAAGATATATTACGGCACATACTTGGTTTAATACACTCAGGATGGCATAACATTTTGCACACCCAATCATGGGAAAACATCAGATAAACCCAAAATTTAGGCTTGCAGAGTGCTACCAAATATTGACCAGTTCTTTTTGGAAGCTTAAAAGGCAAGGAGAGCCCGAGGACATTTTAGATTGGGGGAGACCATAGAGACGTTGACAGCTAAAGGCAACATGAAAGTCTGCATTGGATTTGGAAAAGGACATCAATGGAAAGACTAATGACATATGCAAAAGGAATGTGGTTTAGTTAGTGTGACTGTACAAATGTTAACTCCTTTGATTAATAATTTTAGCATGAAATGTGGAATGTTAACATTGGGGAAGCTGAATGAAGGCTATACAGCAGCTCTCCGCAAAATTTTGGCTATGTCTCCATAAATCTAAAATCATCTCAATATGAGAAGTTTAAAGAAACTACTAAAAAATAATGAAAACTCTGTAAGATTTTAAAAATATAAGAAAATAGAATTTAATAAAGTAAATTAAGAATTTTGAAAGCTTCTTACAGATGATGACCTTCATAGAATAGAGAATTGAGTTAAACTATCTGTAATGCTAGCCTGCTCACAAATATTAACCTCAAATTTATATTGAAATCCACAAAAATCAAGAAGAATCTAAGATGTAGTGAAATCTCATAATAAACTTGAATCTGGCCTACAATAATATATTATCCTTCACAAATATCATCCTGTCCTTAAAACTTTCCAACACCATATCTCAGTTTTTTCCTGCTTGCCATTCCACAATCTTTACTTGCTTTTATTGCTACTTTATGCACACTATCATTTTCATTTGACAGCTTATGCTTCACTTCCCCCTCCAAACATATAAGTCTACCCTTCAATTTGTCTTCTCACATCAGTACTTTTCCTCATCCGCATGTCATCTGGCAATTAGCGGATCTTGAATTTACTACAGAGCAACTAAGTTCATACCACTCCAAATCATGTTCTTTATTCAAGCTTGGCTTGGAAATTTGAGAAATGAAGATAAACTTTAAGTAATAAGTAGGATGTAAGTGAAGAACACTTCATTCCAAAGAACAAGAGCAAATGTAAAGGCAAAAAAGAAGAAAGAAATTTTGTAAATAATACGATTTGATGATAGCATCAGAGAATGTCTGGCACAATCTCACTTTTCAAAGAAGTATTTAGAGGATTAGAGACTTTCCCAAGGTCACATAGAAATTAGACTTCCATTCCTCTTCTTTCCAAATTGAAGTTCTTCTCATGATTTCATACTAGTTCAATTTGATGGAGACAATGACCATAGTGCAAGATAGTAAGATGGAAATTAATAATAGCTATTTTAAAATCGGATTATAAAAGGAGTTGAATATCAGTCTAAGGAATTAGAATTTTTATACTATAAGTTTCTGTGTTACTTAAAATTTTTCAATCATAGTTTTGATTTATTCAAGAGACTCAAATACATTTTCTTCTTGACCCTAGTTTTCTCACCTGTTAAATGACAACAGCAATATCGAGGTTCAGTTTATTGTATTACATAAATCTACATAAATTTCCTAATGTTCAATAAATGACAGTCATTATTATTTTATGATTTTTTATATTTCAATGTAAAAATACAAAGGTAAATTTTAGTTGCTGTCTTTCTATATTTAATTAATGAATTATATGTTGTATTGCTTATAAATTTTTTCTTCATTTAAAAAAACAACCACTATACTATGAAATTGAGATTGTTTTATTCACAACCCACTGTATACCAAATATACGATAAATTTGGGGCAAATGATTAAAAATAATGAAAAGCTATATGAAAATGTACAATTGAAATTCAGATTTAAGACCTTCACCTAAATACTCTATTATAAAATAATATGGTATTTTTTTTAAATTTAGAACACATTAACTTAAAATGCTCCTGAGAGGCTCTCATATCACAATTTGTGGATATAAAAATCAGTATGCAATAAAAATTTGGAGATAAGATAATTGTGGATAAGAAAATGAAGGTGAACACTCACTCAGCAGATGTTAAACTACATGCCAATCAGCTTTCTGTTGCTGTGACCAAAATACCTGACAAGAACAACTTAGAGGATGAAAAGTTAGTTATTGACTCATGATTTCAGAGGTCTCAGTCCATAGTCAGGTGACTCCATGTCTCTGGGCCCAGGTTAAAGCAGTGCATCATGGCAGAAGAGCATGGCAGAGTAAAGCTGCTCTGCTTAACAGAGAAAGTGAAGGAGGAGACAGAAATGATAGGATCCCCAGGGACACACAATCAGTGACCTGCTTCCTCCAACTATGTGCACCTACCTATAGTTACCACCCAGCACAAAAGTCCTTTCAAATTATTAACCCATCAAATGTATTAAGTCACTGATTAGGATATAGCTCTTCTAATCTAATCACTTCACCTCTGAACACTCTTGCATTAATACAGGAGTTTTTGGAGGACATCTTATATTCAAACTTTAGAAAGTTGTACACCCTGACTTATGTTTTTTAAGTAAGTTTTTCAATCAATTTATGATTGGTATCTCCCTGTCCATTTTATCACATCTATTGAAGTCAATAATAACAATGTATTGAATGCCTAAAACCTGCCAAAAATTAGGTTAAATCTGAGGACTCAGAGGAAATAAGAAGGAATGGTTTTGCTATGGTCTGAATGAGTCATCAAGAACTCCTTGCTGGAAACTTAACAATGAAATAGTGCCAAGAGGTGGGGCTTTTGAGAAGAGTTTGGTCCTAAGATCTCTGTTCTCATGGATGGTCCTTTATAAAAGGGACTTCCAGGAGTGGATTCGCTCTCTCTGCTATTCCACTGCATGAGGATATAACATTAGTCCTCTTATGAAGAAACAGGGAAAAGGCTCTCACCTGATGCTGCCTCCTTGAAGTTAGACTTCCCAGACTCCAGAACAAGGAAAAATGAATGACTTTTCTTTATAAATTGCCTGGTCTGTGGTCTTCTTTGTGGTTTTTTTAGTGCATTATAATCATACATAATCATGGGGTTCATTTTGACATCTGTAAAAACATATTCCCTAATTTGCTCCATTTTAATCCATAGTGCTTTCCTTTCCCCACCCCCTGCTCCCTGACATCTTTTATCTACTACACTGGTCTTACTTCTATTTATTTATTGCTTTGTTTATGATTTTTCATTACTACAGCACAATCAAACTAAGACACTTCTCTGTCAAAAAATTAAACTTGATATAAGTTTTGAGATTGAATAGGATAAGTATTCATGTTTAAATTAGTATCTATAAACAAGCAGTTTTGTACTTATGAGTTCAAAGAAGCTATGAAAATTTGTTTATAAAGAGATATTGAAGTGTATGTTAATATCATTTGGCTAAGTTTTAAATGAAGGCAATTTTTCAAATGGAGTTAGATATCAAACATGACGAAAAGCGAACAGGAATAAATGAAGTAAACTGTCTTTTTGACTAAATTTGAAAAAGATAGCTACTGTGGTCATGAAAAAATATAATCATTAATTGAGCAATTTTATTATTTAATGACTGGCACACTAAAATATTAGTCAAAGGATTAATGGGATCATATATTGTACAATTGTTGATTTAAAAGTTAGACAAGCAAATCTTTCAACTTGCCAGTTTTGGTGTCAAAATTTATGTTTATGAACCTAATAGTAACTAAGAATAAACTTGCTTTCAAGTAAATTATTTTTCAATGAACAGAAAAATCAATCTTTAACAACAGGTTTGAATTTTGCTTCCTCATTTATAAATACACAGACAAGAAAAATTGTTTCATCGTCAAATAATTACTAAATTATCAAATAGTAATTCTGGAAAAATTGAGATAAAAACTAAATAAATATATCCAAAAGAGAAAACAAAAATCCAACAATGTCTGTTCATTAACACTAATTTTGTTTGAATATAATTCTTCCTAGGAGAAAATCAATAGATACTGAGAGTCTTTAATCAAGAGACAAATAATCGATTACTTAATTTTTTTCCTTTGTGATTCATTAAAATGAATTGAAACCCACTTATATTTTAACTCTTCAAGCTCTATAGCAATCAATAAATATTTGTTAATACACATTGGAAATTACTTCTCTACAAGATATTATACTTAAGCATTTCATTAGAATGAGTTTGTAAAAATAGCTAACAGCGGGGCCATATCTGAGTCAATAATACTAACAATGGCTTCAGATTTATTAAAAGAGAACAAAGAGTCTATTATGCATGCAGAATAATACTCTCACATTTGACTCCCTGCTAGCATCTTCTTCTTTTTGATCCTGTCCTTACAAGCCTGTAATCATCAACTTTCAGGCAGCCAGTTCTTTAATGTGAAAATTGAAATAGGCTGAAAAGATTATTTCTAAAAGCAGGTAACACAGGATTGTGCCCTGCAGTGCTGTATGATACAATTCAGAGAGAGCTGTATTGCCACTTAAATTGTGGACATATGGAATGGGATCAAAACAGGCCAGCAGGCGTTGTGGGATAGCTGCCAAGAAGGTCTTACAGAAAAGTGTTTCATTGTCACCTTCACTTCATGGAGATAAAAGCTTAACAAGGAGCAAGCGATTCATTCTGTTGATGATTACAGAAAGTAAGATGAGCTTCTGGAGGGAAGCTATAAAAAGAGTAGGCTGGAAGTTTTAAGTGACACATTGCTAATTTGGAGACTTTCATCCCTCCTAAATTTCATTAGCAATGATGCTGTGTGAGAAATGTGTTTGTGCAAGTTGTGGGTAACTGAACACAGAATACTATACACTTGATTACCCTCTGTGTTGATATGGGCTGATCAGCACATGGTCTTCAACAGGAGGCACAAGCCTTGGTCATTTTTAGTAACACTTGGATGTCAGCACACAGCCACAAAGGCAGTGAAGGGCCACATGCAGCCAGCAGCTGCAAAGCACATTCAGCATCTTTTTTTTTTTTTAACTTCAAAACAGCTCTTTACATATACACCTCAGCACCTATGCTCAGTAAGTCTCTGTTATAGACTAAGGTCTCTATTTGACCCTTTAAAATCTTTTTAAAATATGAATCTACTGGATATTTTTTTCTTATTTGAGAAAAGGTTATAAATATTAAGCCAATATTAAGGACAATTTAAAATATTAAATATATATGACATATAAGAGGGGAAAAAATTATAGCCCTCATTTCTAGGTTAAATGGCAAAGGGGAGATGGATTGGAGAACTTTCATTTCCCAATGCCAAAAACAAAAAGCAAGAAAGAAATAATTTTCATAATATACAAACAATTCATCACCAACAATAAACAGGAATGGTGAAAAAATATCATACATAAGCCCTGATATGATTTAGGAGTTTATGCAGTTAAAATGTCTGGAAGTAAATTTTTATGACTGCCCTGCATGTGAAAGCCAAACACACACACACACACACACACACACACACACACACACACACAGGCACACACTCGATTAATGGGAAAGTTATAGCATCAGTACACTGGTGAAAATGCAAGAAAGATTTAAAATAGTTGACAACAAGTTCTCAATGAACTAGAAAAATATCAATGATAGAACGCAAAGATAGTATAATAAAAGTAATAAAGAATAATGAGGGCAGAAATTTAATGAATAAGAGAGAAAAATTTACTAATGTGGACAAAGGAATTAAAACTTGTCAAAACATGTATCAATAAATTGGCTGGTAAGGGTGCTCAAGAAACCACAAAGGGAAGGTCCTGGGAAACAAGAGCAATCAAATATGTTACAGGTATGTATGAATACAGCAATAAATCCCACTATTATTTGTAACTATAATGCACTAATAAAAAAGACAATTAAAAAAGAAGAGACAATTATACATTATTAGGAACAAATAGAGCATAAATGCATATAGAATAAATGGTATTATGTTTTGATTAATTTTAATTATGACATATAGAATTTTATGACAATAAATTGGAAATCTAAATGGAAACCAATTTTATTAAACTAGTCATAAACATTATCTCAAGAAAAAGTAGAAACCCTGAGCAATATAGAGAAGAAAGTAGAAATGCTGTTGCTGCATTTACCTAAAATAGAAGTACCAGCCTGAGGTGTTCAACAGAGAGTCCTGCCAATCAATCCTTACATACCTATAAACTGCTTCTGAGCAAGAAAAAGGAGGAAATGTCCCCAATTCTGGGTTTAAGGTCAGCATAACTCTGGGTCCAAGAATGAAAGAAAGCAAAAGCTAGAGGCTAATCTCTTTTAGCAACACATAATATTGTAATTGAAATGCGACAAAATATGAATATATTTGATCTTGCTATACTGCATATACTGATGAAAGGATGCATCATGACTATGGGTTTTATCCTAGAGATGTAGCTTTTCTTTCTTCTTTTTTTTCTTTTGTCCTGGGCATAGAACCCAGAACGCTTAGCCACTGAGTCACAACTGCAACCTGTTTTATTTTTTGAAACAGGGTCTTGCTAAGTTGATTAGGGCCTTGCTAAATTGCTGAGCTTGGTTTTCAACCTGTAATCCTCTTGCCTCAGCTTCATGTGCCACTGGGATTACCAGCAGGCTCCACTTTACCCAGCCAGAAATGCAATTCCTCTTTTTGGGGGGTGGGATGGGGATGGGGCCGGTGGTATCAGTACTAGGGATTGAACTCAGGGGCACTCAACCACCGAGTCACATCCCATTCCAATTTTATATTTTATTTAGAGACAGGGTCTCACTAAGTTGCTTAGTGCTCACTTTTGCTGAGGCTGGCTTTGAACTCACGATCCTCACGGCTCAGACTTCTGAGCTCCTGGGATTACAGGCATGCATCACTGCTTGGCTAGCAATTCTTGATCAAAAACATTACTAATGTAATTAACAAGGTTTATAAATAAAAGAAGAAAAATTACTCATAAAAGAATCACAAAGGATTAGCTAAGGAAAGTCCTTTAACTTAATTAATGGTAAATAAAAGGAAATGTAGCAGATGTTGCAATTAATGGTAAAATTATGCAATCTACCATTGTATTCAGTTTAGATATTTTTATTGTTGAATTTTTATTATGAGGGTATATATGTGTTCAATTGAAAATAAAATATTAAAAATCTGGTTTAAAATGATTGAAGAGTAGAAACACCAAAAATACGCTAACATGAACATTGGTTTTCTTTATATTTCTATGGTTATTTGACTAGGGTAATTATTACCTTGCTTACATAAAAAATAAGTTCTGATAACTGTGAAAAGAACTTTCCATTATGTAAAACAAGAAACACCAAATAATTTAATTTTAAAATAGCCATATTCATTTTTTTATATATTTGAAATTCACAAAGTTAGAAATGAGTGAGTCTGAGTTTATCAATTAATGATAAATATTTTCTGCAATCTGTGTTAGTATCTAGAGGTGAGAATAAATCAAAAAACATAGAGTCCAGATAAAAATGGAGGCACAGAGATAAATACATATAACATGAATAAAGACATACATCTGATGAGTACCAATGCTAGTGTTGGCTGTAAAACTCACATTCATAAGTCAAGACTTTTGAAATTGCTATCAACTATTCATGTAATTAAAGAATTCATTTAACCATTTGAAGCTAAAATTCTTGTATTAGAACATGGAAAAGCTTGAATTTATGGTAGCTAATTCTCTAGGTATTTAAATGTTTAAAAAGTTAATTTCACAAAACAGACACTCGTACTGATAGCCTTGCTCTGCGTACAGAAGAACAGGTGGGTTTTTTTCTTTAGCTGAAATGGAAACACACATCCACAAACACACACATCCACAAGCACACACATCCACACACAAAATAAATAATAGCTGTTGAAATAGTTATGTGATTCTTTCCCAAAGTGTGTGCTTTAGATTACAGAGGATATATTTTATGTTTTTCTTTTCATATAAAGACAATGATATGCTTGTGTATTTTCTAAATGCTTGCTATATTATTCTTTACTGGGAAAAATCCTTTAACTAAACAGTGAATGTCATAATACTCTTGTGGGTTTTTTTTTTTCCTCATCCAACTCATTTCATCTTGGCTGGTTGTTTTTAATAGTGAAAACCATCATAACTAATGTATAACTTCCCTCTTTTCAGTCTGAAGTAATTTTGATTCTAATAAAGTATTTATCCTGAAGTTTGAAGCTTTCCATTTTCTGGTCTAGAGAATATAACTTTTTAATAGGAACATAGAAACATAATGAGTCTTGGTCTCCTGGGCTCCTCACCCATTTTGAAAACACAATGTTATCATTTAATGCCCCTGCAAGCCTTTCATTGCAATGAGGACTTCTCACTTCCTCATTGAGAAGTGAGAGCTAAGACACCTGGTACCTGTTCCAGGCCTGATGAATCCTACAGGGGAGAAGGAGTGATGGGCTGTGGAGAGTCTTCTTACCCTGAAACACTTGGCTCCTCTGGTAAAATGTCCCTGATCCAGGTCACAACAGGAGGATGAGTGTACAGCTAGCTTCAGTCATAGTGTTGCAGCTGGAGGTGATGGAGCCTGTTTCCATTGTGGACATAAAACAGGCTGGGTTGGAGGGAATCAGAATAATTCTCTTGGAGATAAATGCTGGCTCTATTTGTTGGTTCACAATTTCATTGCTATCAACCATATGATGCTCTTCTAATACAATGACCACAGAAAAAAATCAAGTTTTTTTTTCCACCTGACCTAGGAGCTAAGTTACTGGAAAGCCAGTGGATTGGAAAGTACACTAACTTCTTTTCTTATTACTACTTACTTCTTGCGAACTAACAAAACTGAAAATTCATAATCCACAATTGATTTTTTCCTTTCATAGTATTGTTTTCAATGGCTCAAGATGATTAAAAAGTAATTCTCCAACCCATTTGTCAGAGTTTCTTCCCATCACAGTTTATTTCTCAGCCAAATGAGGCAATTAAAAACCAGAAATGTTCACATGCACAGATTTGCAGTGTATCTTCTTTCTGCCTCTATGTGCAAAAAGTAGCAGCTTGTAATTTTCTAAGAATGGAGAAATCAAGTTGATTTCTCAAGTACTCTATTCCTTTGATCAGAAGGACTTGTACATTGTCTTCCTTCCATTTATGGACTACCATGTTAGGAAGACAACACTCTTACAATTTAAACACTGTAGACAATTCTCTACCACTACATATTGCATTTGGAGGTTCATCTCTTTTGAACTCTCACAGAAGTATTTCTTCATCTCTCAGAATACTTCTAGACTTCTTCCTATATCATCCAGCATGAAATATAATTTAGTCTTAATTGGCTCAAGTGAAATTTAACTGAGAATGTTAGTCCAGTATAAAATATCATAGAATTAATTCAAAAGTCTTCAAACATTCAGAGTCTTATCACTGTCTAGTTAATTAAATGTTTCTGTTAGTATTTAGTTGCAGAACACATAAAATATCTCTATCTTAAGTTGGCGTAAGATTAGCAATCAGGTGTTTTCAGAATGGTTGAACTGGTCAGAAGCAGGGCCTTGAGAAATTAGCCCCATAACAACACTAGCAACTGGTTTATCAGAAGAGTTAACCCAATCATAATAGTGAGGAATCAGAGACACCCCTGGTGAACACTCCACACTAGCCCTGACAACATCATACTGTCTTTAGCTTGGCATATTGTCTGCTGGTTGGTTTCCATGGAGCTGGAGACCAAAAAGGGAGACATTATTGCAAAAAGCACTATAGCCCCAAATTTCATTAAAATTCATGAGATTGGTGGAACCTAGTTTTCAAACAGAATACAAACTAAATGGTAGAATAAGAAACAGGTACTTATGGCTCCCATCTCTCCCTAACACTCATACTCTGAGGGAGCTCTTTCAGAAATATTCAAAGCAGTTTCAAAAATGGCTCCCTTTAGTGTAATCCTTTAGTGAGTGTATGCTTGTGTAATTATGTGTTAGGCATTCTTGAAGGTATACCCACACTCAGGGGCATTGAGGAATTATTATTTAATTGAATTATTAGACACTAGACAAAAGATTAGGACCTTGGCATTTTAATTCCATATATTCCTAATTAAGCTATCTCCTAATTCTGGTAGATGGAGGAAGAGAATGGATAGGCAGAAAAATAGAGCAGCCAGAAAGGAAGGAAATGAAGGTAGGGGTAAAGGGAAGGAAGGAAAATAAGTGCATCTGAGGGTTATTGCATGCAGTAATACTACAAGAAGGCTACTTCCCACATGGAAAACTGAAAATGAGAAGGAAATGTGATGTCAGCCATCATCACACCATCAGAGTCTCCCCAGTCCAGTTCCCCAGGCTTGGTTAATTACTTGTCTCTGTAATTTTAAACATTACATATTTCATATAAGTCAAATTATTAGATGTTGATTTGTGTTTTCATAGAGAACATATCATACAAGTGCACACCAATATTTCTAATCCCCATGATACTTAATATGCAGGCTGTGTGACACCTCTCTCGTCTAAACTGGTAGGTATCTACTTAATATTGTATGGAAAAATCATTTTGGGCAGATATTATTGAGATTTAATAAAAAAGATAAAGCATGCCATGTATTACCAAGTCCACTAGATTTGCTAGCTTCCTTTAATTAGAAAAAACTAGTTTTAACTTTCATTCCTTTCCATGGTAATCAAATTCTGGTTTTAATATTTTTATTACATCTACATAACATAATAAAATTCAATATGGCCACAGTATTCTTCACCAAATATCTTAAATTGTGATTTATTAGAGCCATTGTTATAATTTTTCTTTATGTTCTCATGTATTATACTAAATTTAAATTGTTTCTTTTGGAAATTTTATACAGGTTGATATTTGCAGAAAGAATAATTCAGGATCATTTTGTTTGCAGGATTCCACAGAAATAGTAATTTCTCTTTACTATTACTTTATTTGGTAGCAAAATACAGAAAACCAATAACTGTGGTACTAAATTCTTACCAAGTATAGAAGGGTTATTAGGTGGCTACATTAAATAATTTACAAATCAAAAAGTTTCTTCTTTTCCATTTCCTAGCAGCTACTGACGAATAATTAACCTTAGAAAGTTAGTTGGCTTCCACATACCTTTGTCCTACTGGAGAATTGGCTAAAAAGAGAGTTTTGCTAATAGCTAGATGTTGCATATTGGCTGAATATGTCACATAAAAATTAAGCATAGTTTTCTTGTCTTTTGCAATGCAAAAATTTGACAACAACTAAACAATATTTTTGCTTCAGTAAATATTCATTGTGTTATAAGTAATTTCCTCATATCTCAGTCTAACCAAGAATTTTGAATAATCTTTAAATTTAAATAATGAGTAACTATTTTAACAGATTAAATTTTTGCATAGCAAAAGACAAAACAAACAACTACAACAACAACAACCAAAAAAAAAAAAAACTATGTCTCTGGAGGTATGCCTTTGGAGTATATTTGCCCCTGAAGAGTGTAGCTCTCTCTGTTTCCTGATGTGATGTGTTGAGCAAATTCCCTCTCTCACCTTCTTGTACTGTGATGTTCAGCCTCATCTAGAACCCTGAGGGATGAAGTTGACCATATATGGATTGAGACCTCTGAAACCATAAGCCCCCAAATAAACTTTTATAATCGTTCTTGTCAGGTCTTTTAGTTACAGTAGCAAAAAAGCTAAGAGAAACCTGAGTCTATTCAAATAATGTTATATTTAATATAACATATCTATTTTATATTTACTTATTTTATTATATGTGTATTTTAATCATACTGAACTTTATTACATATTGTAATAATATTTATTTTCTATAAAATTTTATTATATATATATATTATGTATTTTTTTAAATATTGTGTATATATGTACCCATACACAAAAATGACCAAGCTATAATTCCTTCAAAGCTATGACCTTTTAGTCACCTCTGTGTTACCTCAAGCCGACTTAACACCTCCAAATCTAGAAGGGATTTAGTAAATGTTTTCTGAATTAAGTAATGAAAAAAAACATTGTGACTGTTGCATCTGCAACTATGTAAATAATGTACTTCATAGTAGAAAGGTAACAAAAAGATCTTTTTCCTGTAACAAAAATCGTCAATGTCTTTACAGTGATATATGGAAAGAAGAGAATAAAGGAACAACACACAGAGAAAAAAATAATAGAGGAACAGAGAGGAGAGCAAGAATTAGATAGCATTGTAATCACTGGACCCACATCAACTTTTATGATTCCTTCAGAGCCCTTTTTTCCACCTCTTGCAAATGCTATTTATTTTTCACTTAAAGAATTAACAAGGAGTTTTTGTTAAATTACTATAAAGATTTGAGCTCATATTAATGCTTATGGGTAGACCCAGTTAATTGAGTTCTATTATTAAAATGATGTTTCACTGTGTATGAGATACAGCATGTAAAATTACCAAATATAGGAAAAGGGCAAACACATTACACAAATGCATCACCATATTAACTAAGGAAATTTAAAGATAAATAATTAAATGTATAATTTGTGATAGCTCATGTCAACTATCTGAAAATTTTGACCTATTAATTTATATTTGATGAGGAAAACAATTCAGTCTCATGATTTATTTTACCAAATGACAGCATAAATGGTCCAATATGTGAATCTTCAATATTTTAGGACCAGTGACTCCACTGAGACTCTAAACCAAATCCCTGGACGCACTCCCAGAAATTTGTACAAACTCAAGCTCTAGATTCATACTGGTGCGGATGGGGCATGCTCTTAGGTATAAACATGCACATAAGTTTCAAGATGCTCAGGAACATATTGGTTCTGAAATGTAAGAGTTCAATACAAAAACCACTGTGCTTTGCAGGAGATATAAAATACTTCTTGTTCACTCCTCCTATTGCCACACCAAGCAATTTCCACTAGAGAAACATGACTAGTCTCTTGACCCAGTCCTTTATTAATCTTTGATCTGGTTGGGGAGAAAGTGTTGCCTGACTGTTTAGGGACATCCATCAGAATATATTTCTAAGCACTCGTTTCTTCTACAGCCCTCTTCCTCTACCCTCTGTGAGCCAACAATCCAGAATATGTGTCTGCTAGACAAATTCATCTTTTTTCTTAGGTGTCATTATGCCAATGAGTAGCCTAAGAGAGGTGTTATGGTTTGGATGTGGGGTGTCCCCAGAAAGCTTATGGGTGAGACAATAAAAGAGGGTTTAGAGGAGACATGTTTGGTTTATGAGAGCCTCAACCCAGTTAGTGAACAAATCCCATGATGGGGATTAACTGAGTATCACTGAAGGCCTGTAAGGTGTGGCTGGAGAAGGTGGGTCATTGGGGGAGTGCCTTTGGAGTCTCAAAAGTAGAGATCTCTCTTCTTCCTGATCATCCTGTGAGTTGCTTCCCTCTACTACATTCTTTCACCATGATGTTCTGCTTCACCTTGAGCCCCAAGGAACGGAATCAGCTGTCTATGGACTGAGACTCTGAAACCATGAGCCCCCAAATAAACTTTTCCTCCTCTGTAATTGTTTTAGTCAAGCAGTGAAAAAACTGACTAAAACAAAGGGTAAGTAGATCAGTGTGTGGACAAGTGCAGGAGACATTAAAAAGTCAGTCTGGTCCCAGATCAAAGCCTTTCCTTATATAGCCTTGACCATAATAATCCTCAACTATAATCAGTAATAATGTTCAATTTCAAACTTGAAAAGTAGGCATAGGCCTGTTGTTTATTAACAACCCTAATACCGTAATATTTAGTATGTATATTTAGAGCTACATGGCAGAATAAAGGAAATCTTTGAAATAAATCCTATTTTTTTTAATTTTTGGTGAGAGAGTATGTTCAAAAATTTTGAAAGTCTTTTATTCAAACTCAAGTGGCATGTCCTGCTGTACTCAAGAACTTAAAAATTTTAATTCATTTGTATACACATCCCACAGATAGATAAATGCTAGTCCTAAAACTAAGGTCTAATGAATCTCGGTTTCTTTGTATTGTCTTTTAAAATGTCTTTAGCTCCATACAAATAAATAATGTGGGGGAGAAACTAAAGTTCTATAACTATGTATGCTCTTGGTAAAACCCCTCCTCCAGGGTTCGGGTGACTGCCTTCCATGATGGCCTCTCCTTAGAAGGGCACTAATCTCATTGAGGGGGCTCCACTCTCATAATCTTATGTAACCTAACTGCCTCCCAAAGGCTCTGTCTTCAAATACTATTCTAGTGGAAGATAGAGCTTCAACCTGAGTTTGGGGAGGATACAAATATTCAGTCTCCAGCAATCACCAAAATTATAAGTGTTCATGTCAGTGTCTGTCGGTATTTTTTATGTATTGTGACTAAGATACTTATATGTGCTGAATAACAATAAATAAAATTACTGTGTATATCTGTTTTGCCATTAAAGAATTGAGTCCTCAACATCTAGCTCCAAACTTGTCTTTCTTTTTATACATTGGCTTTAGGGCTGATCATTTAAATATAATATTTTCTTTCTACCTCCTGGGTACTACATCTAATATTTTCAGCAAAATTATTTGTATATAATCAGTGCTTTGGATTTATACTATAAAAGTGCTTCTTTTGTTTTTAATTGATTAGCCACAGCACAACCAAAGAAGCTAGTTTGCTTTGTCCATGTATTCTGAAATACTGGCTCTTTTAGTAGCTGTTAAATCCTTCAAGTCAGATTGATATTTTATTGCATTTATACCATCAGTATCTAGAACTAAATTTCCTCCAAAACCAAAATTGTTGGTAATTCATAATTCAATAGATACCCAGGATTCTTTTTCTGTTTACAAATGTATTAATCATATATTTGTTGTTCATCTTCTAAATTCCAAATTATTTTTTACTTGCCAGGAAGATCAAAGGATTCCCTAGATACACTGAAGGGGCTGCAGTGTTATTTCTCCAATTATTGTAATGTATTTCCACTTGAAATTAATGATTTGGTAATAATTCACAGAGATGGAAAATGCAATAGGAAGTGATATGATCAGTTCAATGTTTTGGCCCAAAAATAACTCATTTATTTACTGGTCAATCAAAATACAATGGTAATCAAAGTGGGGTTTGAGTTGGTTAAAAGTCCCAACCTCCAGAAGCCCATTAATTCCAGACTTAATCTACTGTATGTCAAGGAGCTGACCAAATCAATTTGACTCCTTGCAATCTGTTTGAATGCCCTTTTATAAGAGTGTCAAAAGTATGTAATTATGTTATTTACGTGTTACTCTTTTCTCCAATCTTTTCAAAATTTTTCTAGATAATTTTTTTCAATTTCAGTGCCTGTTTATTTAATACAAATCTTTACATTAAAAATGTATCTTGTCAGGTGCTGAGATGCTGTGGTGCAATCCTTTAATCCCAGCAGCTCAGGAAGCTGAGGCAGGAGGATCCCAAATTCAAAGCCAGGCTCAGCAATTTTAGCAAGGCCCTAAGCAACTTACACCCTATCTCAAAATAAATAAATAGGGCTGGGGATGTGATTCAGTGGTTGAGTGTATTGGGTTCAATCCTTTGCATCAAAAAAATGTTTTTTAAAATTGAAGTGAATTCTGTATGATTATTTGAAAAATAAAGCAAGTAAAAACATACAAAATGTCACATGTTTTGTCCTTAAGAAAGAATAAGACAAGATAGTTCCTTCTACTCAACCTTCTTCTCTCTGAATCTGGTCAATGCTGATTTCAGTAGTCAACAATTTGAGGGTCAGCAAGGCAGAATGGTAATGAACCTAGGTGGTATTAAATTAGGGCATGCTCTAGAACACATCTGCTCTCTTTGCCCAAATTTCTATAAAAATCTTCTAATAACAATAAAAGATTAAAATGAGAATGGGAATTAGAAAATCATTTTAAAGGGACAAAGTTTAATGTAGACATAATCCTTTTCTGATTTAAATTGTTCTTGCTCAATTATAGGTTATTTTAAAATCTCTGTTCTTTTTTTCTATTGAATTTTGTGACTTTTTAAATGTGTCACCTTCTGAATTATTAATCTCTTTCTATTACATCTGTATTTGTTAATGGTAGAATTTTTTCTAAGGAGCAATGGTATGTTCTACTGCTTATTAACTCAATATTTATTACAAGTCATTTAAAAGTGACCGAAGATTAAAAATATTTACTTGAAGGTCTAAAACTATTTTTATTTGTTTTCCTAATACAATCAAGACAGCCTCTGGACAATGAAACTGAAACTCTGTTTTTATCGTCTTTCTATTGGTGTGACCAAAAGACTTGTCAAGAATAATGTAGAGGAGGAGAATTTTATATAGGGAGGTGTCAGTGTTTCAGAGCCTCAATCCATAGACGGGTGATTCCATAACTCTGGGCCCAAGGTCAGGCAGAACGTCATAGCAGAGCAAAGCAGTTCAGGACATAGTAGCAAGGAAGCAGAGAGCACTCCACTCACATAGAGGGTGGGAGAGATAAACCCCAATGCCATGCCCCCAGTGAATAGTTGGACTCCTCCAGCCACATTCTACCTGTCTACAGTTACCATCTATTTAATCCATATCATTAGGTTAAGTATCTCTTAATCTAATCATTCCACCTCTGATAATTCTTTCATCATCTAACATATGAACTTTTGGGAGACATCTCATATCTAAGCCACAACACACTTTCTTATCCTGTAATAGATTTTATACTAGAAACTGATAATCACATGACTTTTGAAGGCTTCTTATAAGTGATGTGCCTTCTAGCTATCATCTTGTATCCCTGGTGTGTGTGACTAATTTGAGCTGTTTGGGCCAAGATGCCCAGAGCACCAGTCCTAGTCCCTCATGTAGCCCCATTTCCTCTCCAAATAGACCAAAAAACAATCTTGAATGAGAGAAAATCTCCCCAAAGTGCAGGCACAGGTGCATACTGGTAGAAAAGAAACTACTTGCAAAAGGAAGATGATTCATAGAACAGCTATGTCATATGATAAAAAACAAAACAAAAACAAAACCACATTCTTTTTAAAGAAGTTAGGGGTAAATAATATCTGTGGTATTGGAGAGGTGAATATGTTTACAAGCCAAGGAACAGTGATGCACTTCAACAACCCCAAATTTCAGACATCTCTGACAACAACTTTCACCATTACATACCATTCTGAGATAAAGCAGGCCACAGGAATAATATCCAATATGTCATACCAGCTTGGTGCAGACAGTATGACTACTTTAAGAAGAATGGGTGATGCCTTCCCCCAAACAATCTGTGGATAAAAAAAAAATACCACTTGCTACTGGAGAGAATGATAATGACTAAGTTCCAGATTTTGTGGAGACCTTTCATGAGGCTTCTAAGAATGTGAAAAACTGAATTGGATCAAATTCTGAAGAAGTTGAAACTTGAAAAAGTTACTGGGAGATGCTATTTTATATTATGACTGCTTTGGAAAATTGTTTTGCTATGGACCTGATAAAATCTAGGTCTCTAATATTTTTAAATCCAAGCCCCTTAGTCACTGCAGCACTTTTTAGTTTTTGCTTATACATGATTTATTCTTTGATGCTAATTAAGATGAAGAAGCCTGGGAATAAAGTTTGAAGCAAAGGTTAACAAAGTTTTTAAAAAGTGGTGGTGTGCTATTTTTGCAAATGGAAAAGCTTTCCAGTTGAAATGGATGGCTTAAATGATAATTTTGAGTGGTATGTATACATACATACATGAATGGATGAATGGATGGATGGAGGATGGATAATTATCTATTTATAACTGGGGGTTGTTCATAATGACTTGGTCAATTGAATGTATTCTTTTTTCTTAACTTACCATCCTACTGCCTCCTTGCCTTTTTCTTTCTTTTTTTCTTTTTGTTCTCTTTATTCTCTTGATGTTTATTTAGTTTTTGTATGTGCACTTTTCCTACATATTCACTTTATCTTTTTCAGACATTGATTTTGAATTTGAAAATCTGCTTTTACATTTTGATTTATCTAGGCTGAAGATAATAGCACAACTTTAGTACATAAACTACCTTTTCAAATTACACCAAATCATAAATGCTTCAAGGGAAACTTTTGTGGATGAATGTATTTGGTTGCTCTTGTTCTCGGCCGGTATTGTTTCTGCTGTTTAACAAATTCTTTTCTCCAACTTTTATATATCCAAATGGAGGCTTCAGTATAGTAGGTGTCCCCTGCATATGATTTTTTTTTTGGAAAGATGACCAGCATTTGGGTTATATAAATTTGCAGTCATAAATGATTTGTGCTTGTAAATTGCTTTCAAAACTGGTTTCACTCTTCTCTTTTGTTTTCTTTTCTACAGGTTTCCTGCAATATATCAAATATATTGTGTTTAACTTTCTTTTTATGACCTTACTTTCTACCACTTTTTTACTACTGTTCAGTTCATTTACTTTCCTCTTACCTCATCACTTTTCCTAGGTATTGTCCAACAGAGATTTTTTTATTTATGCTGCAAAATTTATTCCAGGATATATTTGGCTGCCAGACAGATCTAAATAGTACCTACACAACAAGAAGTTTAGTAGTTCAAGTAGCAAAATGTTCAGAGTACCCAGGACAAATTCAGTTCAGTTTCTACATTTCACCCAGCAGATGTTTGATTTTTTTTCTCTTATGTTGTTGAACTCATAATTTCATCACTCTTAGATGACATCTGTGTAGAAACAGAAAGAGATACTATTCTAATATATCTCTTCCAAAAAGAGAAGTGTTCCTAGAAGTCCATCCACAGACTTCCCCTCAAGTTTGATGGCCATAGTTGGGTAATATACACTTTCTTTACCCAGTTACCGGACAGAGTAATGTCATGCCATCCTGGCCTCTGACTACTCCACATTCTTTTCTTGTGATTAGGAATGAGTACAGCACAGATCACCTGATACCTGAGGAAAAAAGACTTTATATGCAAGGAATGTGACAATGGCATTTGGATGGTCAACAAATAAACAATTCCTGCCATATCTTGTAAGTTCCCCACAGGCAAGTCTTATTTAGTGCAGTCCACATTCAGTGCAATGTCTCAAAGGCACTGTACAAAAGGTGCTCATTAAGTACTTGTGAAATTAATTTATAAATGATGCAAATAGTAATATCGATGAGAATACTTATATATAAATCTTTGAAAGGTCAAAAAAGAAAGCATGTAAGCACAATGAATGCTAAAGAGATCATAAAAATACAATAAAGTCCTTGTTCCAAGGGTATAGAAGAGAAAGATATTCTGGAATTTTACTTTGAAGTCACCAGTGGCTTCTAGGTTCCTGAATTTTACAGTCAGCTCCAGTGGCCTTACTTATATCATAAGCCATACAAAACGTTGGTGATCATTTCTCCTCTGTACACATTTTCCTTTTTGACTTTCAGGATACCACACTCTTTGTTTCTTTTCTTTTCTCTGGCTGTTTATTTTCAAACTACTTTAACATCTTATTCTCTTTCGCTTTTTAATGCTAGAGTGCCCCAGGGCACAGTCTATGTTCCTCTTCTCTAACATAGCTTCATTCCCTTAGTGATTTTTTTCCTGTGTCCTCTGTACTTATTCACTTAGTGAAATGTGCTATTTTCACAATTGTACTTTCTCTCATTTTTTTGTCTCTTCCTTTCTACATCTTATTTTATTTTTTACAGAACAAGGTAGAAACAAACAAGAAATGAAATAAAGTTGCTGCTGATTGTGGAATTACACACAGCAATCTTTGAAGAAACATGCCCATTGGGAGAAATGATGCAGTTCAATTCAACAAATATCTGTGCTGCGCCTATTATGTGAATGGCACAGTGCTAAAAAGCCAAATGGGAATCAGCTCTGCTCTCAAAATGCTTATAGCATTGCACAGTGTTGGTGCACACAGAACTAGAACTCTAAAAGGAGGCAGAATAATCTCCAGCTCTTCTCCTTAACCATAAACCTGTTCCATCTTTCCTCTGTCCTAAAAAAGAAAAAAGAAAGAAAGAAAAAAAGAAAAAGAAAGAAATAGGCAAAACAAAAATAAACCACAAGAGTACTTTTTCCTTAAGAATAACTACCTTTCATGCTTTTTAATTTCAAAACCTTGAAGACATTTCTTGTGCTTACTCTTTATGTCTATATTCTCTTGCCTCATTTGTACTGGAATGACTGTTTAAAGTTACATGAGGACCAACCTCCTAGGGCACCATCTCTTTCTCTCCTATCCTCATCTTCCTTAATCTCACAGTTCTACTTAATGCTGTGAGCCACTCTTTCTTTCTTAAATCTATCACATTTTTCTTTGCTTTTTGTTCACTTTTTATCTCAACTACAACGTGCGAGAATCTTATGTGATTCCTTATGTGAAAGGCTTTTATTTGATACAAAGCACACTAAGAATTGGTAATATAAAACATGAAAAAATAGTGTAAGTTTATATTGCCCAGATGTAAGTAACAAAAAGTACAAGTAATAATTTCTTTGAAATCTAAAGCCATTCTGTACCAAAGAATGGCACTAGGTTGAGTCCTAAGTTCCATGTTGCAGAGATATTAACGAGTAGAAATATGATCCTCAGAAGGTAACTAAGACTTCAAGAGGGTCTGGCAAGCAAGTCGCATGGTGACCTGCTGATGACACCTGACATATCAGCCTGACTAGGCGAAAAAGAGAGCACAACTGTTGGCTACAAGCACTGAAAGAAGAATTGTATGTAAGGCAGGATTAGAAACACCAGTAGAAAATTGAAGAGAAAGCTTTAAAAACCTAATAATTTGAGCTATCTATTAATGGAAAGGATTATCAAGTGAAACAGTTCAGCCAAAAACTAAGTGGCAATATATTTGAAATGTTTCTGAAAGGGATTCTTCAGGGTTTAGATGGTACTAAAAGCCTCTTATACTGTAGAAATGTTATGATTGAAGAAATCATTAGACATATATCATTACTTTAAGTTTTAATCTATGACCTAGACATCGTTCTTTTTATGTTTCCATTCCAGTATCTTGGACTTGGGAAGGAGGTGATGGGAGATATTTGTGCAATGAAGGACTAACGAGTTCTGAGACTGAGAAGTTTGCATAAAAAATACTAAGTTTCAAAGTAGAAAGTGTAAGCTTTATACAACAAACACTTTAGAAAAAAAATTATTGAAAGAAAGTATACTATAGCAATGGAAACATTTTTCTTTGTATTTTGGTTTAAAATAGTTTTTCTGTGAAATTTCTAATTAAGATATGTGTTAAAAGAACAGATATACAAATTGAAGACTATTAACAGTAAACAGCTACATTGTAATATCCTTGGTATAAAATTTCCTTTCAAAGAGTGGTATAGAGAAAGAAAAATCTATCCCTCCTATCTTTTAAGAAAACATTTTTGCATCTTTAACTGTTCAATGTGCATATGTGTGGGTCAGTATCTACATATTCATCATATAAATGTACATACTCATATACAGTAGTATATAAATTTCACATACTTTTATATATGTATGAATACATATGTGGTATATATACTTAATCTCTCCATTGAAAGAGTAAAATACAACTGGTCGGTAACTTCCTTTGCCTTTTATTACATGCAGGTTCTCAATTTACTTAATTCCTAATTCAAAGTCAGTTTTAAATAATCACTTAATAATTTATTGATTTTAATTGACTTTTATTTGAACTATAATACTATGAAAATACTATACATAAATTTTACTTTTTAGAAGAATTATAAATGCTTATTGCATGAAGTTAGAAGGGAAATTGGAACATTAAGGACAGAGTCAACACTCAAGCCTTTTAATCAGCAGTCTTAATGAATCAAATACACCACGAAATAATACATTATCATGAAATAAATAAGTTAGCTACTAATTAAAAAGTGAGTGACAACAATTTAGGAAAAAGTAATTTCATAGTACCAGCTATTCCTGCCAAAGAACATTCTCATCTTTAAGGAAACAAATGATTGTCATTAAGTTGGAGTATGTGTCTATTAAGCATTGTTAGTATCAAATGATATATTTTAGGAACAACAGATTATCTTCCAGTTATAGATCCTCTTGTTTATTTTCAGATACTACTCAACCTACAAATGACAAATTATCGATATTGTACAATTCCTTCAATGTCATGGTTCAATTTAGACATTTATTACATCTTGTTAATTTTTTCCAACATATATATCAATGTTTAATCTCAGGTAGATTCATAAGAACAATTAATAGTTGGTGTTAAACACACACGATTAAAATCAGAATTGGGCTAAGTCATTTTAAGCAAAATAAAGTGTAGTCAGTGAAACTAGAGATAATACTCTAATAAGAAATAGATATTAGGATTTTATTTATTAGTTACCTAATAAATAGCTAGATTCTAGCTATCGTTCCTTCCTATTACAGAGGGTGGTGATAGATTGTAAGTTCCCTGAAGGCAGAAGTGAAAAGAGTCTATCCTTAAATTTGACTCAGTGCCTAATTCATAATTTAATGAGGCTTATATCATGAATGAATTACTAATCCTATTCCCTAAGGTAAAAGTGGAGTTTATTTTAAATTTTTCTTAATAATAAGATTTTTCTGGGGTTTTTAGTCCATATTCATAAAATGTGTGAAAATATTTAAAAATTATACAGAGTAAATGAAGAGAGAATACCTCATATTAGTGAAATACTCCATGAATATCCTGAGGCTCCAGAAAACCTTATAATAAGGCCATGAAGCCCTTTCTCATGAGAGGGAATTTAAATAATATTTCATTTAGCACTGCCATTTTCCAGTATTCCCAGAAAATAGAACATGTATTTTCAGTAATATGTGGTAAAATTTATGGGTATCTTACCTCCTAGACATTTCACCTAATAATCAAATATTTAAATTAATTAAAACCATTGTAAAAATCCTTTTTAAGTCAGTGAGGCATATACTGAATTTTCCATGAATTTTGTGTAAATCTTTAGTTTAATTTACTGTATCTAAGAGTTGTCAATTTTGCCTTATAATAAAGGTTCTTTTTAACTAAATAAATTCTCCCATTAGAATTGGTTATTCACTCTTAATTATAGATTCATAGTGAGGATTAAATAAATTAATGTATATACAGTAGATAGCATAGGACTTGGCACATAATTAGTGTAATTATAAAGACAAGAATGTTAGTCATCACCATTATTTTCTACTAGCTTGTGGGTAGAAAATTCACTCTGAATGACTCATGCCCTTCCAGTCCTAAAGCAAGAGGCTCTGACCAATCACTACATTTGTGGTGACTTGGTCATGGTCCCAGCTCGGATAGCAAGGGCATGTCTTCAGGTGTAGGCACAAGGGTTGAGCTACACTCACGTGTCCCTTTGTAACTCTGCCCCTTCTGGACTTTTTTGGATAGATCTTTCTAAAGAACAAGAGTCTTTGCTCTCGCTCAACAGCCTCTCATGACTTCCCTTGCTCTCCCTTTTAGGGAGCCTGAGGCCGAGAATGGAGAAGCCATCCTGAAGCTTTTTTAAAGGGAAAGTATGCCTGTGTTTTATTTGGTATCCCTGCAAATTCACAGGAGTGATCTTAAGTTCAGCTGCCCACACAGGTCGGGGAATGATCCATTATGGATTTTCCATTTCTGGTTGATTCCAAACAAGCCAATGAAAGGCTTGTCAATCACTGGTATGTTGTGGTCTGGAACAGTATAGTATCCATTTGCGTCTTCCATGAACTTGCTTTTCTTTCATTTATCTTTGATAATTGTTCATTTTTAATTACTAATACAATAGATTGTCTATAAGTCTCATGAAACTAACATTTTAAAACACTTTTTAACAGTCTTATAATGACCTCTTCCTTTATTATAGATTTATTATCTTTGTTGAAATATATTAAATATTTGTTAACAATTCTCAAAGGAAGGGATTGATGTACTTTGCAGATCTGTTGACAGGAAATTGTCTAACTAGTCTACTCTGTAATAATAGAAGTTCAGGTTAGAAAAATGTTGTAGAAATAATTGATAATTATTCATTAAAAGTGGGGGGGGGGCTGCAATATTCTAGGCCAGAGCCTGCAATATGAAAATCTGGAAATTTAGAGTCTGGCATTGATGCCTCTACATATTCCTGTGTTATCTACAAGCATGATGACTCAATTTATATAAGATTCAGTATTATTATTCATAAAGTGCATGTGATACTTTTCTCACAGGAATTTTGTGAGGATTAAAAGAGCAAAATAATCTAGAATATCTAGAATGCAGTAGCTGGTAAACAAATTCTCTTTCTCCTTTGTATCCTTTCCCTACCCCTGCTAACCTTCCTCACTCAGTTTTCACTTCTAATCCTAGTGTTCTTGAGACTCATCCAGTTCTTGCTAACAGTTTCAACTTATTTATTTGCTTTATTGTAGATTGAGAGAATAAATTGAATACTATATGTTTTAAAATTCAAGGCTGGCTAGATTGTGAGAAGCATCATTTTTTAGAATAAAACACACCCTTCCGTTAAGCTATGAAGTAAATGTGTTTTTGTAGCACTTAGAAAAAAATTGTTTATTTAAAATTATCTTTTAAAATAACATAAATTTTATTTTATACTGTTGTGTGTACATCAAAAGGAAAATAAGCATCTAAATTCTTTAAAGTGCTACTCAGTTTTAAAAATTTGGAGTCTAAATAATTTTGCAGCTCATGGACAATATTTATGATTCTTTTACACCATATGGTCTGCTCTGTTGTGACATAATTGGCAATGCACCAGTTCTTCAAAAATTTTATTAAAGAATTAAACGTACCAGTGTATGTTCTTATTCAAGTTTTGAACTTATGTAGAGCTGGTCTGCTTGTGATTCATAGTAAAGCAGTGTTAATGAACATTTTCATTCACATTTGTCATATTTTCCTTATCTTATGGGTCAACAGATTATTTCATTATCATTTCTTGCATTATTTACAGGTTGAAACTAATTAGGCAACATTTGATATTGGAATATATAATACTTGAGTATGCTCATTCAATTCATGAGATTGTTGTCTGTCCAGTGGTTTCTGTGAAACATCTTTGATTTTTATTTTGGGAAGGTTAATTTCTTTGATGACCCTTTTTTGCAAATGAACACAAATATATGCTATGAGTCATATCTCCCATTTTTTCTACCATGTAGTTTCTCTTTTAGACAATTATTCTCAATGGATGTGACTTAGAATTAGTTTATTATGATATACAATTTGAAAATATAGAAAATTCACAAAGATCAAATATGCATATATCTTAGAATTTCTCATGATAAGACACTAAAATTCAAGAAGTCAATGTGGTAGAAAAGAATGTTATATTGGTAGTGACACTTGAGAAGATTAGTAATGAGGACCCATTTGAGCTTTTTACAGAGTGAACTACAATTATAAAAGTAGAATAAGCAGAAGAATGTTTTTAATTTTTGTTTCTTCTTTTTTTAAAATCAATATTTGTCAATTGTACACATTAATGAGGTTCAGTTTGGTATTTCCATACACATAAACAGTGCATACAGATAATTCCAACCTCCCTTTTTCAACCTCCCACACACACCTTTCCCAGCCTATAGTGAAAAAAAATTTTTTTAGCTTCCACATATGAGAGAGAATATGTGGATCTTATCTTTCTGTATCTGGCTTATTTCATTTATCAATGTTCTCTATATTTTTAAATACAATACCTAATATTAGAAAAGAACCTTCAAATAAGGAATCTAATTGGAATGTATTTCATAATCTCAGGACAAGGTAATGAGATATCTATGTTAAAATGGTACATCACAACCACAAAGATGGCTTCAGACATGGTTACTTAAGTATCCACATAGTGCCAGGCACTACTAAAAGTGCTAGAAATAATAATAATAATAATATTATTATTATTATTATTATTTTATAATATATTATTATTATTATTATTATTATTATTATTATTATTATTATTATTATGGTAGTACTGGGGATTGAATCCAAAGGTGGTCTATGATTGAGCTATCCACCTTCCAGCTCTCTTTATTTTTTGAGATAGGGTCTCCCTAAATTGCCAAGGCTGGCCTGGAATTTGCAACCCTCCTGCCTCAGGCTCCAGAGTCACTGGGATTTTACGTGTGTGCCACTGTGCCTGGCTGGATTATCTTACCTTCAGCCATCTTATCATGCAGGTAATATTAACCCTTCAAATTTATTAATGAAGAAACAGTCTTAAAGAGATTAGTGACTTGATCGCTTCTCCATGAAAAAGGAAAGAAAAGGGGCTATGCAATAAGACAGCTAGTGAGTAATTGGAAATATAAGCCTGACCTGGATACAAATTACCACAATATGAGAAATTCTGGACTAGTTGGCTAGAATGAAAATTGAATTTTTGAGTTTATTTGAGAGAATAAAAATAGAAAAAGAGAGTTCTAGGTAGGGAAGTAAGAAGGTACAGAAATATGGAGAAGGAGGATAGGAAGCCAAAAATGAAGTTAAAAAGGCATTCAAACTAGGTTGATATGAATAAGCATATTGGAAATTTAAAAGTAGAGAAAGTTTTAAAATGGTAGATATAATAACCTATATTATAAAAATGTCAAGGAAAATGGAGACAAGGAACATAATAGTTCAGAAAGGAGTTATTCATAATATAAATGTGTCTCATTTTCTTAATTGATGTATATATTTCCATTAAGGAAAAGTCACCTCCAAAATGAGCAAGGTCCTTTTGCAAAGATGATCTAAATCAAACCAAAAATATAAAAGAAGAAGAGGTAGAAACTGCAGGGAAATGAGAGAATTAGGAAATGAAGTAGTGAAAGAAATGAGCACATAGGAAAATTCAAAAAAAGAAGATAAGAAAGGAGGAAGGAAGGGAGGGACTGTTCGAAGAAGAAATATTTCATTTTCCATTTATAACCATTTCTATTGATTAAATTTACCACATATTATATATATATATATATATACATATATATATATGTATATATATATATATATATATGACAGTAGAACGTTTTTTGACATATCACACATTACTAATCCAAAGTACCTCTTTTTTTCCCTCCAGCCCTGGCTTATTGTGAATTAACTCTGCAAATTAGAGAAAATATTTGGGCTTTGGTTCTTTGTGATTGGCTTATTTCGCATAGTATGGTATTCTCCATTGTCGTCCATTTACCTGCAAATGCCATAATTTTATTCTCTTTCAATGCTGAGTAACATTCCACTGTGTACATATACCACAGTTTCTTTATCCATTCATCCATTGAAGGGCATCTAGGTTGCTTCCACAGTTTAACTATTGTGAATTGAGCTGCTATAAACATTTATGTGGCTGAATCTCTATAGTATATTGATATTAAGGCCTTTGGGTATTTTAAAGCCCTGAGGAGTGGGATAGCTGGGTCAAATGGTAGTTCCATTTCCAGTTTTCTGAGGAATCTCTGTACTGCTTTCCATAACAGTTGCACCAATTTGCATTCCCACCAGCAATGTATGACTGTATCTTTTTCCCCACATCCTTGCCAACACTTATTATTGCTTGTATTCTTGATAGCTGCCATTCTGACTAGAGTGATATGAAATCTTAGAGTAGTTTTGATTTCATTTCTCTAATTGGCAGAAATGTTGAACATGTTTTAATATATTTGTTGCTTGTCTGGATTTCTTCTTCTGTGAAGTGTCTGTTCAGTTTCTTAGCCCATTTATTGATTGCATTATTTGTTTCTCTGGTGTTGAGTTTTTTGAGTTCTTTATACATTCTGGAGATTAATACTCTATGTGAGATGCATGTGGTAAAGATTTTTTTCCCATTCTGTAGGCTTTCCACATTCTTGATTATTTCCTGTGCTGAGAAGCTTTTTAGTTTAAATCCATCCCATTTATTGATTCTTGATTTTACTTCTTGTGCTTTAGGAATCTTATTAAGAAAGGCAGTTCCTAAGCTGTCTTGGTGAAGATTTGGGCCTACCTTTTCTTCCATTAGGCACAGGGTCTCTGTTCTAGTGCCTAAATCTTTGTTCCACTTTGAGTTGAGTTTTGTTCAGGGTGGGAAATAGGGGTTTAATTTTATTTTGTTACACATGGATTTCAGTTTTCCCAGCACCATTTTTTGAAGAGACTATCTTTTCTTCAGTGAATATATTGGGGTCTCACTCAGTTGCTTAGGGCCTTCCTAGTTGCTGAGCCCAGCCTGGAACTTGCAATCCTCCTACCTCAGTCTCCTGAGTTGCTGCGATTATAGGCCGTGCCTAGTCTAACAGTGTTCTCACTAAAGCAACAATTTAAATATTTTTGTATTAACTATGCCATTCATTTAATTTAAAAAAATAAATGCAATAGTTTTATTTGTCTTCCTTGCCAAAATCTGTGAAAATAATTCAATTTATAATTTTTTTAATGTAAATGCATACTGAGATTAGAGTACTGGTCGTCGTCATCATTTTTTCTCATGAAGGTAGGAAGACTGGGAGTAAGAAGGCATTTGAACTTCTACCATGAGGACAAAATCTGCCTACCAATCATTTACCTACAATTCACAGAGTTGAGAAAAAACTTGAAGACAATGTACAGGACTAGAATCACGAAACCTAAAGGTGGTACTCCGAGTAGTCAGCACAAATTCTTCTCAACATACACACATTTCTCCCTGACAAGTGGGATATTCACTTTTAAACAGGCAAATTCATCATTCTCTCTCCCAAGTACTCTTCTAACACTTCCCTTAAACACAGGCACATGTAATGGAGATAAAATTTTACATTGCCTAGTACTTATTACAGTGAATTTCAAACATATGGGCATACGCATAGAAAATGTGCTCTGAAATTAGAGTGATTTACAGCACATTCCACCTTCTTTCTCCAAGCCTTTTCTTGTGCAAATAAAACACAGGAAACGAACATACATTCATGTTTCCTCAAAATTAATAATTGTTAGTGAATAAATAAGTGACTTTTTCTAACATATTAAAAATAAAGCCGATATGTGTATACCAAACAGATATTAGAGAGTAGGGCATGACTGGAAGCAGATTTAGGTTCAAATTCTGTCATAGTGAAATTTCCTGAGCCTTTTATAAATACATTGTTTTTTCATTGGTTACATTTTGAAACCTGCAAAGCCATGTTAATACAAAACCAACAGATACAGCAATATTACTAAAATTTTAAAAATCAAAAGAGTTATCAGTCTACTGTTTCACAGAAAATCCTGTAACTGATTTGTCTTTTAAAAGAGATGGAGATTTTAAGCATTTAAGAAATTAACATTTTATGGGTACTTTTGCTTGATCTAAGCTATAAACTCTTCTACTCCTACCTATTATTTTCAAAAGAATTTTTAAGTAAGCAAATATTCACACCTTAGACTGTGAATAAATATATGCTGCTATTTGTGTTACTTTTTTTAAATACCATAATCCTTTACTAAAACTACAGACAACTTTTATTTTTTTTAAATTCTAATGTCTAGATAGGTTATTCAAATACACATAATTGCATATATCTTTCTTATAGATATAAAAATAGAAAAGCAAGTACAAGCTAAAAATCAACTTTTTACAAACACAGTTAATATTTTTAATCTAAAAGTTATAGATACTAACACTTAACATATATCTACCTGGTAAAGTATTTCGTTACTGTAATTATAGAAATGAATCAAAATAAAAAGTATCAGAATTTTAATATTAATAGCACTAGACAATCTAGGTCCTGACAAATAGACTACAGAAAGACTATTGTTTCTTTTTCTTATGCTATCTATCTCAATAAAATCCCTATATTATTTTTATATATTTAATTAGCATTTATGACTTTTCCTGTAACAAGTACTTAAGTGTTATCCACAAATTACAATTAAGATAACTTGTTTTTGATATCAGAATGCAATGAATTAAATCCTGCTGGCCATAAATGGATTTTAGTGGATGATTTGAATAAAATGAATCTTTCTAGTTTTGCTACTAATTATTATAGTAAATGTGTTGGAAGTACAACACTTCCATTTTACCCAAACTGTAACCATTAGACTTACAAGTAAATTATTTAGAAGCAAATATTTATCAAAACCATTAGAAACTTAGAATGGGTTTTAATTTTTACATTAAATGTGGGTAGTGCCCCCTAGTGGAAATATGCCAAAATAAAAGCTTTAATAGTTAACGTGTGAATTTTTTTTCATTGAAAACCAGACTCAACGGTTCTAATCAGTATTCTCAAATTAATAAACATCGTTTCAATTATTAAAATTAGTTAATGAATATTACATGTAGGCTTGGGCAAAGTAGCACCTTTGAATGATTATGCAATAGCAACCATTCCTCAACAACAAACCTGTTCAAATTAATTTACTTTGGTTTTTACACTTTAAAATAAGTTATGAAAGAAACCATTCAGTTACTTAACTCTCATCTGACCATATTTCAATCATTTGAATGTCCTGTTTACAATCAGCCTAGTGAAGGCATGGATTTTGCATGCTAAGTCTGTTATAAATTCAGTGCCCAGGAAAATGTTTGTCATATGGCAAGAACTCAGAAAAAAAATTGTTTTTGCTCATTTCACAGGTTTTAACAAGATCTTTAAGATATTCTAGGTGTGGGGACCATGCCTGCAACCTCAACTATGCAGGAGGCAAGAAGATTGCAAGGTTGAGGCCAGCCTGTGCTGGGCAATTTAGCAAGACTGTCTTTAAATTTTCAAAAAAAAAAAAAAAATCTGGAGATGTAGTTCAGTGGCATAGCACCCCTGAGTTCAATCTCCAGTACGGTCAAAAAAAAAAAAAAGTAGGACTTTTAATACCTGGCATACAGATTCTTCCTTCCTGCAAATGGGCATTTATGTTAGATGCTGCTTACATATTTTTGGAAACTCACAAATATTGGGACATTTGCTATTATGCACAACACTATTGAACATTCTGTAGTCTTCAGTGATATTCAAAATTAACATGAAGTATATAGATATTTACACTTTTAAGACCTTGTAAAAATTGGTATAAACAGCATGAAACACAATTTAAAGGATTAAAGGTAAAATATTTGATCATCTGGTTCAAAGGAATTAAATTATTTTAAAGAAATCCCACTGTTATCTCTATAATAAACTATTTCATTATTTCAAAGATTTTTTTATGTCAATGACCATGAAAGGCATGGGCTAAACACCAGAAATTAAATTATGTACTAAAATTTTGAAAGGTTAACTTTATGAATAAAAGAATGAAAATTCAGATTGTTACAATTTCTTTGTTGGCGTTTTAAATGGTAGGATCACTGAAAACACTCAGTAATTAATATTTTGCTCATTTACCATTATTCCTTTGTACAGAATAATTGGTGAAAAAAATTACTGCTTGGAATACTGGGATTGTTTATTATTTTTTGTCATGTTGCCTAGTACTCTCCATGCTATATTTACATCAAAATTTCATTTGTATTCAAAGTTGCTAGTCATAAAAATTTCACACATGAAAAAAATATGCTCTAAACTCTTGAACTTTTACTATAAAATATTTCAAGTAGAAACAAGTACATTTTCAGATGTGAAATTTCTATTGTGAGGAATCATTTTGCGAAGGTATCATCATTACAGATTATATTGAAGAAGAAAACATTTAACAAGTACATTTTTGCTTCTTCATAAGCAACTGTTTGAATATGAATGAGAAAATGTTCATACAGTGTGAATTTAACACCTTTAATCTAGTCTTCTGATTATACTTATAATCCATTTGAAAGTTGAGGATAAATTCAGCTACTATATTGTCAATTGTTTATGTCATATTCTGCTTAACAACTTAAAAATAGTATATTGATATGAGGGCTAAATTCTTGGATTAACAGAAAAAAACATGGAAAAATGACTATCATCACCTTCATGTGAATATTTGAAAATAAGGTAAAAATTAAACATGTTCATAAACTCTAAGCCCTTAAAGCAGATTTTAAAATGCATAACTTGCCAAATTTAGTAAAGTCTTATTTATAATATTATAAGGACATTACCAAGATATGTAGGGGGAGATTCCAGCCTCCATTCCTTTAAATACATACATACACACACACACACACACACACACACACACACACACAAACACACAAACACACACACACACAGTAATTCATAAATGCAAATAGCCTAGAGAGGGCTCAAGGGCTCGGAAAAGAATATGCAGCAACAACAGAGCAAAATATTGAAGATTATCTACATAGAAAAAAAAATCACTGGTAAGACTGCCAGACAAACGTCTTATAAGAATGCTTGGTGCACACAAGAAAGATGGAAGATATTAATATTTGTCTTATGATAGTAACAACTGTGATCTCAAGTGACTTGCTTCTCACTGGACATAGACATCTCTTGCCACTGAAGTAACCAACAGCCTTTCCCAATGTGGGAACCACAGAGAGGGAGACATGGTCCCACACCTCTTCTCCACCTAAGGAGCAACCACTGTTGGGCCACTTTGGAAAATGAGGTACTATCATTCTCAATTCCATGAATTCCCTGACCACAAAAACCTGAGCATTCTGAGAGTACCCACAAGCAGATCTGGGTTTTGTGACCACAGTAGGCCCATCTACACCTCAGACTCTGGAGTCATCATTGTAACAACTAGGTGGCATTCGTGACCCCAGAACCAAACTCTTTACTGTGCAAGTCCATTCTCCAGGTGTGAACTCAGCCACTACAGACTATTAATATGACCCTGATAACAGTCATTGATGCTAAGACATGCCTATGTTTGGATACTAGTTCCAATACTACACCATAAAAGCCCACGTCTTAATCAACAGATCCATTGCCCAAGAGAGGTAGCTCATTCTCTAGATCCAGAACCAAGTTTTCACTGCACATACCCAACTCCAGACACCAGCTTAGCTGTCACAGACAGTGAGATGCTGCCCTGACCTAGAAGATGCTCTAATGATACAGTCACCAGAACTACATTCTCAGCTCCTCCCATGCTTCATAAGCACCCATCCCTCAAATTCTGTTACTGATAATGCAGTAACAATATCACTTCCCAGGTACCAGTACCATTTCTACTGCAGACAACACAGCTGCAATCCCTCCATGCTTCAGACCTTGTTTCCATGCCTAGTCCATAATATTCATCAGACACAAATGAGCACCATTGCAAGCAAGACACTGTGTCAAGAGGGATCCTCTGATCTACAATTTCACCAGGGAGAGAAAAAGGGATCAAGAGACCTCAGAAGCCATTACTATCACAGATCCCCAACAAACTTCACTTCCACTGCATAAATACAGAAATACACAGCATTGGCTGATAATCTTCAAAAGCATTGATCTCAGCTGATGGACATGCACATTAACTACATGGTTGGCACCCTCACTAGTCCCAGGACCACTGTACCCCACTCAGCAAGCACCCTCTGCCACAGTAAAACTAGCCAGTGAAAGTCCACAGGAAGCTGATACACAAACATTAACCTAAGGCAACAACAAACATGAAAAATCAAGATGACATGATATACCAAAAGAACAAAATGATCTCCAAGAAACTCACCTTAAATAAGTGGAGGTATATGAACTACCTGAAAAATTCAAATTTCATCATTATATTCAAAAATTCAAAATTCATCATTATATTCAAAAATTCAAAATTCATCAATATATTAAGGAAACTCAAAGAACTTAAGGAAAATACAGAAAAACAAAACAATGAAAGCAATGAAAATAAATAAATAATGTAATAAAGATTGAAATTATATATATAAATTCAAGCAAATTCTGAAACTAAAAAAATGAATGAAATTAAAAGTAAAGTTATTTTATGCTATTTTACCATCTTTTTTTTTATTTTTTTTTTATTTTTTTTTATTTTTATTTATTTTTTATTTTTTTTATTGTTGGTCGTTCAAAACCTTACACAGTTCTTAATACATCATATTTCACAGTTTGATTCAAGCGGGTTATGAACTCCCAACTTTACCCCGTATACAGATTGCTGTATCACATCAGTTACCCTTCCATTGATTGACATATTGCCTTTCTAGTGCTATTTTACCATCTTAAAATAGCCTGGTATAAGAGTTTTATGTAAACCTGATGGTAACCATAAAAAAAAAAACTATAGTAGATCCACAAAAAGGAAGGAATCAGGGCAAATCATAGAAAGCCAGTGAAGCACAAAGGAAAATAGCAAGAGAGAAATAAAGGAGGAGAAGAAGAGCCAACCCGAGAACAACAAAATGCAAGAACTGATTATTATGCATCAATAATTTCCTGAATTTAAATGAATTAAATTCTACAATAAAAAAAAAAAAACCTAGAGTGGCTGAATGGAAAAAACTCAAGACCCAAGTGCAGGCTGTCTACAAGAGACTCCCTTCATTTTTCCAGAAACACATACATTGAAATTTGAAGGACAGAAAAATACATTCCATGCAAGTGGAAACAAAAGGAGAGCAAGTATAGCTATCTTAGATATAATAAGCTTTAAATAAAAAGTAGTAAAATGAGAAAAAGTCCACTATGTAAAAATAATGGGGTTAATTCATCAAGAAGTTATAACAATTGTAAATATATATTTACTTATCATAGGAGCACCTAAATAATATAAACAGATTAACAGCAATACAATAATAGTAGGGGAAATCAATATCACCTTTCAATAATGAACAGATGATACAGATAAAAAATAAGCAAACATTGGACTTGACCTATACTTTAGAACAAACAGAGTTAAGAGACATATACAGAATACTCCATCCAAAAAAGGGAGTATCCCAGTGTTCTCAAGCACATACAGACCGTTTTCTAAGGTATATCATATAGTAAGCCACAAAAGGCGTCTTAACACATTTCAGAATATTTAAATCATATCAAGTATCTTTTCTGACCATAACAGTATGAGACTAGTAATCAATAAGAGAAACAATTTCAGAAAATCTGAAAATATGTGGAAATTAAACATATGGGCACAGAAAACAAATACCATATAATATCAGAACAATAAATGTGTTTAAGAAGGAATTAAAAAGGTAATTAAAAGTAAAATAAGAAGTATCAAGAGACAAATGAAAATGAACAACACAACATGCATCATTTAGGATATACATCAAAAGCAAATATTAAGAAAGAAATTTACAGCAATACAAACCCACATCAAAGAAGATGGGATTTTATCATAGTAAAAAAGTTTCTACACAGCAAAGGAAAAACTTATGAGTCAAAAGACAACCTGTAGAATTGTAGACTATATCTGCAAACTATACGTCTTAAAAGAGATTATTATCCAAATATATATAACCATCCTAGGCAACTCCATAATAAGAAAATAAATAACCTGATTTAAAAATAGACAAATAAATGAATAGATATTTTCAAAAGACATCCAAATAGCCAACAGATGTGAGAAGAAAATGCTCAACACCACTAATCATCAGAGAATGCAAATTAAAACCATAATAAGGTGTTACTTAATACCTGTTAGAATGGCCATTATCAACAAGAGGAAAGACAACAAATGCCAGAGAGCATGTAAAGAAAAGGAAGACTCTGCTCACTGTTGGTGGGGATACATATTAGTACAGTCATTATGGAAAACAGCATGCAGTTTCTCAAAACATTATAAATGCAACTATCATATAATCTAGCAATCTCATTACTGGGCATTATATCCCAAGGAAATAAACTCAGTGTGTTGAAGAGCATTCTCATTTATTTATAATATTTTTCAAATAACCAGAACATGGAATTAACCCAAGCGTCCACCAACAAATAAATGGGTAAAGAAAATGTGTTGCATAAACAAAACAGAATGCTATTCAGTCTTTTTTTACAAAGAAAATTCTGTCATTTGTGACTTCTTGAATAAACCTGAAAGGTATTATTTTAAGTGAAGTAAGCTGGGCACAGAAAACAGATACCATATGATCTCAATGATGTGAGGTATAAAAAAGTCAAATTCATAGGAAAATATTGATTACCAAGACATTTCTTTCTTTTTATCAAGGACTCTCTTGCCACACATAATATTCTGTACATATAAGGTATTTTTCTTGTTTCTCTACTTCTTGGTTGGTCAATATGTCTTCTCAGGGGCTAATATCATTTATACCTTTTCATTAATTTTCAACTTGCTTTAATTTTAAATATTGGCAAATTTTTAATTCTTTAACCTTCTAAAAATTACATTCTAGGTAATTTTGTGGTAAAATATAATAGGTTATTAAATATTGATATATAAAGTTAATTAAAATTGGAAAGATAATGTTTTAGTCACCTTTTTTCACTGCTTTGACTAAAAGACCCAACCAGAGCAATTATAGAGGAGGAAAAGTTTTTTTGTGTGCTCACAGTTTCAGAGGTCTCAGTCCATAGACAATTGGTTCCATTCCTCATGGCTCCAGGAAAGGCTGAACATCCTAGGGGAAGAGTTTGGCAGAAGGAAGCAGAGAGAGACTCTACTACTCAGATACAAAATATATACCCAAAGCCACGCCCCCCCAATGCCCACTCCCCCCAGCCACACCCTACCTGCCTACAGTTACCACTCAGTTGATCTCCATCAGGGGATTAATTCACTGATTGTGTTAAGACTCTTGTAACCCAATCATTTCTCCTCTAAACTTTCTTGCATTGTCTCACACATGAGGTTTGGGGGGAAACCTCACATCCAAACCACAGCAGATAGGTTTGAGTACTCTTTTGTATCTCATCATAAAGAACTGTATCTCCTACAAATTATGATGCTTCTTCTTTATGTTGTTAATTTTTTCTTACACTACTACATTTGTTAGGAAATTCTGAAATAACATCCAATGTAATCAAGGAATTAAACATCCTTATATATTTTTAGATTTTAACAAAATGTTCCTGATGTTTTACCACTGATTTCAAGTTAAATCATAAACATTTAATAGATATCTTTCAACCAATTTCAACAAGTTGAGGATGCTACCTTTGTTGAAGATATTCCTAGTCAGCTGCATTTTTTATGATAGTCATTGATTTTTATCAAATGCCATTGATCAATGATTTTTATCAAATGTCATTTTTGTGTAACCAGTTTTACTTATCATTCTTTAATTTTACATAGACCTATTATTTCTGGAAAATGTTTCTCCAAAAGTAATTGTACTGGCTGCATTTAAAAAGTTGGTAAAAGTCTCCTCTTTTCTATTATCTGAAAGAATTTCTATAAGAATGGAAATAATTTTACTAAAAATGTTTAGAGAGCACACTTCTAAAGCCTGCTCATAGTATCTAGTTTTATAGATAAATTACTATTTCATCTGAAAGCACAGCTGTAAACTATAAATGCAGCCTGATAGTTGCTCTTAACTGGTTGTTGAATGCTCATATATATTTTTCATAACAATTAACATATTGGCATTATGCAAATATAGTAAAATGTCAGATTCCTAATGTTGAAAAATTTCTAAATATAAACTGTGAAAATTGCTGCTGGAAAAAAAAACAAACAACTCAAAAAATAAAAAATTTAAAACATATAAGACAAAAACTCCAAATCGAAATCACCACCTTTCCTCAGGAAAGATGAAGTAATGGTAACAGTACTGATAATTTGCAGTTCAAGGACCACCATAAATGGTGGTCATATAAATTGGTACCTTTCCATTTCACACTTATTGAGAAGTTTTTTGAATACAGCTAAGATCCTAAAAAAAAATAATTATCATTTAGTGACGATTCACATTATAACATATTGTCAATGTTATTTTCATATCTATTTTAGTGTTTGAATAGAGTAGAATCTCAGGGGTTTTAATCCCTTAATAAATAAATTATTGTATATGAATTCTTAAAATAGCCTACAATATCATAATATTAAAATTATATTTGCATGCCTATGTTTCTAATTTAATAAGTTTTCAATATCTTAGATGGTTTAATTTTAAATATAATGTAAGCCCAAAATTAGCTTATCACCTTTCCATAGTGTTAAGTCATCAACTCAAGTGTAGATTTATAGACAATTGATCTTTTTACACAATAACCTATGATAACCTCTAACTTTCCCCCTTTTCTTACACAGTGAAAGTCAAAATGATCTGAAGTCCATCAAATATCTTTCTGGGGAATTAACAACATGAATGTTTCCTCAGCTTGCTAAAAATAGTTATTTGACCCTCCCTGCTTAAAGAAGCATGGAACCTACTTTAAATATCTTGTTCTTAAGGATAGAACTTTATGGTTGATTAGCTTAGCTCAATACAAAATATAGATTTATTTGGAGAAGCTTCAATAGAAAATTTGAAAAAGAGCTTACCATCAATTTTTTTCACTTGACCTGATAAGACAAATCAAGTCCATGATGGTGATTTAATGGTGCAATCAGCAGTGTGTCAAATCTTATTGATGTGTCCCTTCAGAGTATGGCAGGTGACTTGATCACCAAAGTCTCAGACAAATTTTCCCCAACGACCCTCTGACTAACCATACCCCAAAAGATTCTTTCAGTCAATTGTCTTTTATTTTGTCCTTGAAGTAAAATGATTTTTTTTTGTTTCAGCCCCTCTGCTTTGAATTGAATAGCATGCAGTGACCTCGAGATGTTATTTATGATAGAGAGCTACACTTACCTTTCAAAATGTCAAATGTGTAGTCAAGTGGCAAAAAGTGATTTCTCTGTGGAGACTTAAGTAAGAAAGTAATAAATGTAATTTTCACAAAACACCAGTTTTAATAGCTGGCAGTGTGTTATAAACACAATGAAATTTACAATTGGTACTGAGTCAGCGCTCGATTACCTTCTCTCCTTAGCTCTCACCTCCATGAATTTGGACTTGCTGCTGAGGAAGGCAGACTTCTCATCACAGATACACACATCAGCTGACTTTTATTGTGATTTAAGGGTGAATTAAATGATACATTCTCAAAAGATAATGTTTTCTTTCATCATCTATAAGTTTTGGAAAGTTTTACTAAAAGTTTTATGAATTTCAAAAGAACATCTGTGCAATGTAACATGCTCTGCCTTAAAGGGCCTTCAAATATGGAACAGTGGCATTCAGGAGATGTAGGCTGTGTTATATAAGTTACAGGAAATGATGTGTGATTCTCCCATAGTCTTGCTACTCAATGTATGGTACAGAGTATTGGCATTGCCTAGGAGCTTGCTATAGCTGTGGAATCCCAGGCTCACTGTGAAGGTGTTGCTTCAGAATCTTCTTTTTGATAAGAAGTGCAAGTTAATTGTATGGGCATGAAAAGTAGAGAAACACTAATTAACTTTTTTAAAAATATTGGATTTGGATAAAGAATACCAATGACTTTACTTACTGACCATACAACTAGGTTTAAATCCTTAAATTTTCTGAGTCTCATGTTCCATTTCAATTCATCAATTAATAAATCACTGATGCTAACACCCAAATAGAGTTTTTTACAAGATCAAATCATGACAAAAGGATGGTATATAACAACCTCAGATAAGGTTATTAATCATTATTACCACTAGTAATTTTTCTAACAGGGAACAGAAATATTGGCTTTTCCCATTACTTTATGTTAGACATTTTTTTCTGTGATACTATAGTAAAAATATTTCTAATGCTCACCATATCTGCTTCATCCTCACTGCCAGCACAGGGAAGGATTTTTATTCACTAGTCACAACTCCTTCATGGGGACAGGGTAATGTGACTGGTCTGATCAGTGATGCTGGCAGGAAGTGTCCCTTTCAGGTGAGAGCTTGTGTTTGCCAATGGGAGACTTCTCTCTTCAGCCTGGTCTTCCACATGGTACAGTTTTCATCAACCTAAAGCTCTGAATGTGAGGGACATGCACAGGAACTTGTGCTGCAAATGGTAAGCATGTATCATGAAAGAGCCCTGAAGATTTCAGAGTGCAATATTAATATATCATAACAATCTGCCTTGACTTATAATCTACTTTGTAGTGCCAACCTTTAAAAATGCAGGTTGGTTTTAGATACTTCCATGAGTTAAAATATCTTTTCAGCAGATAGTCATAAAGTACATATCCTAGAATAATTAAAGAGCTGTGCAGAATACGTCCAATTTAGTTTAATAGCTTCTTAGTCTCTGATTCAGCCTTGTCCCCAGATTTCTCTACATAATCTGCTATAACAATCTTCCTCAAAGAAGTTGCAACCTGAGATTATTCTGACTCCTAGTTCCAACTGTAAACCTAGCCTAGTATTTTAGACAATTGATTATTTATCCATATATCAAGGAAAAATTGAAATTTTTTATCTAAATTTTCTCAAAGATACAAAATAGTTACAATCTTTTTTTTTTTCATCTTGGGAGCAAATCTTTACCCCTCACACATTAGATAGAGCACTAATCTCTAAGGTATATAAAGAACTCAAAAAGCTAAGCACCAAAAAAACAAATAACCCAATCAACAAATGGGCCAAGGACCTGAACAGACACTTCTCAGAAGAGGATATACAATCAATCAACAAATATATGAAAAAAATGTTCATCATCTCTAGCAATTAGAGAAATGCAAATCAAAACTACTTTAAGATATCATCTCACTCCAGTCAGAATGGCAGCTATTATGAAGACAAACAATAAGGGTTGGTAAGGATGTGGGGGAAAAGTCACACTTATACATTGCTAGTGGGACTGCAAATTGGTGCAGCCAATATGGAAAGCAGTGTGGAGATTCCTTGGAAAACTGGGAATGGAACCACCATTTGAACCAGCTATCCCTCTTCTAGGTCTATACCCAAAAGACTTAAAAACATCATACTACAGGGATACAGCCACATCAATGTTTATAGCAGCACAATTCACAATAGCTAAACTGTAGAACCAACCCAGATGCCCTTCAGTAGATGAATGGATTTAAAAAATGTTGCATATATACACAATGAAATATTACTCAGCAATAAAAGAGAATAAAATCATGGCATTTGCAGGTAAATGGATGGAGTTGGAGAAGATAATGCTAAGTAAAATCAGCCAATCCCCAAAACACAAATGTTGAATGTTTTCTCTGACTCATAGTGGGGTAGGGAGGGGGGAGCATTGGAGGAATAGATGAACTCACAATCTTTTTTTAACTCAGAAAATTTGAAAGCTTCCAGTCATCTGTCAGAGTATAGCAAAAAGATTAAACAAATGTGTTGTAATTGATTTGAATTCTTCAGCTTAATGTCCTAAATCAACACTCCTTTAAATCTGGTCTCACTGTTTTAATTCTAATTTGCATTTCATACAACTCTCCAAAACAAAGAAAAAATAATAATTTTCAAACAAGAAAATCCTCCTTACTCTTTTCCAACATGCAAAATACAACAATGTGAGGTATGATTGAGAACTTTTATTTCCCTAGAGTTTATTAAGTAAATTACAGTGGAGATAGCAACCTATTGAAAACCAATCTGCAAAAACTGCTCTGCTTTTGTCAAGAGACTCTTGTGTCCCCAGATATGAAAAGTCTAGCTGGTGTATCCCTCCTCACTAATGAGAAATATAAGAAAAGGTGATAATAAAAAAACAACTAGTTTTCTCATAGATTACTAAGTTTGCTAGAAAGCCAAAAAAGAAAATAACAGTATAACTCTGAAGGATGTGAGATTGTTGTTCTGCCCTTGTTACATTAGAGAACTAAAAGAGACAGAAATAATATTAACAATAATGACAGTAAAAATAGGTCCCCTTCTTCCTCCGGGAGAAGTCTTTTCTGCTGTCCTTTAATAAACTTCTAATTTCTACTCTGAAAAAAAAAATAGCTATTATATATCAACAACTAACTATGTGACAAATTCTGTGAGAATGTATTTCCTTGCATTTATTTTTCCCAACCTCCTTTTAAAATGGGTATAATTCCCATTTTATAGATTGGGAAACATATTCTGAGTTTTATAAACTTGCAGAAATTCACAGGCTTACATGGCTAACCCATTTATCTAGACTGCACTATAAAGAAACAGTAGTGGTCACCCTCCATAGGATAATGTGTTGAGGGATCATTAACTGAGGAAGAGGTGTTATCTCAGGTCCAGATCCAATTCCAATTTCAAGTACCATTTGGCTTTGGAAGAGCACCATTAATGTCCTTGAAAAGCCAAAACCTAGATATTGTTGTGTGGTTTATCCTTCTTTATGAAACGGAGGCTCTACTGAATAGCAATTTATGAATTGAATTTCTCTACCTGTGATCATTGTATATGTTTAAAATATTTTTCATAGAATTACTGTATATGTTTAAAATATTTTTTCATTTCAAATCTGTACATATGCATCTTTTAAACAAATGATCCTCTTCATAGGAGAAATAACTTGCTATTCTGATTTTTGAGATTTTTTGTACTAATATTTTAATAGCCAAAAACTGTATTTCTCATTTTCCCAACTAATCATATTTTTCAAATTTTTATCTAAACTATCTACAAGCTATTTAATTAGTTTTTCCATACTAAGTTCAAATGAATTAAGAGGATTTCTAAGGTCAGATTTACAGTGTGTTGTCTATCTATGAAACTGGAAGCCCTAAACACAATGCTGAAGAGTTTTGAAATGAACACAAAGATCCAAACCAAATAATTCCAAGCTATTGCTTACTAAAGACATCAGGGTACATTATATACTTTGGAGCAAAATAATGCAAATCTGCTTTTTGGTTTTATTATAATTGTTCTTAGTGAGTTTAAGTATTCCTAACAACTTCATGAGATTGTTATAAGAATACACTGAGATCAGACATATGAAAGAGCCTTACGCACTATAAGTTGTTATTTAGAAAGCTGTTCTGGTGGATGGCTAGTTTTCTTTCTGAATACCTGTTGTTAAAATTTCAAAGACTACAAATGTGTATAGTCTGGATTAGTTGTTCTGTCTATAATAGATGAAAGATTGTTCATTACTTCCTCATTTTGTCCTTATAAATACAATGTTTATTCCACACCCTTTTCGTATCACTGCTCTTTATCCAGTCTATAAGATTGCTGAGATCCAAAGAGAAAATACAAAATGTGTGTTTGTGTGAGTGTGCACGTGAATGTACATAAAGTGATCAGGAATAAGAAATATTGATAAGATTGAGATCTTTGATGTAAATTATGTTGATGTTAGCTGGTTGTTCAAATGGAGTTAATAATTACAATCAAATATATAAAAATATAATTACCTATGAATTAATTCCCTAATAAATCCTTAGTAAATTAACTGTTGTAAAGAAGATCAATGCAATGAACATTATAAATTTCTTCTGAGTTTCCCCTTGATACATTATTTTTTTCCCTGACAGTTTCAAGAACTATAATAATGGCAAGAAATTACCACATGCTTTATTTATAGGGTGGCAATATTTCAGAGTCTTATATTTAGATTCACTTGATTCTTCAGCATGCAAACCATGGTATAGAATCCAAAACAAAAGTATGTCACCAATTTCATTCTACTGAAGCAACTTCAGTAGTTTTGTTTTCTTTTTTCATAGTAAATAAATGTCTAACCTCAGAACTATTTCAGAAAGTAATTATTTATAATGCATTCATATTAATGTGGATTTCATTACTCAGAGTATATGGACATAACTAGATAAGAGAATACTTCTCAGATAATTCATGTTTATAATTAACAATATGTGAAATGGAGGGCTGCTAATTTTGAAATATGATAGTTTCCTACCAAATTCATTCAACTTTATTAAAATGTATTCAAAAAGATTCCCAAACCCAAATCACTTGTAGCAGTCCATTTCTATTATAACATTTAAATTTTTTAATTATAAAACTAATTTTCCAGGATTATAGGCTGAAATTAACTATTATAGGTTTATGTTGACTTTTTAACCAGATCACTCATCTAAATAATTAACCTTTTTTTCCATTTTATAAGTCCAAATAACGTATTATAGATATTCTAAAGGCAAAGCAGAGCCCCAGAAGGTTTGTTTCCAAAGGTTCTTCACAAATAATGCTATATATTCTCAGACTAGCTCATTGGTTTTGCACAACTTAAGTCATACTTTCTTAATGTAAAGTTAACTTTAAAATTGTATTGAATTATAGCATAGGTACAGAAGAGTACATAAGCCATAATACAGTTTAATTATTTACTACAAAGTAAAGTTACCAATGTAACAAACTCAGAAGTCAATAAATAGAACACTGGAAGCCCAACATCAGCCTTTGTTCTCCCTGGCACTCAAAGTTCAACTTGTCTTTTGATTTCTAACCCTTAGGATGGATTTTACAGGGTATTCAAAGGGAATTATGAGTGTTCATTTCTGTTAAGCTTACTTCACTAAACCTCATGTTTGTGAGGCCATGTGGATGCACACAGAAGTTTATTCTATTTCACTGCTATATAATATGCCACTCTAAGAATATTCTCCATCCACTTATCTAATTTATTTATCTCACTTATTTATCTTTTGACAGATAGTGTGGCTTTTTAAGTAAACAATGTTGCTATTCAGATTCTATTTCATGTATTCTAATTGTGTGCACCGGGGAGCTGAATTTCTGAGTTACTCAGTTCAAATATATCCAATTACACTGAGCATTATACTCCTGAGAGTATCTAGAAAATTCTCTCCATTATTACAATCTTCTCAGTATTTGCTATTAGTAATACATTTTCATCTTATCTATTCTGAAGGGTTTATAATGATACCTCATAGTGATTTTCATTAACATTTGCCTAATGATCAATGAAGTTGAGAATCTTCCTGCTTCCAATGGCATTTTGACTTCTTTACCTGTGAATTTCCTGTTCAATATTCTTCCCCATTTTTTCCCATTTAAGTACCTTTTTCTATGTATTTGAAAGATTTCTTAATATACTTTGGATTATGTATTCACTTTGTATCTGACTTTTCTCTCTTTTTCTATTCTACTGGTCTTACTAAAGCCCTTACTTTTTGGTCTGGAGCATTATAAGGGAGTCCTAACTGGCTTCCCTACTTCCAAACACAGTCTGCTGTGTGCTGTTTTGCTCACTACTCCCAGGACAGTTGTTCACGATGAAAAAACACGACAATAACATACTATGAAAGTGGAACAAAAAATAAAATAAAGCTCGCACAGATATGCTAATATCAATGTGAACTAGATTATTGGAGGAAAGGACCCTTATTATAAAAAGGAAAGAAAAGCCCTTATTATAAAAAGGTCAATTTATCAGAGAAATAGAACAATTTAAAATCTGTATGCACCTAAATCTGATGTTGAGTTTTTTGAGTTCTTTATATATTCTAGATATTAATCCTCTGTCAGAAGAGTACCTAGCAAAGATTTTCTCACATTATGTATGTTCTCTCTTCACATTCTTGTTTCCTTTTCTGTGAAGAAGCTTTTTAATTTGATGCCATCCCATTTATTAATTCTCAGCATTATTTCCTGAGCTTTAGGGTCCTATTGATAAAGTTGTTTCCTGAAGGCTGGAATGTTGACCCTAAGCTTTTTTCCTAGGAGTTTCATAGGTTCTGGTCTAATTCCTCTGTCTTTGATCCATTTTAGGTTGATTGTGTGTGTGTGTGTGTGTGTGTGTGTGTGTGTGTGTGCGCGCAGGATAAGAGAAAAGGGTCTAGTTTCATTCTTGTACATGTGGGTAACCAGTTTTCCCATTATCATTTGTTAAGAAGATTCTCTTTTTCTCCAAAGTATGTTTTTGGCAACTTTGTCAAGGATCAGATGGCTGTAGATGTGTGGGTTTATCTCTGTGTCTTCTGTTCTTTACCATTGGTCTATGTTTTGTTTCTAAGCCAGTTTCATGAAGTTTTTGTTTCTATTGCTCTGCAGTATAATTTGAATTCAGGTATTGTGATGCCCCCAGCATTGCTTTTTTTGGGGGGGTTAGAATTGTTTTGGATATTCTAGGTTTTTAATTCTTCCAAATAAATTTTAGAGCTGTTTTTTTCTAGTTCTGTGAAGAATTTCATTGGTATTTTGTCTTCAATGTTCTATATAGTTTAAAAGATAATTCACAGTTATAGTGAGAGACTTTAATACTTCTGTCAGTAAGAAATAGAACAAATAGGTTAAGAATGTATCAGGGAATAGAAAACTTAACCAAGAATAACAAATTTAAGTTGCCACATTCTCACTGTATTGATTTGGGGGGGGGGCCTGCTGTACCACAAACTAACCAGACATCTTTTTTTTTTAATTTTTTTTTTTTTTTTTTTTTTAGTTTTTTCGACAGACACAACATCTTTGTTTGTATGTGGTGTTGAGGATCGAACCTGGGCCGCACACATGCCAGGCGAGCGCGCTACTACTTGAGCCACATCCCCAGCCCTAACCAGACATCTTAAACAACAGAAATTTGTTGTCTCACAGTTCTAGAGGCTAGATGTCTGAGATCAAGATGTTGATAGAGCCATGACATTGATTGAAATTTTCAGATAAGCATAGATGATACAATCCTGGAAAAAATCTTTCTTGGATTGTTCTGGAGCTACAAATGTCATTCACCCCCTCCTCATGTATGTATGTGTTTAATTTATTTATAAATATATAAAATTTAATTATATTTTAATTTAAAAATACTGAAAGAATTTTTTAAAAGTCTGCACTTGATCATTCAGCTAAGTGTGGGATATCTGGCTATCTGGCTTCAGGTATATAGATATACAGCCATGCACTTAATTTTTTTCTGTTATTGATTAATTTGGATCATTTCAAGGATAAATAAAATAATATTTTGTTAAGCATAAAACAGAATGGTCTATGTTATTGAATGCAAGAAAGTGTTTTCAATAATCTGCTTTCTTTGCATAACTCAAGGCATTTCACTGTGTAATCAACTCAAATATTTAGAAATATATAGTAGAAAATTATAGTATAGACTTTTAAAACATTGTATTTCCAAATAAGTTTCACCCATATTAATCCATTCTATTTTTAAAATTTCTATTTTCTAGACAGAGCAAAAATAATTAAGCAAATTTTACAAATGAGGAAAGAGACACTTAAGATTTTTATAAGTCACATACAGTTTTCAAGCTATTGTGGCAAGCCAAGAAACCCCTTAATATAAGGATATTTCCATTTTTTTCTCAAATCATCTTAGAAGACACTTTTTGTAGACCTTAAGAGTTGAAAAATTGCCTGACACTCCTTCCAAAGATTCTGTGTGAAGTTAAGCCCTTTGTTTGACAGAATCTCCCAGCTATATATATATATTCCAACTTCCCTGATACCAGGCAAGTGGCCAACCAGTCAAATTTTTCAGATAGAGATATTAAACTTTCACCATTTTTATTTGATATTAGGAATATTAATAATATGAATATAGTACTCTACTTCTTTCTGTCACTTTCTCTTCCTGATTTTAAATCCAAGACAGCACCATAAAATTATGAAAACAGAAATAATAAGAGATTATGCAGTTGTTCTTCCTAACTCATATGAAAGATGAAAATGGGATGGCATGTTAGTTGATTGACATGTTGTCAATGGCAGTTAAGTAAAAGATCTCAGAACCCAGTATGGAGAAGTGGGTGCAGCTTTATCACTTTTTATTTGTCCAATCATGGGCAAAAATCATCCCTCTGACAAATATGTATATTAATAAGTCATGTAAGTTAGTTTTATATATATCAAAATAGTCTATATGGAAGTGAATTTCTATAGCCAGAAATAAGGAGTAAAAAGTCCTTGAATATGATGTTGCTGAAGGTGTTTTTGTATTCTCTTCCTATTAATAAAATATAATCCTTGAGTCAAGGAAAAATCACTTAATAGGCCATATGACAGCACCATGATGGATAACTCTACCAGCATTCCATCAGTTATGGATATTTTATGACATTTTACATGGCTGACTCTATTAAGAGATAGGACAAAATCTTCCTTTGATTAAAGGAAATTCGTTGCATTAATGACATACTATATTAAGTGGATCATTAAAACTTACCACCATCACTGAAAACCTTGCCAGTGGTGAAAAAAGGCCAAATATTTGCCCTTTTTCTCTGTGGTATAGTGGATATGTCATACCCTTCTAAACATTTGTCTATCAGACTTCATATGCTTAGCTTAGGATTTCTGCATACATTATCTCTCTTTTAATCTAACCATCTGTTATGTGGGGCGAGAAGCTCTATTTCATATGTCATAGACCCGAGAACTATGAAGCCATCATCATTCATACTGTGTCAGAAATCAAGATTCAAGCAACTATTTTCTTCTCTATTTTTTCATTTTAATTCATCTCATTTTATTTGTCTTTCAGAATAACAGTAGAATGTTGAAGTCATCAAATTCAAGTCACTTTTTAAAACTGGTTTTGTTCACATCAACTATCCTTTATGAAAAATAATCCTTATAAAATGAAATTATGTCTCTTTTCCCCAAATAGTACTATTTTCCCAACTTTTCTGGTCTTTGCTTTTTCAATAATTCTTTTTCTGGTTTTGTTTTTGTTTTTAAAGCAAAAACTGTAAAGTCTGAGAAGATACTTCAAAATACAATAAAAATCAATAAAATATTGCTGATAAATGTGTTGAATGACACCAGATCATCAAATTTAACATTTATTCTTTATTTTATGTATTCAATGAATTTATTGAGGGCTTTCTTTGTCTCCTCTCATATCATTATTTTTAGAAAGAAATAAATATGTAACATCAAATTTCAATATGATATGATTGATGCTAACTAGGATATATAGAAGATACTCTCAGTACCATAGCAGGTATAATTAACCAAAGATAATGAATAAGAAAATGATTCATACAGGAGGTGATATTTAGGTTAATTGCTAAATAGCTATTTTAGTAGGACATAAAAGCAGTAGAAAGTATGGTGCAAACATCTTGCAGGCAAAGATGCTATTTGATTTATTAGTTGCTACATAACAAAGTATACTACTACCAACTTAGTGGTTTAAAAACACTTTAACATCTCATAATTTTCATATGTCAGGAATCTGGGCATGCTTAACTGAGTTTTCTACTCAGGATCTCACATGGCTGCAATCAATGTGTTAGCTTGATTTGCATTCTACCTGGTGGTTCATCTCATTTTTTTTTCAAAGAAGACTAAACTATATTTATGTATTTATTTTTCTTTTTCATCTCATTTTTGAGAGAATTAATTTCCTTGTATTTATAGAGCTGTTGTCCTGGTTTGTAACAGACTTTTGGTCAGAAGCACTGCTCTTAGGCTCTGGAAGTCACTCACATATCCTTTCCATAAGCCTCTGTCCATGGGCATTGCAAACATAGCTGTTTACCTCTAAGAGAAAGACTTCCAAGGACTTTTGGCTGATTATGTACTAGTTACCTGGAAAAAATCCCCCTTTTTATTAATTCAAGATCAACTGATATGAGAACATAGTTAAATTTGCAAAACTTCCTTCACCTTTGCCATATAATGTAACCCCATCAGAAGAGTTTCATCCTATCATCTAAAGCATATTTTTTAATTAGAAGCAAATCACAGGTATCCCGCACACTGTGAAGAAAGGGATATTCAAAGGTATGGCCACTTGAAGTTAAAAATTATTGAGGTCACACAGGGTCTGCCATAGTATACTCATTACAAACTCTATGTATTGCAAAAATGCAAATACTGTAGTTTGTTGAGTAGAAAATAGAATGTAAAATCTAGGTTAAGGTAGATGAAAGTCTGAACTTATGAACTTTGAATGTTTGGTGAAAGAGTTTAAATTCTGTGCTGCATGCAATGAGAAACCACTGGAGAATATTCTCAGAGTACAGCTTGGGGACAATTTACTCAGAAGCAGTGAAGAATATGCACTATAGCAGACTGTGTGGAAGTAGGGAAACCAGTTCAAACTCCCTTGCAGTAATCCAGACAAGACAGAATGGGAGATTTGGTAGACCAATGGAATAGGGGAAAAAGGCAAACAGATATTAAGAGAGATTTTCAAAAAAGAATTACTATGATCATAGAAATGGAGAAGAGTGAGGGGTGGCTTTTTCAATGAATGTGTAAGTTTTATTATTACTTCTTGGGAGGGGTTGAATATATAAAATAATAGGTATGTTTTTCATGGTTGAAGAACTTTGGGAAGCAATCTTAGATGAGTTCTAACATTATTTTCTCCTTTGTGAGAATAATTTTACTGAGGAATTTACATGTGATAATACTTCTAGAATACTTGTTGTAATTTATCTAAAAGGTATAGATGATGATAGACTATGATATAATAATAATTAGAATATCACACATTTGCATAATGCCTGAAAAATATTCCCTGGGTAGAATTAGCTTATGATAATACACCACTGTGGGATATATAAATGTTTAATGTAATAACATAATTTTAAAGATATTCTCCACTTGTCTGAAACACAATGGAAACATTCATTTTCAAAATTAGGAATCATATGCCAAACATACCTTATTGTAAATTTCAAATATATCCTACTTTATTTTTTATTAATGCATGTAATTATACAGAATGATGGGTTTCACTGCAGCATATTTGTATGTGCCAACAGCATATGTTGATCTTATTCACCCCCCACTACTTTCCCTTTTCCCCCTTTCTCTGGCTCCCTTCCTCTTCTTCATGTTACTTTCATGTTGTCTCTGTTCCTCTAGTTTCTACATATAAGGGAAAATATGCAATAATTCTCTTTCTGAGTCTGGCACTTCATTTAACATTATGATCTCCAACTCTATTCATTTTCCCACGAATTACATGATTTTGTTCTTATGGTTGAATAATGCTCCATTATGTATGTATGCCACATTTTCTTATTTGTTCCTTTGTTGACAATCGCCTAGGCTGATTGCATGACTTAGCTATTGTGAATAGTGCTATGATAAACATGAGTATGGAGGGTTTTATATATATATATATATATATATACTTCATTTCTTTTGTATATATAGCTGGATTTGAGTTTTTCTCCCATCTATACTGATTTCCATAATGGCTGGGCTAATTTACATACCCACCAACAGTGGTGGAAGGCTCATTTTTGCCTAAATTGGCTGTGATCTCTGTTTCAGGGACCTCCCAACCTGAAGCTAATACAGAACTCATTATTGTATAAAAATATTGACCGAGCATTATTTCACATAAAGCATTCTATCAAGTGTCTTATGGGATTCAAATTTGTACCAAATATTTTATCAAATCAAGAAGGTTATATGACATCAGCTCAATGACTACATTAGAAGATTTGTATGTAGTATGGTATAGGGTGCAATGCAGTGACAAGTTTCCTAGAGAATATCATATTGACTGCAAATGAGACCTGTGTCAGAATAATAAATAAAGACATTTAGAAAAGCAGATCGAGAATAAGTAGAGACTCTGAGAGTAAATGAACTTGAACTTTATTCCTGTGTGTAATAGAGGAATCAATGAAGTCTTTGGATCTGAAATGGACACAACGAAAGCCGTGATTTCTGAAAATTATTTTGCAAATTGATTGATGAGTATGTGTAAAAGAAAAGGATCTGGAGATAGAAGACCCCTTTAAACAAAACTTTTATAATCTAAGGTTGAAGGATCATAGGCTTTGGCTGAAGTTTGTGCAAAAATCTCCACCAAAAGTATATGAGGTTTGTAGTTTCAGGAATCTGTTCTGATAGATCCTTACTTTTTGGATATTTTTAATTCCTGACTCCACATTTTGAGAGCATCCCCCTTCTACAAATCAAAGTCACCCCTAGTTCACATTCTACTTTTCAAGTGCTTTTATCATTGTCTTTGGCCATAGTTTAAAAATTGGTCATTGTTTAGTTAGAAAGACATACCTCTTTTCTACCCAACGGCTAAATAGTTCAACTCTAATATATAATTATTTTCGTCATAACACTACTAAAATTGCTATTGATCCATACCTCTAGTTGGTAGCAAAGGCAGGAATTTAACTTGAAATATGGGCTGAAATCTATTGCAGAGCTCATGCTCTTGAACATTATGTGATATTTCTAAATTTAACACTAAAATCTTTACTAATTTATAATATTTTAAGTTAGATCTCTTTTTTCCCTTTATAAGTTCTATTCCATTAAACTCTGCAGATGATTAATATGGCTTTTCCAGCTTATGTTATTTCTCCCAGATGAGAAAAAAAACTAAATGTTAATGGAGATAGTTTAAGGGGTTTTTGTTGTTGTTGTTGTTGCACAATATAATAGAAACAGGAAGAGGAAATCTGCCATGTAAAATAAATCTATCTAAAAATAATTTTTTCTGTATAGACAAGATTTTTTTCTGTGTTGAAATAGATAATAATCTCATTTTAAGAATTATAGTTGTCTTGGGCAAAACTAACACACAGCCTATTTAGTTAAATGCTCATCATGGCATAATTTAAAGTCACTAAGACTTCTGTTCAATAAACTTTTCCATCATTTAGGAAGTTCATGGTTAGATCCTCATTTTCTTCTTCAAGTACATCTTCCTCTTAACATATGAAAGTGTATCATCAAACCAAATCGTATCATCCAATAAATAAATAGGCAGCATGAAGGCTGCAAAACAGATCACTCTATCTAGTCACTCATTCAAAACATATATTGAATGCTAGACATGATACAGGTAAGGGCAATGCAGAGATGAAGACAGGATATCTCCCCCCCTTCCCCTTTGGAAACAAACTTTAAATTACTTTTGTGGACAAATTTTAAATTACCTTGGTGATCGCAAGGAGGGAACTGAGAGAAAAATAACTCAAATCTCTGGATGGGTTTGTTTCTCTCCTCATTTGGTAATGGGATATATCCAGAAATATAGCCAACATAATGAACCATAAAATCCCATGTTGGAAACTCATCTAGTGCAAGGACTTACTATTGAGTGCACAGCAGAAAGGGTGAAAACAGAGGACATTGATTGCACATTGTAATTATACAGAATTTTCGGTTTGTTCAATGAACAATATTCCCTTTGAGCAGTTAAGGTTAAGTTAGAAAATATTTTAAACAAAACAATACTTGTTATAAAACCCAATGCTGGGCTGGAGGAGTAGTTCAGTGGCAGAGCCAGGCACAATATCTTCTGCTCAAAGACATGCCCCCCAATTAAATTTATTTAATTAACCAGGGTATTTGACAAGACTATGCAAAGATGTCTTCATTAAAATGAACTATTTCACATTTTTGTAATTTATAATGGATCAAGTTCTACTCTTCTTCAGTGTGTGTATGTGTGTGTATGTGTGTGTGTGTGTGTGTATATACACACACACATACATACGTACATACATATCATACACGGTGCTGGGGAACAATCCAGGGCCTCATGTATGCCAGGTCTCCTGTTCACTTTTAAGGTTTAGAATGTAATTTAATCATTATACTTTTTGATAGAATAGACATGCTTAATTTTTCAAACTATTTAACCTCTTGTTTTAAGAAGGGAACAATTTTATCACTGCTGTAAATAATAAAACTCTTTTTTTTTGTTTGTTTGTTTTACTCATATGTGATCTGGGAAAAACAGATTTAAAAAATACAAAGACAGGGAAGTTAACACTTCAGCTGAGGACTATGGTTGGGGCAACTCCTGACTACTGAGCCATTTCTTTTCCTGAAGAAATGAAAGTGTCTTATGTACCTTCCCTAAACCACCTGTTGGCAGTCTTTCTCAGTTCTCTTGGTTAAATACAGAATTTCCTTAATGTGGAAAAATTAGCAGTCTTTTTAAACACCATTATCCTAGATGGGTATGAACATTAAGAAATAACCTTTAAAATTCATCTATGTATTAAAACTTTGTTTTTGAACTCCCACTGTGAAACAGAGCCCTCTAGACTCAGGAAATATAACCAACAGTTTTTAGGAAAAGAGGCAGACAATCAGCTTATAAAAGTTACCTGTAAATATATACGGAGGAATTATGAGGTGATTTGTAGAATAGAAAATAGATGCAGGATAGGCATGAATAGGGTTTCATGTTATATTGGTGGAAGGGAAGGTTAAGGGAGACATGCAGGACTCATGAAGTCAGCTCTGTAAATACCTGGACAACAGGGTCTAAGGCAGAAGAAATACCAGGGGCATGAAGGCCTGACTGGTTTGAGGAATCATCAGGAGCATGATATGTCTGGAATGAGCCCACCGTTGTAGGACTTACACTCAGTTTAAGATATTAAAATACAAAATTGGTTGACTAGACCAGGCCAGAGCTGACATAGAAATGAATAAGTTGTCTTCACTTAAAAAAAAATATCATGAATAGCCTGGAACTGTGTGTAGGCCATCTATTTTATTCACTGATAATGAGACATCTGTAAATAGTCTTTCTCTTTTTTGAATCTGTGTGACTGGCCTAAAACATCTTTTTATACAATTTGTTACATACTATTTTCTTTGACTGATTCTGCAGAGACTATGCAGATTTTGAGAAACTGATAACCTTTAATCCAGAAAACATGAATTATAATCTACATTTCAAAGGATTTTTAAAGGACTTTGAGAAAATTACACTGAGTATATAAATACAGGGTACTGTTGATCAATCTTCTAACAAACAAGTAATGGTGGAAAATTTTTAGACTTTATTGATATGGATTTTTCACCTAAAATTGTTTAGTTATTAACAATATTTGTCTAAGTACTTTTCATATCAGACCAATATTTATTATGATTGGAAGTTAATTGACATTTAAGTTAATTTCATTTGATTCATACCCATAACTTTGCAATAACAATGTTCTTTATAAAATTAAATTTATTATTAAATGGACTGCTCTGTGCATTATTTGAGTCATTTCCTAAAGTATTAAGACTGTTTTTTTCTATATCATTAGTAATCAATTCTTCATCAGTAAACCACATCTCAATATAAAAGCTCTTTAATAGTCCTGGATAGAAACTATACCTCAAAACATTAAGATTTGCTGTCCTTCGCTTTTGTTATTGAAACATTCATCATGATACAGTGTAAACAGATAAAAAATAATCTAGGGTTTTTTGAAAAAACTAAAAGTGACAAACATAAAAACAATGAAGCAGTCACCTTTTCTCTTTTCTCTTCAATGTAGTTGGCAAGGATATTAAGTTTTACAAATCTGGCCTTTAAATGTACATAGTCATTGATTCATTTTTAGTCCTTCTGAAGTTTAAAGCTATACAAATGCTTTATTTTACCATCTCAGGAAATCCTCTCATTTTTTTATGCAACAAATCCAAAATGAGTACATGTCCTACACAACTGAACATTTCACTGCTTTAGTGACTTTTGCTCTGAGGGAAGATTGAGAATTTATATTATTTCAGACCGTTTTCTCTAACAGTAGGTTTATTTTCATTAGTCTGTGCAGCCAACTCAGAGCTGGTGCTTGGCTCTGAGGCAGGGCCACTATGTGTTCCAAACTTTATTTTTACCATCTCTAGTTTTTAGGATATCTTTGTTTAATAGCATTTCACATGTGTACACAAGCAGTTTTTTCCCCCTTTGAATATGATACTTAAATGAAGATGATTCCAATTATTTTCAGACATATATAAAATGGCTCTGCAATTTAAAGTGCTACTTGGAAAAGCAAAATACCATCATTATTAAAGATCCACAGACCATGCTTAGCAGAAACTGAAAGTTTTTTAGTGACTATAAGCATTTCTTTTAACGATTTTCAGAATACCTTTTATGTTTGAGTGAAATGTATTTTCTAAGGGTCTGTGTGTGGATTCTTGATATCACTTTGCAAAGTAGAGTGTTATGTCCCATTTGTTTGTTTCTACTCTTCCATCAATAATTCCCTCTGCAGTGCATGCTATGTGAAAGAGGAGGCACATGCACAATAGGAGATGATGATAATAGAAGACACTTAGGAAACTAATCCTTACAGTATTGCATATCACTCTGGGTATCCTAACCATAAAAATAAAAGTGCTTTTCTTTCAAGCTCCTTATAATTTTCACATATTCTCCTTCCGTAAATGCCTCATTAGCTTTATCTCAAGTGGGCTTTGTTACCTGGAAATTTGTGTTCATTGTTAAGACTATTTTTCAAAGTGACAAAAACACTGTATTGCCATTGTACTGTTTTGAAATGTGTTGCTAAAATTGTTCTACTTAAAAATCAAAACACAAATTGTATGCTTACTTATAAATGCTCTTGGATTAACATCATCCTGAAACGTCGCTCTGTGTGAGATCTTAGTTGACCTGGGTTTGGTTTAGATCCAGATTCATGTTTGCAACACAGTGATTGATTCTCTGCTCTATGGTGCACAGCATGTGCTCATGACCCTAGTATCAAATGTTTATTTGACCTCATGTGTCTTTTCTGTGACAATCCTCACTTTGGGAATGTCTGGGACCTAATTGGAATGCTAGGTGTTAACCAGTTGTGAAATAATAGCAGAAAGGATGGCTCAAAATTTTACCTAGAGGTTGTATGCCTGTGGTGCACATTTGTCTAAAACCAAAAATTGAGACAAATTGGTTGACAGGTATGAATAAACTTGTGGGCACAAAGGGAGATAATATTTTTAAATGGAGCAATCCTGGAAACAAGTTGAGACACTCATGCAAACACACAAATATATCCTTGGTTAAAGCATAGCCACCTCATTCTTCCTCAGTAGGGAATGCCACTGACCAATACTAATTTTCTAAGTTTATTCAATATAGAGATATCTATATTGAATATATGCATTGTCTGTAGCTTCCATTTAAACCAAATTGATTTACATGTTTTCTTAATTCATCTAAAAAATGCAGTTAGGAATTATTTTTCTTATGATCTGAAGAATCTAAATATTTCAATATTGTGTTTAGATATAGAAGATTACTAACTTTATGATTAAAAATTTGAAGATATTCTCCATGGGGATTTCACATTTAATTTTTTTCTTTCCAATCACTCATGGGTGTAGTCTTTAGTGTTGTATTTTATTCAATAGGAGTGTGAAAAAAAGTACTTTTTTTTTTCAGGGTCGGGGGGCAGTACCAGAGATTGAATTCAGGGGCACTTGACCACTGAGCCACATCCCAGCCCTATTTTGTATTTTATTTAGAAACAGGGTCTCACTGAGCTGCTTAGCATCTCACTTTTGCTGAGGCTGGCTTTGAACTCTTGATCCTCCTGCCTCAGCCTCCCAACCTGCTGGGATTATAGGCATGTGCCACTGCTCCTGGCCAAGAAAGTACTTTTTAAAACATGTACAGTATATAAAATGGATCACATGTTTAATGTTAAATATAAACATAATTATCACAGTATTTTAAATATAGAAGTAAATAATTCCTGGTATCATTCTAATAGTATTTTTTTTAAATTTATATATATAATACATCTCACTTGTATATGCTTTATATACAAAATTATTTATATATATATATATAAAATTTACATCTATATGTAAGTATGGATGCATGTGGAATATAGGTATGTATATACATTACAAATATATATGCTTGTGTATATTTACATAATATTAAAATATTTAGATTCATTGGATTGTTAAAAAATTTCTAATACTTAACTGTATATATAGGTCTTTATAATATATTTACATGCCTTTAAAATTATAGATCAATTTTTGAGGGTTTTTGTATTATCTCTAAAAAAATAAACATTTCCAAATGGCTTATAAAGCAATCGCTAAAAATCAAGGCAAGAATTTTACAGTATAATTGTCAAAAAGGTATTTAAAATAATTCATGTTTAGTTGTGCTAAGGTTTTAAAGGTTCATGTGGACAGCTGCAAGTCATCGTTGAGCATCTATAATGAAGTATCTCTTATGAGGCTTATTCTTTCCCACATGGAACAAAATAGTACAGCATTGACATTGATGTATGCAATGTATTCTTAAGATGACATTTACATAATACTGTTCTTTCCAGTAAAACGTAACAATCCATTTTCTCTTGAGAAAAAATGTTTTTCCATGCCATTACAAAATATGACTAAAAAGGCATAATTCTCCAACTTCTCCACTTTGTTTTTCTTCTTATTATTTGAAAATAATAAGTGATTAACAGAAATAGTTTAAAATGACCCAATATCCATAGCACTAAATTGTTTTTCCTAAGGAAATTCAGCATATAAATGAGCAAATGTGATTTTATAAAAGAAACAAAAATGAAAAATTTCATATAATTTTTTAAGTTTTATTCATTCAAAGAAATGAGTAACAGTCATGTGTTTTCTTACATTATTTTTTATTTAATTGATTTTACTTATTTAAATACACGACAGCAAATGCATTACAATTCTTATTACACATATAGAGCACATTTTTTCATATGTTTGTATATAAAGTATGTTCACGCCAACTCATGTCTTTATACATGTTCTTTTTTGGCATTACAATTCTTACTACACATATGTACCACAATTTTTCATATCTCTGTATATAAAGCAGGTTGACACCCAATTCATGTCTTCATACATGTACTTTGGATAATGATGTCCATCACATTCCAGCGTCCTTGCTAGTCTCCTGCCTCCTCCCTTTCCTTCCCACGTTTTCATACATTATTGTGGGTCTAAATGAATAAAGCCTATGGTTGGCCTGCAACTTAGTCAGTTTAAGCTGGTATTAAAAAGTTACCATAGATTGGGTAGCTTAGACAGCAAACAGTTATTCCTCACAGCTCTGGAAGCTGGAAGTCTAAGATCAGGGTGTCTGCAGAGTGGGTTCTATGGAGAACTTTTCTCTGGATGCAGGCTGCTATCTCATTGTATCCTCACTTGGCAGAAGTTCCTGAGGCTTCTCTAGTTCTTAAGGGCACTGTTCCAAAGTGCCTATCTCAACTACTAACACATTGGAAATTAGACTTCAGCATAAGAATTTTGAGAACATACAAACATTCAGTTCCTAGCAACTTGGTGGGTTACAACAAAGAGGGTACAATAGCATAGGTTTGGGAAATTTTTTAAAATACTCTGAAGATTTTTTAAAATACCCTGAAGAATCAATAAAGAGGAAATGAAGAAAATTAAGTATAAGGTGGGGCTGATTATAATCATCAAAACCTATTAACTTTACCAGAGACATAAAACTCTGTTCACAAGATCAGGAAATATAAATTTTTGTTAAGAAAATATAGTTTTATTTTCTATGACTTAATTTTGAGTCAGTTAGTGCTGCCCTTCTTGGTTATGCATTCTGTCCTTGCGTGGACTCATACTGTGCAAAAGCCATTTTTCCCAGGTCACATCAGTTTACCTAATACGCTGCTATCCCAATCATCTAGCCAACTTGGGCTCTTTTGGTGTAGACAATCCCTACTCTCTCATCAGCTTGATTCTTGACCATTTTTCTCTGGGTCAGATTACTTTTCTGGTGAGCTTCCCTGATAGGAAGCCTAGAACCTACAGATTTATCTCTCCCTCTTTCTTTCCTTTTCCAGGGGGGTTGGGTTGGGGGAAGCAGAAATCTCCTTTATAGTGTTATATAATTAGCCAATGCTCGATCTTCTGAATCAAATTTTCAAGTAAGCCTGATAATGTAGTAAGAAAAAGAACTCAAAGAACATGATTGTGGCCAAGTAAGAATCCCCTGGTAACAACAGTATGTGGGGATTGGAGTGCCCCGTTCCCACATGAAGTGCAATAATAGGATTGAGGAAAGGAGTACAGGATTCTGAGTTCCTCTTAAATGGTAGAGTTTTCCTGCCATAGAGGTAATAACATCTCAGGAACACTTTAATGTGAAAGTAGGCATCCTTGGATAGCGATTTTCACCTTTTTACGTCCTAATCTTGAGTTTGCCCTTATCACTAAATGTTTGTCCTGGACTAACAGTAAACCAAACTGAAAGTAACCTCACACAAGTCTTGGTCATTATTCTTCTCAGATTTGGAACCCAGACCAAGTTTCACAGTCTAATTTATCTCACTTTATTATTGTAATCTATCCTGTCTCCACTCTGAGGTTAAAGGTTTTGGGAACACAAGGCAGAAAATTTGCTGCATTAAGCAGAAAAGAAAGTGGGAAGATTAGATAAGTTTTTAAATAAAAGGTAATTACTTTAAATTAACTTTACAGAAACAAATTCTCTTAAATTATGAATAACCCAAGTACAAACATAAGAGGAAAACACCTATGTCACAACATGACAGCCAACGAGATTTTATTTCTTAAAATCCTCTTTATTGCTTTTATTCCTCTACTTTTAAGAAATAAAGCATAATATACAGAATTGTGAATGACATATTTAGCAAGAACAAATAATGCATTAAATAATTTTAAAGACTCAATTTGCCAGTGAATCTGCCCTATTTCTGAATTTGGTGATTTGACTGCTATTAAAATTTTGAGACATGTGTAGGCCTGTCCTAGTAGAAATTATAAAAATAAATGAATCACTTTGATAGACCAGTGAGATTCCTCTTCTTTAAGAGTGATATGTCTAACTCCTTTGTGAGTTTTCTTCCCCAGTTTCTTTTCAATTGTCTTCTGGTAACACAACATTCATACCATACTTACAGTATAACTCAGTGAGTAAGAAAGCTGTATTTGGAGGTAAACAATTATTCCTGGGAATCCAAGCACTTGAATCAATGTTCTATCTCTGTCTATGACCCTCTTATCAAAAATGCAAACATATTTCTAATTTTAGACCTGAAATTTTTCCAGTTTTAAATTCTCAGATTTTTTTCCACCACTTACATATTTGAGTCCATATTTGAATTATATATTTTATTCAGCATTAAACAGAGAATTCTTCAAGAGTAATTTAGTACTTTTCTTTGAGAAAAACTCCCACAAGAGAAGAATGGACAAGTACTTACAGAGACCAGCAACATGCACTACAAACATTGAGGCCCATGAAGTCAGTGCACAATTAGATTCTCTTCTCCTTCCCCATGCCCCCCCAACATTCCTAAGCAGAAGTAGAACTTGACTATTAAGTTCATTTCATACTGTGATGACAAACATACAGGAAAATATGAGTTATATTCTCAATGCATTTTGATTAACATATAACACACACCTCTGGAATCCAGGGATTGAAGGGAGAAAAGCCTTCTCCTAAAATATGAAATTGAGGTGAGAGGAGTTTTAATTCAAAGGTTACTTTAAGCATGTTACCAAATTAAATTATAATAACCCCATATCTGCCTATGTGGAGTATATCATAGTGAAAATACAATGAATTGTATATGATCCACGTTCAAACTAAGATTCTAAGTGATCATAGTGAATCATATACAAAATAAGTCACACATGTGTTGGTCCTGGATATTCAGATATAGGAATAAGTTTCAACAATTTAGTTATATAACCAAAAGTAGTTTTCATTACTTTAAAAATGTGTCTTCTCAATAAGCTTTCATATTTTTTGCATCTAATAGACATTAGGAAAGCATTTAAAATTGAGACACAATGGAGTCCTACAGGGCTAAATTCAAGGTGATGATGATGGTTCACATTCACTTGAATTGGGACAGGAATTTTATTATGGTTACAATAATTGGCATATTTTTATAGATTAATTTTCTAATTTGGCACCAACTCAACTTCACTCTCATGCTACCGGAGTGGCATGATGGATTACTCTGGGTTCTTTTCATTATTATTAAATTTAATTATTTTTTGCTCATGTACCCAGATATGAACAGTGCTCGGTTTCTAATCTAATAATACAGACTGTTTGGAAAATATGTGCTGTAAATTAGAGTCATTTTATAATAGAAACAATAAAAAGAATCATTAATGAAAAGTAGTTTGCCTCTCAATGTTCTTGGCACTAGTTAATCAAAGGCACTTTGAAATTGAGGCCATTAATAAGCTATTCTTGCTTTTAGACCAATGAAGTGCTATGAGATTTACTTGTAAAATTAGAACTGTATTACAAAAGGAAAGGATGAATGAATTTTGCTTTTCCAAATACAGTTTTCTTCATCTGAAACATAAAATAATATGAAAAAAACAAAGAAAATAATGTTTTGAATTTTCAGCCAAAAAAAATAATTCCTATGTAGTTTAGTTAGTATTTCTGTAGGGATAAACATGATAAAATTTGTTACTTTTTCTTATTATTACTCTCCATTTGCTTCTTTAACAATTTTAAAATATCTTTTTCTGCTCCTCTCTGAGCCCCAGGTTCTTAGAGTCTCACAAGAAGAATTTCAAATTAATCACACAGAATAATACACATGAGTTTCTTAGGAAAGATGGAGGCTAAAGACTTCTGGACAAACGAAACAGGTGGCCTCCAAGAGGTCAGAATGGCCCTGACAAAGTCCATGTTTTAGGGGCTCTGTGTCTCCTTGTTCTTGCCTCTATTTTTCAAACTCTCTCAATCAGTGTATTATTCTTTAAATGGCCCTCAGCAAGCTTTCTTTGTGAGGGTCTCAATGTCATGGTCACAAGGGCTGGTTGGGCAGTTGTGACAGTTTTGGTGATAAGGGAAGGTGGTGGTGACCTTGGCACAAGGACAGTGATGACATGGTCTGTAGCAATAGCTTCCTTAAGAGATGATGTTTAACTATGGTGGTGGGAAACTTTCACCTATCAGTCCCCATTTTCCTGAAGCTTGTCTGCTTCAACGAGTTTCCCTTGTTGGTAATTAGTAGTTCCCTTAAAGGGTATAACTACCTAATTGGGAGAGGTTGAACACTCCAGCCTCAGTTCTCAAATGCTTGCCTACCTTATCAGATTCCTTGTGGTCTCAATTTTGTCTCGGGTATTTCCTAAAGCATATGTCTGATAATTGCCCATCACTTTCCTTTCTTCTACTCACCTGTTCATGGCTTACTATCCTATCTATCTAATATTCTGCTTTTTGCTTTAGCATCTATTTACTCTCTCCAAACTTCAACATAAATAAGTAGGAGTCACATTAAAAAACCTATTGGGGCTGGGGCCATAGCTCAGTGGTAGAGCGCCTGCCTCCAATGTGTGAGGCCCTGGGTTCGATCCTCAGCACCACATAAAAATAAATAATTAAATATATTTAAAAAAAAACTATTTACATGGGTTTTAATATGACTATAGGAAAAATACTCTGAAAAAGTTTTGTTCACATGATAAATTTATTCACTTTAAATATCATGACTTCCTTTTTTATGATCACTCAAAATATCTTGACAAAAAAACAGGAACTTTAGCCTAAATTTCAAATACCAGAGACTGAAATCTTCAGCTTTGTTAAGAAAACACATTTATCTTTGTTTATGGTATAGAGCATCCTTTGGATTAGTTTGTATGGTTATAAAACACTTAGCAAAATAATTCATATTTATGTTTATTTTCCATTCTATACTTTCCCCCAATGTTTTTGATAAAAATATATTCTTTTAACAAATAAATCTGTTAAAAGAGATGAATAAAACATCTTTTTTAAAATTTTCTGTTTAGTATAGAAAGAAAATTCTGTCTATTAAAAAATCTTACTATCATATTAAAATACCAATAAAGTATTTTTATGTATATAGATGATAGTCTCCCCCTTACATATTTAGATTAATTTGCAAATATTCGTTAATTGAGATATATATGTGTATGTAAAGTGACATAAAAATTGCTATTAGACAGAATACAATGCATTAATACTTATAAAGATAATCATTAATCATTTTTACCATGACACTATGATCTACTTTTTTTCACAAATTGCCTATTATTATAATGCCATGTTGACTTCATATGAGGAAAACTTCATATCATAAGCAATTGCAAGGAAAGGATCCTAATTTGATTATGTCAGTATATGACACCACCAACAAATTGATTTTAGTGAGTCATAACCTAAAAAGCAAGACAGACATGTCTTTTCCAAATGTCCTCTTTAAGACTTATTATTTCTAACAGTACTTCATATTTATGAGCAATTGTTTGTATATTACTATATTATAAAAAGGAGTAATTTTGCAAATATTTTACATTTAATATTAAATGACTCAACATACATCTGTGTAACACATACCATTCTAGGTGTTGATGCCAAGTGTCACTAACATAATGAATGAAGTAGAGGAAGTAAGTCTGAGTAACTAACACACACAGACAGACGTCTGCTTATAGACATTTGCTATGCAAAAAAAGCTTAGAAAGAAAAGAGAAAAGCATTCTGGGATGGGGATGAGCTTAATTTGTACATTAACCCTGTTGTCAGAAAATGCAAATACTAGAAATACTAATCTTCTTTCACCTAATTCCTACAGTTTGGGTTTTGGTCACTTTTTCATTTTAGATATACTTAAAATGATTGTTACTGCTACTTTTTTCAATAAATACATATATATTTTCCCTGTGTAGTTGTAACTTTACTATTTTTTAAATTTTTCCTTTCATCATTGGCCTTCCATTTGGAATTTGTTTCTTTTCATTAAAAATACAATACTTTATTATTAATTTTAGAAATTTTTTGTTATTACACCCAAATTTCCTTAATTTTCAATCTTAAAGGAAAAATTCTCAGGTAGAACATTCTGGCTGGCATTTATTTTATTTTGACATCTTCAAGCAATATTTCTTTATCTTCTAGCCTTCATCAATTGTGTTGGAAAGTCATATTCCAATTAATTTCCTCTTTTTTAAATTTGTTCTTTTTAGGTATACAAGATAGTAGAGTGTATTTTGACATATTATACATACACGGAGTATAACTTATTCAAATTAGGATCCTCTCCTTGCAATTGTTTATGATATGAAGTCTTCTCAGTCATGTATTCATATATGAACATAGGTAAACTATGTCCTATCCATTCTATTATCTTTCCTATTCCCATATCCCCACCCTTCCCTTCATTCTGCTTTGTCTAATTTAATGAACTTCTATTCTTCTCTCCACCCCTTATTGTATGCTAGTATCCGCATATCAGAGAGAACATTTAGTCTTTGGATTTGGGGAATTGGCCTACTTCACCTAATTTGATAGTTTCCAGTTCCATCCATTAACCAACAAATGCCATAATTTCACTCTTCTTTATGGCTGGATAACATCCTATTGTGCATAGGTACCACATTTTCATTATCCACTCATCTGTTGAAGGACATCTAGGTTGGTTCCATAGATTAGCTATTGTGAATTGAGCTACCATCAACATTGATTTGGATAGTCAGTGTAATATGCTGATTTTAAGTCCTTTGGATATCAACTGAGGAGTGGTTCCATTCCATGTTTTCTGAGGGATCTCCAAATTGCTTTCCAGAGTGGTTGAACCAATTTGCAGTCCCACCAGAAGTATATGATTGAAACTTTTTCCCCACATCCTTGTCGACATTTATTGTTACTTGTATTCTTGATAATTGCCATTCTGACGGGAGTGAAATAGAATGTCTAATTGCTAGAGATGTTGAACATCGTTTCATACATTTGTTGACCATTCATATTTCTTCTTCTGTGTACTGACTGTTCAGTTTCTTTGCCAGTTTGTTTATTGGTTTTCTCTATTTTGGGGGGGGGGCAGGGAGCAGGTGTTAAGCTTTAGAGTTTTTTTGTATATCATGGAGATTAATGTTCCATCTGAAAGTGCTTGTTCATGTTGTTTTTGTATCTACCCATCTAATAGTTGGTTGTGAGGCAGTAGAGTGTCTGCCTTGTGGACTTATAGTGTTCCTGAAGGTTCTGAAGTTTTCCAGTACCTTGCATTTTAGGGGGAGATATAAAATAGCAACAACTGCAAACAATTTACAGCATTAAACCAAATGTTCCTACTATGACATCTGTAATATTAATTGTCACAATGATCAGAAATGACACAATCAGTTAATGTCCATGATAAAAAAACAGTAGATTTACAGAAAGGTTGACAATTTCAAGTGGTGAACAGGGATAGAACAGAAGTGATGTACAATATAATTATTATGAAAGATGAGGAGAGAAAATACAAGTAAAAAAAGGAAGAGTGAAAAGAGAGATTAATAGAGATTGGCTGTTAGCAGAGGAAAAAAGAGAAAGAGAGTCAAGGGAAACACATAAGTAAGAGAAAAAAATGTATAAAATAAAATATTTTAGAAATAAAAGAATACAAAAATGAAACCAAGATATACGAATCAAACATCTCAGTCCTGAAAATACTGATTCATGAAAAGTAACTGCCTTCAAAAATGCTAGAATTGAGAAAAAAAGAAACATATGAATATGTAAAAGTGCCCAGTTAAAGAGTGTGTTTAGGAGAGAAAAAGAGATGGGGGATTAAAAAAAAAGTTTGTAGATTCAAGAGGTAAATAAGGAAAATGCAGAGGTGACATAGAATATGTTTATGATCAGGGAGAAGAAAAATAGAAGTAAAAGAATTAAAGGATGAATGAAAGAGAAAACACGAGTTTGGCTTTTAGCAAAAAAAAGAGAAAAATAGTAACAAAGGGACACAGAGTTGTGAAACAGACAATAGAAAATCCATCTAAAATATACTAATGAAAAACCCAAACTCTCAAAAACCAGAGCACAGAAAAATAACTACTTTCAAGAAATGCTAGAAATGAAAAGGTAGAAACAAATAGGTATGTGTTCAAATGTATAAATGTATAAATGTCCATCATGTATCAATCACTACACATTCAAAAGCAAAAGCAAAATAACGGAATAGTCAATGAGAGTATATGCATTCTGTCTGGGCCAAACTGTCTGTTTCTCAGCTTCCCTTCTCAGCCGATAGTGTAGGGAACTACAGAAGATTCTTTCAGCTTCACTTCCAGGATATAGTTGCAGCTGGGTTCTAAAACATGAGTTTCTGCAAGTGAAGCTCCCATGGGTGTGGATTAGGTCTAGTGTTGCCCCAGGTGTTTACTGGGGTGAGGAGTTATCTGGTGTTGATGATCTCTTACTGTACCCCACTACTCTCCCCAGGACAGACACTCATAGGAAAGGGGAGTCAGTCCTTCACCATTTCTGTTGTTGGGAGATACTGCCCTTTCTGGTCTCCTAAGGACTGTCTCTGAGCTCTGAGCTCAGTCACTCTGCCTGTTCATATTCTCCAACCTCTGCCTGCCACTGGTTCTTTCCCTGCTTTGTTCAAGGAGGGAAGAGGGTGGGCTTTCTCCAGCCTCTCTGATCTGTTTTACCCTCAGGCAAAATGGTCTCTATTCTAGAAATTCTCTGTGCCCGAGATTCTCCTGATTTGCTAGGCTCAGTCATGATCTCATGGTTGGCATCTGTTAGATTCATATATTGGGATAATGGATGTAAGTTCCTGATTTGAGTTGGCACCAATGCTGCAGGGAAGTATCAAAATTTCTCCAGCTTGGGCTCCGAGTGGGCAGCAGGTGGAGCTAAGTGATTTTCATGTACAAGTTTAATAAGCCAAATAGCCTCTGGCTCAACACAGGTCAGGCTGTGCTTTAGATCATGGGATTCTCCATGCCAAGACTTTTCCAGCACCCTTCAGTCTTGTGTACTAATTTTCCCCACTCCCACCAGGTGCTCAGCTCCAATTCTGTTCCTTATCCTTGTCTGATGTTGCCCCAGTTTTCCAGTCTTCAAGGCTCTCTTTCCAGTACTGAGTATCAGTGGAGTACTTTTTTCACTCACCTCACAAAAATTGGTTTTCTTCCTGTTAAGAGTCCTGAGTCACTATGAGAAAAGCCATTTCTCGCTAATCTGCCATCTTCTCTCCCCTAATTCCCTCTTAACTATGTCCAATTTTCTGTTAAACTTATTGATTGCTCAATTTTAAATACTGTATTTATTTCAGTACTAGAATTTCCATTTGAATTTTAGTTTACAAGGCTCTCCTAAATTCTGCAATCTCATTTTTTTTCCGTCTTTAACCACGGTTATTTCAAAGTCTATGTCTGATAAGTTCTTTGCCAGAAGTTCCAAAGGTGTGTTTCTATTGTCTATTACTTTTATTTTGTTTGTGTTTGTTGTATTAATTACTTTTCTTTGTGTTAATTTTTAAAGGTTTCAAGCACTGTAAATCTAAAATTGTAGAAATAATATGTGGTTTCAGGTAATGGTGTGATCCTCAATAGGATTTAGATTTATCTCTGATAAATTACTAGAGATTCTAGCGTTCCGGGAGGATCTTTATTCAATGTGAAGGTTTAACAGAGTTCAAAGCTGGGTTTCAACTTGTTCAAGGTTAACTTACTTTGATTACAACATTGCTCCAACCCTCAAGGACCCCAGCTTAATGTGAGATATGCAATGGTCCACTTTCAGAGTGAATAAACTTGATTTCCCCCCTCCCGCTTTATATTATTTTCAAAAGTCCCATTCAGTTTCTCAGCCACTGGGTTAGCTAGTATGAAATCTGCAAGAACTCTTAGAGCAAAGGCAGTCCTAAAATTTGGTTATCCCTCTCTTCTTCCAGAGTTTCCCTTAGCCTTCTCATTCCTTATTACTGTGTTGACTTTTTATGCATTTGGGTAAATGTTCCTCATCTTTTCGCAACAGGAAAGTTGTTCAAAATGTCAATCTATGATAATTAGAAGCATAAGTCTATCCATAGATTTATTACTAGAGGCATAGGAAAACAAATTCTACTACACAGATTCACCAGGACAGGAGAAACAAAAACACTGGATAGACATTAGCCATTTTCAAAAACTGAGCCTTCAAATTCTACACATAAATTCTAAAAACAAGAATGCAGATTCTAATGAAAATAAGTATGATTGGGCTTGAAATGCTTCATTTTCATCGTATAAACACCATCAACTTGTATATAAGACATTTAAAACAAAACAATATAAAATTAAGTTTATGCAAGATCATTAAAATTAATATGTACAAAAATTAAGACAAAGAAATTAGTGTAAGTTACAAAATTTCTTTATGCTCTCATGCTTGCATTTAAATACAGTTTACTTTTCTTTGTAGCAAAAATATATTCACGGATATGCATTTTAAGTTGACTTAAACCAACATAAAATTTAAAAATCAGCCTTCATCTTTTCTCTATTATCCTAAAAATAAAATACAAAATATAACCATACAAGAAGTAAAGTTCTAGACAAAAATAATTTTTATCACCATCCTATCAAATAATCAAGTTTTTAAAATCTTCTACTATTTTCTTACAAGAATGTAAATTTTTATATGGTTGAAAATAGGTATATAATATTTTTTTCCTTTTTTAAAAACATAATAAAGTATCTCTTCAAATGATTACTTGTTTTTATCATGATTATTTAAATGTCTGCATTAGAATCATAAGATTTCATTGACTCCTAATTGATTTTTTTGAAACTTTATTCTAGGGAACTCTATGATGCTTTGTAGTTTAATATTCAAGAGCATCCGTTTGGAGATGAATTTGAGTTTGAGCAAAACTCTTCCTGTTGAAAGCCACAGACAAGTCAAGATGGCACCTGGCACTTTGCCAAGAGGAGTGGTTTGTGGCCAGCAAGGATGATGAGGATTCCTTAATGACTGACTGCTGTGTCTAGATTATGTCAATTAAGTTAAGCTGTGTATAATTATTAAGATGATGAGGATTCCTTAATGACTGATTGCTGTAACTGGATGTTGCTAAATTGAGTCAAGCTGTGTATTCAGTTATGTATATATACCTCTGCTTCCCGTAATAAAGTGGCTCCCGCTGTATCAACCTTCACAAGTTCCTTGTCACTTGCCCTCCGGTTATTTCTCCCAGCCAGACTGTGGCATCTTCCCACTTTCTACATCAATATTTGTTTCCCTGAATCTGACTCCCTGCATTTGTAAAACAGGTTAAGGAGTAAGTCTATATCAAAAGGTCACTGTAAAGATAAGTGCTGATTCTGGAATCTCTAAACATGGTCTGGCCCACAAAGAGTACTCAATAAATGAAACCAGTTTAATGACCTCCTCCAATTTCTGATAATACTTTTTAAAATGTTTTATTTGTTTGTTTTTGAAGACAGGGTCTCACTAAATTGTTCAGGACCTAAGTTGCTGAGACTGATACTGAATTTGCAATCCTTCTGTCTCAGCCTCCAAAATTGGTGGAATTGCTGACTTGCGTCACCATGCCTGGCTCTGATCATCTTTCAGCTACAATGTTGCATGCATATTAACCAAGAAGCAAAGAGCATCAGCTTTGAAATTGGAATAATGAGTTTAAATTCTGCCCTCATTATTGACTGGTAGACCACTTCAGAAATTATGCAATTTTTCAAACCTTTTGTTTTCTTTTTTAAAGTTTAGAGAGAGAGAAATTGATATAAAAATCTATGAAAATCACTAATATAATACTTAACACAGGAAACTTAGTTAAGTTTCTTATTTCTGTTATTTTTATCCTATTAAATTCACAAAGCATGGTTTTCTTCCTTGAACATTATGCTATCTCCTTAATCCTTCTCTAGCAACTCAGGAGACAGATTAGGAACTCTTCTCCTGATAATTGTAGAGTTTTAAAATAATCACTCTTTTTATTTCATGTACCAAGGGTTGTTACAACCTTTCATTCTAGAAATTTTGGAACCAACCCCTGGTTAGCATGCTCAAAACACTGTAATTCAAAGATTATCAGAGCCAAGTGGGGTGGCACAAGCCTGTAATCCCAGTTTGGGAGGCTGAATCAGAAGGATCACAAGTTCAAGACCAGCCTTAGCAATTTAGGCTCTGAGCAGTTTAGTGAGGCCCTGTCTAAAGAAGAACACAAACAAAAATGTTTGAATTTGGGATTCTGACACTAAAAATTTGCATAAGTTTAGAAAGTTACTTAGTCAATCAAAGCCTCAGCTTCTCTCTCTGCAAAAATAGAAAAATATCCATTCAATGAAATTCCACATACATGATAGCCATTTATGTCATAATTACTCAAGAAAAATTAGTCTTATCTTCTGTCAATTAGTTTAAATAAGTTAACAGAACCAAAATATCTTTTATCTATTGTTTTCTCTCATTAAGAAATTTTACAAACAATGAAACTATAATTGAAAACTCAGTTTACAAAAAATAATAAATAAATAAACACCAAGGTTATTCTATTCTTTAAGGAGCAATGTCAAAGATGGAAATGCTTATGTGAGGTGCTTGAGCTACTCATTCCAACATTAATTCATCCTCTACACTTTCTTACCATTCAAGTCATTTCTGCCTCCCTGTTCCAATAACCAATTGAATTGTAACCATGCAAATATATAACATCTGAGATATTCACTTTATCATTATTATTTTTTTGCAAATATCACTTGCACTTAAAAATGCAATTCTACTACACATAGGAAACTGTTTTTTTCAATTCATACATATGTTTTCCACTCTAACCATACATAATTAACAAGTTTGACATTTCAATCATTATAGTGATAGCCTCAGCAAATTAGATCCTGAGCAACTTAGTGAGATCCTGTCTTTAAAAACAAAACAAAAATATTTTTTAAGTATTATCAGAAATTAGAGGAGGTCATTAAACTGATTTTATTTATTAAGCCTCAGAAAGATAAGTGAATGGTTGTTTGGCCTCAGAGATTTCCAGAGTATTCTAATCTTTGGCTGAAGAAAAAAAAGTTATTTTTCTGCAATTAAATAATACAATAGAATGGCATTATATAGAAAATGTTTACCTCTCAAATATCATGCTTTTTTCTCTAGATGTATTTCAATTACAATCTAAAGAATAAAGTTGTCACTTCCTATAGATAAAAATCCCTTTATTATAGAGAGAAGAAATTAAGTGACACATACTCATTATTTTTATCTTTGCAGTTTTGTCATTCTAGAATAACTTATTTTTAATAACTGAATTTTAATTGAACTCTCTTACATATAGATGGAAAATGTAAGGACTTTGGATACATTAGCAAAGAACATCTTCATGTCCTATTTCATTCTTTAGCTTTACTCTTATCCTTTTATTTAGCTACTATATTTTGGTAAATAGTCCTTTAATGTGTCTTCTCCAGGGTACCTTTTAACCATGCCAGAGAAGGGTTTGGAGCTCAAATGTTTGAAAGACTAAGATTGAGACAAAGGCATTGAGAGTAACAGATGGAGTCAGAAAGCAGAAAAGAAGGAAACGCAGATGAAAGAATTCCTCCAAGAGAACAGGTTTCCAGGAAGAAAAATGAAATGTATAAGCATGTGTACATATCATTAAGTTATTTTTATAATTAAGATTATAATTATATTATTATAATTATATTATTTTTATAATTAAGTTATCTTTATAATTAAGATGGTCACAAAGCATCCTACACTTAAACTCAAAATAATGTTTGAAATTATAAATAAGGGACAATTGTTTATTTAAAAATTTAGAGTTTTTAGGGGTACATTCTGTAATGAGAATGCAAAATATTGAAATATTATTGTACTTTCAATCTACTTGATGTGAGGAATTTATAACACAGCTAGAATATTGAGCCTGAAGGGATGTAAATTAAAGAAAATTTTAGCTTTACTTAAACTAAGGTAAATTTTCTAGCAATTAGAGCTACCAAAAAAAAAAAAAGAAAGAAAGAAAGAAAGAAAAATCATTACTGAACATTTTCAGAAAACAATGTAAATGAATGATCACCTATTTTTGTTTCATTGTTTCAGATTATACATTATAATCCCCAACCTCAAAGATCTCCCTCCTACCCAGTTGCTCATTAGATGATGACATCAGGAGTGCATGTTGTATTAGGAAGCATGTCTCTCTGACAACAGCAGTGCTGGATCTGGAATTCTGCCCTTGCTTTCATTGTTTTGGGTAGCTGAGCTCATTGGCAGCTGCTTCCTGATGTCACCAGGGATTTGGGTGTCATCTAGAGAAGCAATCCCCTATGTCCATTCTATGAATTGCTACCCGCATTGATGGAAGTGAACCTCTCCTGTAATCTCTGTACTCAATTCCTAACACTAGCTTTTCCCAGCCTTCCACTTGTGTATCCTGAATTAAACCTCTAAATCTCTGTATTTAACCTCCTCCTACTTAAAATACCTAGAATGACTTCTGTTTTCCTTGGCTGATACACAAATAAATAGAAAATGGATCACAGGCGTTCAACAAAGCACATTGTGATTACTATATACACACATATATGTATGTATATAAATGAAATATATATTACATATAAAGTATACTATACTATGTATATGAACTATATAGGAAATAATTGATGAAGAAAAAACATGTTACTTTAATAAGCAATATGACATTGTAAACTATTTTACAAAATTTTATCCTTTCAAGTGTGTAATAGTTTTATGTGATTAATACGTTGGTTCAGAGATGCAAATTTTCCATATAACTGCTGATTAATCTTAAAAAGTAAAACATGAATTTCTTATAAACTCTTACTAATATTAATAAAGTTATGTCTCTATTTTCTACTCACACCCTAATTGTCTGAAAAAAATTAAACTTGTTAGATTATGTTCCAATTATAATTTTCTCTTCAAAGTTTTATTTCATTAATGTGTTTTGCTTTCACTCTGAATTAAGAAAGGAAGGTAAGCTAACTTTAAAATTAAGATGGTCTTGAAGGTGAATAATCATGATTGGGGATGGCCTATCGAAACTTAAATACCTGAATCTATGGGAGAGAGCTATATACTTGAATTAATTTTGGAAGATGATTTACAGAGCAATGAGCTTCAGAATTGTTTGTTAAATTAGTATAGAATATGTCAACCATGAATTAGAGCTCTGGAAAAGATCTAATAGCCGAGTTGGTGGAATGAATGTAGAGAATTTGTGGGAGCTGGACTCCAGATTTACAAAGAAATCGGGTTGCATTATGTACATAAGCAAGAGAAATCATCCAGAAACATGAGGAGGGTGATTGTGGTTCACAGAGAAGCTATGATATACTTTGCTGAGCAATGAAAAAAATAATTGAAGAGCTTATAAATTGGAAAGACCAGAGACAAAGTAAATAAAGGTGAGAGGGAATCTCACTGGGCAATGTAGTGAAGCTCAATCAGAGAAGGAAAGTTGCGTCTTGAGTCTGGGAATAACCACCAAAATTAAACATAAATACACACACACACACACACACACACACACACACACACACAGTATCATTGTGTCAAGTAGTATCAGATATGTGGGATGGTATTAATACCAAATAAATATTCAGGTTCATTTCTCAGTACCCAATCTTTGAATTTCAATTGTGTTTTAACTTTTTCCCTTTCATAATCCTAATCAATTTCAATTTTCTGTGCATATCTTATTCCCATTGCTTTTTGAGAACAGGACACATTCTTTTGCAAATTAAGACATTATTGAGCAATCCTGCAGTCCTTTATTATTTTTAACCCACTCCCAAATGATTAAAACAATTTGCACCTCCTTAATTCTCCTTAATTCTCTGGATATAACTCATAAGACCTCTTAAGAAGTAGTTACCATAAAAGTCTTTTTTTGAGTGTGACTGCCTAATTATTTATAGATTTATCTGATAGTATACTTCATATTACTTGTAAGTTTTTTAGGTATGAGGAATTTTAGAGTATTATAGTAAAAAGTAGAATCCCATTGAGCATTAAAGCTAAAAAAAATAATTGAATAGCTCCAGGACCTCACAATATGACATTAAATTATTATAATAATGTCCACCTTTCAGAAGATGTTGGTAAGATTAATTAAAACATCATACCTAAAGCACTCAGCAAGACTGCCCACACCCAATTAACAAAACACTCCTTTCTTCCTTCCCTTGAGACAAGTTTTTAAGTTTCTCAGAGATACCAAATCCCAAATTCCTCTCACCTGTGTTCATATGCATCAAGTTCACAGTTTTTCAAAGTATCTAGAGATCATCTGCCTCAATCTGTTGGTGAAGAAAACAGATTCATGAGCTCCAATTATGGAAAGATCTTTGGGAATAGGGACAGAAATCTGCATTTTAACAAGCTTGCACACATTATGCATGCACCTGATGTTTGATGGCAATTAACTAGGCTTTCCATAACAGATGACTACTGAAATAGCTCACCTCAAATCCTATCTACAAAAAAAATGATGAAAATAATTTTTTAAAAAAAGTTTATAAAATGAACATGAGGACTGATTGTAAGAAATCATGATGGATTGTAAGAAATCATTGTTGAGAAATCATGCAAGCTGAATGGTCCAGAGGTGAAGATGACATCTGGCAAATCTTAGAAAGTAAGGAAGTGACTAATGTTCTTAATAAAATTGCATATTAAATGTGTTTAGTGGTCTCTGCCTAAAACAAGCAATGGGATAGCTGCCTTTCATGCAGTGAGGTGTCAATTTCTTTTCATTATCTTAATGGCATAAGAGGATGAAAACAGCATTTTAGCTATGAAGCTATGTTCAATTCCAACATGTTTTGGGTATATTTTCTCAAGTATCCACTTGAAAATGCACTAAACTGCAGATGTATAAGAAAAAAAAAGAAGCATTTTCTCTTTTTACAAAATTTTCAGCTTGTGTCTATCCTCCAATTAGATCCAAATATTTCCATAAATGATTCTAAAGTGAGACCAACATAACGTTTAGCAAATCAGTATATTTTGAATCCTGTGGAATACAGATGGAGAGAACTTCAGCTGTCATGTATGTTAATATGCATTTTTAAAAATGTTTAGAATAGCTCACTGAATACACTCTGAATTCATTTTTCTCACTTCCATTGTATTATGCTTGCATTCTTGGAAGCTTTATGATTAGCTACTTTCTATTCTCTAAATGAATTATTTACTGTTTTATTACAATATTTATCAAGAGTCAATTATGTCACAAGAACTTGGAATTGAGTTTCTCATCTCAGACATCCAAAAGAGAAAAATGGTGATTATTCTTATTTCTATAGGACACATTAAAATATTTCATTTTCTTAATAGCAAAATATAAACTTTGTTCTCTGAAAGTTGTGTTTATTACATGAAGAACTATTTGGTAAGTTCCTGCTTCAAATGTCTAAATTAAGTCAGAATAGACTATAGGTATAAATAATAATCCTTTGCTCTTCTAAGCATGTAATAAAACATATTTCCATTTATTTTTGAATACACATGCCTATGGGACAGATAAACTTATTGCTTCAATTTTACATACATAAAATAATTGACTTGTTATTAAGGGATTAATCTAAGGTTATATGACCTTTGAGTTGTAGATCCAGAGACTACAACCCAAGCCTTCTCATTCGGAGTCTACTGGTCTCTGCCCTATGACAAGCTCAAGTTGTGATTACTACTGATGATTTCTAGGTCATAACTGAGAACAGCTTGGCATAAGCTATTTGACACTTCATTGTAACCTTAATGAATGCATAAAGACATGAAGTAAAGAATACAGGAGAGAGTGGAGCTACAATCAGAGATAATCAGATATTTGACCCAAAAAGTAGAATTATCTAAAACACTTATAGGTTATTAAGGATCAGAATATAGAAATTGTTGAACATTGAATTTGAACTCTATCTTGCCCTTAATCCAAAATTTTATTGATACAGAAATAAAACCAAAATTTCATCTAAACCAATTATTAATCTCATCCTGAAATGTGACAACAGTTCTCTAAAATCCTAGTTACAGGAGCTCTGCACTGTGGTTCACCCTTTATAGTTGGCTTCCCTGAACAAGTTGTTGTAGAATGTGAAAAATCCAGTTTGCCATGATTGTATGTTTACAATAATGTTTGATTAGTCTTTTTAGTTCCATAACCTTTTTTTCCCCTCACACAAAGATCATTCAAGCACTGGGTCTCAGCCTATTGATAGATAAATGTTCTGTAAGATGGCTGTATTCCTAGTCACTTACTCTACATAAATTTTTCAATTTTAATAGCACAATCTCTTATATCAACTAAGCCACCAACTGACTAAACTATTTACAGCCTAAACTATATGAAAATATCCCTTAATATGAGAATTATTGGATAGAGTAAAATATCCTCTATGATCATCAGAGTAGGTGCTGCCTGTCCTTTCTTAATTGATTCTGCCACAACTCTCATTATAAATAAGGCTTCTAAAGATGAATCATTATTTAGTAATCATTATTTAGTTAAATGTAACTCAAAATATCCAACTGCTAAGATTTTAACAAGCAACTTAACTGTTATATTATCTGATAAGTTTAAAGTCAATAATGTTTCAAGGAAGGTATCTGTTTATCAGAATAAATTTTAACATGGCTTATTTTCTTCTTCATTTGTGTCAAGTAGAAGATCTGTGTAAACAACCATGAAATAACAAATAGACAATTTCAGCATCAGCTGCCGCTATAGAGTGAATGATCCTGTCAGGGAGTAGCTCAGGAAATTACTTGAGGAAGGACATAGGGTGGGCAAAGCAAGCAACTTCTATCCATAGATGGCAACTCGAGTGGATATTCAGAAAGAAAATGGAGCACTACTACCACTACAAGGATGATTACACTAGAATACAAAGCAATAATAGTCAAAGGAGACATAGTAATGGCTCCACTAGAGTTGAATTTGATTCAGAGAAGATCTCAGTTAGAAAAGAGGCAGTTGAGGGTACATGCTATGGTGCCAGGACTCTCCTACCAATTCAATCTCAGCTTTCTTTTTTTCTGTGCAACTGTGTATTTTCATCTAGTAAGATCAATATCTGGTAAGAATTTTAGTTATATCCTATAATCTTTATGTATTATAGTTGTTATTTAACTTTGTATGAATCAAATATTACCCATAATTTACATTAGAATTGAAGTAAGATTTGATCTCCCATTAAGCAAATATTGTAAGTAATGCTTAGAAAATATTCTAGGATATGTGACAGTCATAAACTAATGGCCTAAAACTCATGTCATCAAGAACCCAGTTTCTCAGAGTTTCTTCAGTCAGGAGGATCTCCAACCCAGATTTACCAAGAGTAAGTGCCTTCTTATATCTTACATTTTAGAAACATTAATAAGAGTTCTGTTATTTAAAATGTTTGGAAACCACTGACTCCAGGAACCACATGTACCAAGAAAACTGTTCCTTTTAAAAAGATTACAAACTGTTTTGAAATTCTATCTTTTCAAATGTATTAACTGCTTATTGCTTGGGTTTTTATATCAGAGAATATCCAGAACAAAATATTTTATTGTTGCTACTGCAAGAATCACTTAAAGGTAAAATAAAAATTATGTGATAAAAAAGAGGAAAATAAGAAAAAGAATTCACAGGACATAGACTGATTGGAAATCTCCTTTGAAAGAGAAGTGTTTAAATATGAATATATTTGTTCAAAATGCAAAATGTCTATGTCAAAGGTTTTTTCTATTACTTTTCAATAAAAATAGAAAAGTACAAGGCGTTGTTATTGTCTTAATTATAATTTTTCATTTTCAGGAAATAACTGTCAGTGTCTTTCTTATGATGGATTTCAGTATGCATATAAACTAATTAATCTAATATGCATTTATATATATATATATACATATATATATATAATTCATATGGAGTTAACTAAATTTAAACTTTTTGTCACCTGGCAAACTCAGTCCAAATGATCATTTAGTGATATATTACAACTTCATTTTCAAGAACTTTATTTTAAAGGCAGAATAAAACACCAAGCACAGGAAATACTTATTTGTCAAGAACAGAAATAAGTCATTTTATGTCCACCACAAGCATACCTTACTATAACAAGTCCACATTCAGCCAAGGTCAAACCGCATATACCCACATCACCTTTGGAAACTTTGCAAGAAACCTTGTTATAAATTTACCTTTATTTTATGAACAGGTAATTTGTTATTCCTCTGAGGAAAAAGAAAATGATTTTGGAGGTCTGATTATATGACATGATACATTTTTAACCTTGACTGGAACCTTACCAAGCCCGGCGCCATTTGTAAAAAAGTAAATATTCTTGTAATTTGCACAGCACCACCCTCATCATTGGGCATTAAACGATCATACCCATTATCCATTTCCACCTATTATGAAGCAACATAGACACTAAAGACAATTTACAGTGCAAATAAAAGAAGGCAGCAGCAATAAGAGAGAGGAAGGGAAAGAGAGATTTTCCAAATAGAACCAAAATGATAGATTACGAAGTTAAATTTACCTGGGTATTTCAGCTAATTTATTCCTTCCCCAATTCATATGTACTAGTAACTAAGAATATAACTTTATTTGGCAATAGGTCTTTAAAGTCATAAACCAATTAAAATGAGGTCATTAGAGAGGGCCCTAATTCAATGACTGTTTTTCATATAAGAAAGTTAATATATAAACACATAGGAGAAAGAATACATGGAAACAAAAGGGAGAATATGGCCATCTACAAGCCAAGGTCTCAGAAGAAACCAAATCTGCTAACACTCTGATCTCAGCCTTGTAGCCTCCAGAACTGTGAGAAAATTAATTTATTTTGTTTAAAGTACACCCAGCCTGTGGTACTATGTTATTTCAACCCAACCAAACTAATACACTGCACACTGGAAAGATCATTAAGTATCCATTTAATTGATATGTTTAATTATGAGAAGGCATCAATGAAGAGTTCTTATTAAATTTATAGGGGAAGAAAATTAGATGAAATTTAAAAAAAATAATGGAACTTTATGTTTATTTATTTATTTTTGCTGAGTTGACTGTTAGCTATTTTCAATGAATTGTATTAATATGTGCATTAATTTTTTATTAATAAAAGTACTGATATCAACCTCACAGACAAAAATAAATTATTATCACCCAAAATCAAATAATTCAGTGACATTATGAACCAATTTTTGGAGAGTTTTTTTTAATACCTGACATTGAATATCATCTCCTAAAATATGAAAGCCTAATATGAGAGGTTTATCATACTGAAAAAAAAAATGGCCTCCTTTCAGTTCTTACTTGCACTTACCTAAAGATCTTTCACCAATTTATAAACTATCTAATGACAACACAGAACTGATAAAATGAAGGGAAAATTTTCACAATAGAGATTCATATCTTTTATGAGGTAGAGTTCTTGATTAAGATCTAACTGAAAATGGCCTTAAATTCATGAGAATTTATTAAATCAATCAATAAAAACATAAAGTCACTGAAAAGTCTAAGGAAGGGAAAACTTATATGTAGTTTCACCCCGAGGTTCACTGATTCATCAAATTTCTAGCTTGAGTGAGTTCACAATGATTCTCTGAGGTTTGTCCTTCTTCACATACCTATTAAGTGGCTCTCTACAATATAATAAAAGTAGTCATTGCAGTTACAGGTTTTACATTCATATGCAATACTGTCATTAGAGTGGTCCATGGAACAGCAATATAAGCATGATCTGGAAGCTTAGGAAAAATACAAATTTTAGATATTTAGGACAGGTAGTTTGTTAATGTATCAAATCTCTGAATAAGAATTTCTGGGATGAGTCTAAGAAAATATGTTATAAAGTCCTATAAGTGATTTTTATGAACTTTGAATTTTGAGAAGCACTGCTTTATAGAGTGGTTTTAAACCTGGTTGCACATTAGCATTACCTGAGGGAGATTTTAAAATAATATCATAGCCTAAGTCCTATCTCAGAGATTCTAGCTCTTCTGGTATAATGAGGAGATAAGACAGTATTATTACTAGCAGCCCTTGCTTTGCAGATTTCAGTTATCATGGTTAAGTTAAGTAACCCCAGTTCCTCCAACACCACTAAAATTTCAGTTGAAATGCTATAACTCTGAGAAACAGCATAAAGTGGAAACTTCACTACTAGTTCTTCAGTTCCCAAATATCGATGAAATAACATGCCCATGGAGATTAGTGACCAATTACATCACTTTTTAAAAAAATGTCTGTGATTGGTCAATACATATCTTTTCTTCTTGTTAGATGTGACATGTAAACATTAATGACCAAAAAAGAAATTGTCCCTCAAAGAGAAGAGGGCAAGAAAAGAAGAAAAAATGATAATGCTGGGGGGGGGGTTGAAAATCAAATGCAAATGGTATTATATATGAAATAGCTCCCCATGGGAATTTTGACATTCACTATTCCATCAGATCAACTCCATATACAAAGAGATTGATTTAGTAAAGGTGAAGTTATCAGCACAAAAGAGGAAAGTGCTTGTGAAGACAAGGATGAAAATATCATGGAGTAAGTGACATCAGCAAAAATTTCATTTAAGGAAAACTGGGATATTTCATGACACTAAAAGCACAAAAGACAGATGTTAGAAGCTAACAAACTCTGAAAGGAGAATGACAACTTGTCAAAACAGAAAAGATGTTCCCTCAGTATCATAAATTATAAAAGAAGGCAAGCACTATTCAAATTATTTTTGATAATTTTTCTATAAAGAAAGTACAGTTTTGGTGGTTCCATTCCCAGCTTTCCAAGGAATCTCCATACTGCTTTCCAAATTGGCTAAACCAATTTGCAGTCCAACCAGTAATGTACAAGTGTACCCTTTTCCCGACATCATCGCCAGCACTTGCTATTGCTTGACTTCATAATGGCTGCCAATCTTACTGGAGTGAGATGGTATCTTAGAGTGGTTTTAATTTTCCTTTCTCTGATTGCTAGAGATGGTGAGCATTTTTTCGTGTATTTGTTGAAATTAATTGTATAGCCTTCTCTGAGAAGTGTCTGTTCAGGTCCTTGGCCCATTTGTTGATTGGGTTATTTGTTTTCTTGTTTAATTTTTTGCATTCTTTGTATACTCGAGATTAGAGCTCTATCTGAAGTGTGAGGAGTAAAAATTTGTTCCCAGGATGTAGGCTCCCTATTTACCTCTCTTATTGTTTCTCTTGCTGAGAAAAAAAACTTTTTTATTTTGAGTATGTCCCATTTGTTGATTCTTTATTTTAACTCTTGTGCTATAGGTGTCCTATTAAGGAATTTGGAGCCCGACCCCACGAGATGGAGATTAGGGCTAACTTTTTCTTCTATTAGACGCAAAGTTTCTGGTTTGATTCCTAGCTCCTTGATCCATTTTGAGTTAACTTTTGTGCAAGGTGAGAGAAAGGGATTCAATTTCATTTTGTTGCATATGGATTTCCATTTGTTGAAGATGCTTTCCTTTCTCCATTGCATACTTTTGGCACCTTTGTCTAATATAAGGTAGTTGTAATTTTGTGGATTGGTTTCTGTGTCCTCTATTCTGTACCATTGGTCTACCTGCCTGTTTTGGTACCAGTACCATGCTGTTTTTGTTACTATTTGACCCAGCTATTCCCCTTCTCGGACTATACCCAAAAGACCTAAAAAGAGCATACAACAGGGACACAGCTACGTCAATGTTCATAGCAGCACAATTCACAATAGCTAGACTGTGGAACCAACCCAGATGCCCTTCAATAGATGAATGGATAAAAAAAAAATGTGGCATTTATACACAATGGAATATTACTCAGCACTAAAAAACAACAAAATCATGGCATTTATAGGGAAATGGATGGCATTAGAGCAGATTATGCTAAATGAACCTAGCCAATCCCTAAAAATCAAATGCAGAATGTCTTCTTTGATATAAGGGGGGGGTGACTCAAAACAGAGCAGGGAGGAAGAGCATGAGAAGAAGATTACCATTAAATAGGGATGAGAGGTGCATAGGAATGGGAGAAGGGGAATTGCACAGAAGATGGTAGGAGACCCTCATTGTTATGCAAAATTACATATAAGATGGTGTGAGGGGGAAGAAAAAAGAGAGAGAGAGAAATGTGTCACAGTAGATTGGGTAGAAAGAGGGGAGGGGAGGAGAGGGGGGATAGAAGGGCAGCACAATACAATAGACTCTAGTATGGCCCTATGTATAAACGTGGCTGTATAACCAATGTGATCCTGCAATCTGTACATGTGGAAAAATAAGATTAAGATTACATACCCCATTTGAATCAAATGTATGATATATCAAGATCATTGTAATGTTTTGAGCAACTAATAAAATTTTAAAAAAAGAAAGTACAGTTTTGTTAAAATTTGTAGTGCTTTCAATTAGTATTGTTAGTTCAACTTTAAAATTTTTCATTAAAAAAGATAATAAAAGAATTGTAGATATTTTGACAAAATGCATAAAGGGCCAGGTGCAATAGAAATTTTCCGAATAATTGATTATTAAGATCATTTTGCATGGTTTCAGGTTGCATGGTCATTTCTGCAATCCTGCACTACCATGCAACACTCAAACTGACAGTATGGTCAGTCCTCTTTATCTATGGTTTTCACATCTGTGAATTCAAAAATGGATGAAAATTTTTTTAAAAAATTTCATCTGAACCGAATGCATATAGGCATTTTATCATTATTCTCTGAAAAATTCTGCATAATAACTATTTTCTTAACATTTACATGGTGTTAGGTCTCATAAGTACTATGGATATGATATAAAGTAACTGGGAAGATGTGCATATGTCATAATGCCATTTTATATAAAGGATTTGAGCATTAACAGACCTACCCACTCGAAAGCATCCTGACACCAATCCCCAAAGATACTGGGAGATGACGGTACAAATTCCACAGGTATCTCAAAATTGATGACAAGAATTGAGAACCAATGATCAGAGCAGTAACTCTAAAAATGTAGTCCTGAGACTGTTATCATCAATAACATACCTCATTAGAAATTTAATATCTTGGGTTCTACCCAACTGAAGATATTGTTCAGTAATTTGTGTTTCATTTTAATAAGTTCCTACAATAAGTTTTTTCTACTACATGCTTAGGATTAAAATTAATTGATCCAGGAAATGGAGAACTTGTCTTCCTAAAGCTTCAGAAGTGTAGATTAGAAGGCTTTCTCAATACTTATGGTGGTGATCTTGTGTACTCTTAGCCTAGACAGACAAATGCAAGTCACTGATTCAACTGGCCTGTCTTAAAAAGTGAAGAGGAAAGTGGTTGCTAGGAGAAACCCACAGTATCTATCAAAGATCTTTTATTTAAAATTTTCTCAAAATATTAAAAGGGACAGTTTGGGCAAATGTTTTAAAATTAAAAGGAAAGAAAAATCTAGACAAAATATGGTTTCCAAGCACTAATAATGCAAATTATTAAAGTTCAATAACATTTTCATAAAAAATGTTTCTTAATTCAATTAACTAAATGATTTAATGTAATACACACAATCATGTTCATTTCAAACACTAGATATAGTATTGAAAAAATGTTAATGTGAATAAGGGAAATTTTTCATTGATATCAAAACACTAATATGTAGAGAAAGTGTGGGCATTTTTCATATGATTCTTGCTATATCCACCAAAGACAGTGTAATTACTACTTTCAGCTTTGACCAGAATTTACAAATACAATTTCTTTTAAGAACATTGGCCCAGTACTTTCAAGGTTGTTTCTTAAGCCATGATCATAAAAATTGCATAAGCTTAAGGACTGTGTTTGAATATTCAAGTAGGCAATTGCTTATGCCAACTGGGGAATTTTTCTCACACACACCTTGACTCTTCAATGTGAATCATCACTTCCCCCATCTGGCTTTGTTGGAAATAGTGTATTTCTGAAACAGAAGTCTGTATCAAGTTGCTTACATCAACTCGAAAAGAAAGAATGAATAATTAACAAATTAATAATTTTCTATTGAGAGAACTACTTAAAGTTATGTTCAAGCTTCTTCTAATTTCCTAAGAGTCACACAAAATTATACCTGCTGAGTACTATTTTTGCTATGAAGTTAAATTTTTATTAAGTACTATTTTGGTTTTTGATGGTTATCATGCACAAGGAAAATTTATTTAAATAATCAGCATAGAATTCTGATCTTTAGCTTCAGGTTTGGGAACTATCAAAAAAAATAAGCATTTATTTAATTCTATGCCATAATTCAATTATTTTCTTATTTATTATGTTCCTTAAAAAATAAAGCAAAGATTTAGTCTTCCATTCAAAATGAAAGGACAAGACTTTACTCTTAACCTCAAATAACTAAAAAACAGAACAAAATATACAAAATAATGAGTTTCTGCTTTGGTTAGCCAGAAGAGCAGGGTAGTGTTTTCCAAGGGATAGGAAACAAAGAGCCCTATGACTTTCAGTGGCAAAGTTCCTCTCCTTGACTAAATTCTGCACAGCTCCTCAGAATTTTATTTTCAACTCAGCTCTGGCATTTGGGCTTTCATAATTGTATCTGCATGGTCCAGTTTTAATAAGAATCCTAAGTCAGCTCTGCCAGAATCCCCAATCCTCAGTATTTGATTGAGTTCTTCATCAGCCACCATCTTTCAAGTGATGTTGGATTATCCTAGTCTGCCACAGCAAGAATCCTCTTAGATTGGTTTATACAGAATCATCCTTACCCTGATGTTTCATTGTAGTCATTTTCTGAACCCTTACTCTGCTCCTAAGTTCTAAATTTCCACTTTTCCTTTTACTTTCAGTGTTGAGAGCAATCTTTGTCTCCTACTACAAAATCCCATTTGATGGTTCCTATACCTATTGTAATAGTTCCCCTGAATGATATCTACCTTATCTCCTTTAACAAATATCATGAATACACACACACACACACACACACACACACACACACACTTGTAACACCAGCTAACTCCTGGAGAGAGTTTCCAATTACAATGCAGGCATTGAAATGCAAGTGGAGCCCAGGATTCTTTGTAATTTGAGGGGAGGAATCTTGAAGTCCAGGGAGTCTCAGGTAACTAGATTCCCCAGTGAGAGTACCAAACCCATTGACACTTCAGCTGGTATATTAAGTCACTTTTAACTGCTAAAATAAAATAGCTGAGGTTGGGTAAGACCGATTCCAGAGGAAAATTCACGGGCCAGACTTCCTGTTTTACAGCAACCTTTTTGCAAAAACTAACTGGGATCTCAGAAAAAGTGCATTGATTCCTTCTGAGGGAAGTACTCACAATGATCTAATCACCTTCCACTAGGTTCCACTTAAAGGTTCTATTACCTCCCAACATTGCTGCACTCAGAACCACACTTGGAACACATAAACTTTGGCAGACACACTCAAACCATACCCAAACTGCTGAGGGCCATTGCCAAGTAGGAATGACACATCGAAATTTCCTTGCCAGCATACCCCATGTTAAATGGACTTGCCTTGGAATTTCGCTGTTGACATTGCATGTAAGGTGACCTTGCTCAAGGACCAGGGTGGATCCGGGTTTAGAGCTGATCAGGTTTGAGGAAGTATCCCACTCCTTGAGTTTAAGGCGTTCCCAGTTTAAGACAATATGGGTTTTAGGGAAGTTGGAGGTTGAAGATTATTGCTGCTGGGAATAGGGTGTTCCTGCTGCTTGTTCCTATTGAGTTCTCGCGAGATTCAAATGGGATTTGGAAAAAAGCCTCATGGAGTAGATGAATTGGGCGGGCAGATATTGAATTTCCCCTGAACGTGTGTGGAGGCCGGTGTGAGTTCGGGAATAAAGAATTACTGTTTGAATCTACAAGGTGTGTGGTGCCTCCTGATCTTGTGCCCAGCCAAGACTGCGGCATCAAACCATAGCAGCTGGCTACTCACTAATCAGCATAGGTATTTGAATAAACTATCTAAGACTGTAAGCTGTCCTCAGAGCTTACACAGGGCATGATGGGAAACCCACATAAATCTAGGAGCATTATTCAGAGTACTCAAAAAGATATTGCTTCACTACTAGGGGATATTTAGTTCCAGTTTAAAGGCTATTCCTTTCCATTCCAAAAAAAAGGTTTTAAATATTAAATCTGTTCAAACCATTTCTAAGCAATTTTAAAAGCATATCAGAACAAAACACAATATATACAAAATTCAAAAATAACTATTAAATAGCACTATAAAATGCACAAAATTTGGCATCCAATAAAAAATTATCAGACACAAAGAAAAGCAAAGGAACTGTTTTCTATAAAAATAATATATCAATCATTAAAGTTATATTTTGAAATTACATAGATGATAATGTCAAGGACATTGAAAAGTCATAATTATGCTTCATGTATTATTTCATGTAGTGGAAAATATTTTCCAAATTTGATGACAACTATAAACCCACAAATGCAAGAATTCCAACAAAACCTAAGCAAAAGAAACATGAAGAAAAGTACATCAAAGGACCTCATAATAAAACTTCTCAAAATCAATGATGAAGAGGAAAAACCTTAAAAGCATCCAGAGAATGGGGAAACATTACATATACAGGATCAAGGACACAAAGATAACAGGCTTCTCACATAGAACCCTACAACCTTTATTGCAAGAAACATTAATAACATTTTTAAGGAAAAGGGAAATGATACTAAATGATACCAAATCCACATCTCAATAAAAGGATGGAAAAAAATTAAAAGTGATTAAAATGTAGGAGTATTATTATTTTTCATATTCCTTTAAAATATTATTGAAGTAAAAGTAATAATGCATTATGGTTTTTTATATCAAGTTTTTATGTAAAATATATGACAAAGTAGCAAAATGACAGAAGGGGAAGAAATATAAGTACGCTAAAGAAAGATTTATATCTCAAAGCTATACCTGGACCCTTGAAAGTATTCTTGGATGTTAATGATGTATGGTATAAACCTTAATGCAAGGGCATGGATTATCAAGATGCTGAAATAGAGGAGAGGCTGTTTTCCTAGAGACTCCATGGCATAAAACCAAGAAAGAAGACAGGCAACTTCTCAGAAAAGAACAAGAAAAAGGGGGAAGAACTTTACTGGAATCTAAAACTGGACATTCAGAGAAGATCGGGGACTTAGGAGGTTAGATATAATAAATTAAGGAAGAAATCCCTGGTGGCACAGCCACTGTCACAGCCAGGCTGGAAGTACCAACTCAAAGTAGTCCCTCTACAGGGAAAGTAGAGGAATAATGTAATTAAAGGAACCTGTGTTTTTAGGAGGCCTGAGGCAAATGGATATGGGTATGGAGCATTTAGAGATCCAACAACATTACCCAACCAAACTGAACGGTGTGTTATGCAATATCCTTCTGCAGGAAAGAAGCTGCCATCTCCCCAGCCCAGGTGTGGAAGACAAAGGAAAGAACCATTTTGCAGCCACAGAGTGGTGGTCTGAAGCTGAGGAAGCCTCCAAGCAAACCCAAGTTTGTCTTGAAATACAGGCCAAATAAACACACACTGCAGGACCAACTTAGATGAAAGGAATAGGCTTTTCAAAAGAAAAAAAAATTAAATTAATCCCTCAAATAGATCATCTGAATAATTCTATTCTTATTTTTTAAAATAAATTTGAAGTTGATTAAAAATAAATTTGAAGTTTATTTATTGAGGACCAGATAGCTTCACTAAAAAATTTACCAAGTATTTCAGAAAGACATCACATCAATTCTTCACAACTTTTCCAGAAAAAAAAATGAGAGTAATTTTATTGTCAGATCATTTTATGAGCCAGTATTAAACTAACACCAAACCAATATCAATACTTTTGAAAAAAGAAAAAGAAAATTGCAGACCAAAATTCCTCACATAGATTCTGTTTCAGTTAGTTTTTGTGTTGCTGTGACCAAATACCCAACAAGAACAATTCAGAGGAGGTATTTTAGTCAGCTTTTTCACTGCTGTGGCCAAAAGACGGCACAATAACAAATTTGGAGGAATAAAAATTTATTTGGCTAATGGTTTTAGAAGTCTCAGTCCATAGGCAGCCAGCTTCATTCCTTGGGGTGCAAAATGAGGCAGAACATCATGGAGGAAGATTGTGACTGAGGAAAGCAGCTGGGAGCATGGCATCTAGGAAGCAGAGAGATAAAGACAGCTCTGCTCAAGAAGGACAAGGGCATGTCTCCAGGGACCCACTTCCTCCAGCCACGCCCTCCCTGTCTATCATTACCACCTGTTAATCCCTATCAGTAGACTAAGACACTGATTAGGTTAAGGCTCTCATAACCCAATAATTTCACCTCTAAACCCCTTTGTATTGACTCACACATGGGCTTTTGGGAAACACTTCACATCTAAATCATAGCAGGAGAGACTGTTTATTTAGGGCTCATGGTTTCAGATGTCTCAGTCCATAGTCAGCTGACTCCATTACTCTCAGCCCAAGGTGAGACAGCACATTTACAGAGGAAGGGACTAGTGGAGGAAAGCTGCTCAGCTCAGGAAGCAAAGAGTGAGGACAGGAGGGGTTTGCAGGGCTGAGGCACCCTTCCAGAACACACAGTGACCCACCTCCTCCACCCACACCCCAACTGTCTACAGTTATCACCAGTCAGTCCACTCAAACTGGGATAGAGGGATCAGGTCATAGCTCTCATAGTCTAATCATTTTACCTCTAAGTATTTCTGTACTAACAGATTTGGGGGACACCTTCTATCCAGACCACAACCAATATAAACAAATAATTTTAACAAATTTTTGAAAATTGATTCAATGTGATATAGAAAGCACAATCATACATCATGACCAAGTGGGAGATTATCCAAGAAATGCAAGACTACTTTAAGATTTGAAAACTTAAATCAATGTTAACACTATTAACAGATTGGCAAACAGTAACAAATGGTCAACTCAATAACGGCAGAATAATGTATCTAAAAAATCTCAACATATATTCCTGATAAGCACTATAATCACACTAGAGTAGAAGAAAATGTTCTCAACTTCATAAAGGGCATCTTGAATTCCCTGAACTAGATATCATACTTAATGATGAAATCCTCTCACCCTGGCATCCAAATCAAGTCAAGAATTTACTCTTAGCATTTTTACTCAGTATTATACAGAAGAATTATGAGAGGCAAAAGAGTAATGCAAAATATTAAAATATGCCTAGATAGGAAAGGAAGAAAGAAAACTGACTTTATTCATCGATGCGTTGGTTGTTCATTTAAAAAAGACTATGGAATCTGCAAAAAAAAAAAAGTCCATACATTAATAATTAATAAAGGATTTTAAGAAAATAGCCATATGCAAACTTTGGTCATGCTAATAATGATAATATTGGATATTTAAACTAAAAATGACATTAAAATATCATTCAAGTATTTTAAATGTATAGGTATATATTTGATAAAATATATGCAGTTTTTAATAACTGAAAATTACAAGGTTATTTGACAAAAGACTTAAATAAATGTAGAAGTATACTATACTCATCAGGTCAACTTTCTTCAGATGAATCTTTAAATTCAATAAAATGACTGCTAAGTTCTCTGTGGAAGTGCACAAGACCTTGAATGGCCAAATAGCTTTGAAAATAACAACAAAATTGAAGGACTCACATTACCTCATTTTGAGAATTATTAACCCTTATTTCAAGGATTATTTTAAGCATTATTAATCAAGACAATAAGGTATTGGTGCACAAATACCTAATGAAACTGATAGACTATTAAAGGAAGTCTAGAAATACACCCACGTATAAACAGTAAGACTTTTCAAAGAAAATATAGTAGGAATATTTAATGTCCTCTGATTTACCAAATGTTTTTTAATTTTTTTCTAAAAAACAACTTTTAGTTTTTTGTTATAAGTGGCTAATAAATTACTAAGGTATAATAGAAGGAAAAATAATTTTAATGCTATCAAAAATAATTTTCAGTACCATAATGGTAATATTATTGGTTTACTGCTTGGATCTCTTGATGTATTTAAAATAGTTAACAAGTTGAACATATTTTTGAAGTAAAGAATTATCATTTTAATAAATATTGTCAGCCTTCATATAGATTTACAAATATATGGAGAAAATTAGTAATTATGTATTTAGGTGAAGATAAATTAAATTCAGTGTTATTACACATCTAGATTATCCTCAGATAGTGAAAATGCTAACCAAAATATACTTAATAGTATACTGTAAATTACTACAAAATTATTCATTTTTTCAAAAATGTCACCCAATAAGAATGCAACATATTGTTTTATGTTCTTTCATATGGACAAACAACTGTATTTCAGTCCCCAAATTTTATCTTTTGCAAAGTAAGGAAAGAAAATACAAAAAAGAAAAGGAAGGAAACTGATCAATACTGAGTACTCTGTCTGCCAGGGACCAAGCTGGATTCTTCACATAGATGCTTCATTTATTCATAGAATCAATCTAGTGCTGAATGAACATTTTAAGTTTAATAAAACTCGAGTCTGGAACATTGGTCATGTTCCAAGATCTGGTGAAAAAGGAACAATTGTCGTTTCTTTCTGCTGTACTTCCAATGACTAGCATGATTCAGATTTGCAGTAATGCTCAATAATATTTTTCTTAAATTAATGCAATCATCCTCCATAGTTCCCAAGATTTTTATTTCCCATTATGAGCACTAGAATGAGAGATAAATTGTGTCCACAGAGTATTACATTCAAGAGAAGACAGAAGTCTAAATGGATAGCTATCTGGCTACAGAGACAAAGATTCCTAAAACCAGGACTGTAGAGATAGCTCCTCGTTTTAAATTCCTGTTATCAATTTCAAAGGAAATTTATTTTTTTTTCAGGATACCTATATTGTATCAGGCTCAATGACGACCTCACATTAATAAGGCTTGTGAAAGACTAACCTATAAAACAGATTGCTAATGCATTAATTCAAATGAAACAGAACTTTCAAAGGTCAGGCATATTCTTGTCAGCTGGTCAGTACATCCCCATCACAGTAATAAAGTCTTTATGGGAGGCAGGTGTCAGAATATTGCTTGGTGAGCAAGGGCAATTAGGAAGATTATCATAATGGTTAGTGTTATCAGGATATGACAGTCTGAGGCAGCCATCAGAGATATGTCCTTCTCTTTGTTTGGCCCTGAAATTACTTTTATGCATTCTTGCTCTTTTATTATCATTTTTGTGGACTCCATATTAAACATCTGCCTTCATTTTCATATTTTTTATTTCTTTTTCAAAATGCTAAAATAACATGGATTGGATTATGTCTTCCTTATACATCAATTGTATTTTAATAATGCCTTCTGAAGTTTATACCCTAAGTTTCCTGACTAAGTTCCAGCAACATTTTATCCATTCTGATTTCATTCAGTAAAGTATTTTCATATGGCTATGAACTGTGTCTTAATTTGGGGTTAGTAATTATTGGTTTTTTCATATATTTGATTTTGTGTGTCACAGTTTTTTTTTTAAAGATAGAGTGAGAGAGAGGAAAGAGAGAGAGAGAGAGAGTGAGAATTTTTAATATTTATTTTTTAGTTCTCGGTGGACACAACATCTTTGTTGGTATGTGGTGCTGAGGATCGAACCCGGGCCGCACGCATGCCAGGCGAGCGCGCTACCGCTTGAGCCACATCCCCAGCCCCTGTGTCACAGTTTTAACTCCTGTCACCTTAAATGATCACACTCCCAGGACATATAATTTATCATGAATCTATGTGTAAGTAGTATATGTTTTAATAGAGCAAACTGATTTGAAATGTACAAAAATGTAAGTATAAAATTGAGCAGAATAGTTCATGTGTTGAACTATATTTTTCAATAAGCATAATCTATATATCTACATTTGGTATACATAGTTAAGAAATGAGATATATATCACAACTTTAAATGCTTCTACTAAACACTTTGATAGTGTGCAGACCCAGCAATTTTTATGCAAAGAATAACCAAAAAATCATAGTTATTTATTTTTGATGTTTAAAAAATTTATTTACTAACATTTAGCTATAAAAATGGCACTTCTGATGAGTAATGTGCTGGTTTTACAGTCTTTTGAAAATATCATTATATAAGAATATCAAGTCTGTTAGCAAAATCTAATTCTTTTTCTTTTGCTCTGAAACCAAACTTTAACAAATTTTGATTGGATGAAAATCATTTTATTATGAATCACTTTTAAATATGAAATTCAAATTGGAAATGATTATTTTTATGTCAACCCAATACTCATAGATTGTACACATGGCAAGCAATGGTGTGTAGAAATAGATAATTTTATTGCTTCTTAATTTTTATTTTAGTTATTAATTTTATCTATTAAATTATTTATTGTTACTCAGAAATGTAAATTATAATAATCTTTCTAATGATATGATTTGACAATTTCTATTAAAATTTAAAATGTGCATTAATTTTAGCTAGCAATCCCACTTCTAGAAATATGCCCCTCAGAAATTAAAGAATCAATGTATTAGAATACACGTACAAAGAAGTTCACTGGAGATATGGTTTATTTTTAACAATAACAACTTAAAAGTTATCTAGTACATCAAATACCTATAATATCTTAGAACTCTTTTAAAAGCATAAGTTATATCTGTAATTAGTGATATAGTAAAATAGGTAAAATATGTTGCTGTGCACTGATTTTTATTTGTTAAAAGAAGGGAAGATTTGATTAAGTATATTCAAATACACGTTTTACTTAAATGTTTTATGAATTGAGTGAAGGATTAAGGATATTATCAATCAAAATGTTAATGTAATTATTCAAAGCAGTATATTGGAAGGGACAATGAAGTATAAACTCTAACAGTCTCTATAAAGCTCTCTGTTGGTAAGGTTTTTACAATGGCAATTGTTGGGCTTGTTTTTTAACTTAAAGACTTAAAGGACTTAATAAATCTAGGTGTTGCATATTTGGGGCTTTCATTTTTATTTTCCACTCATTCTTGGATTTAGTATTATTTGGTACTATTTTTTATGGCAGCTCAAAACTATTGCTAAACCTTTTTATTGATCATTTGAAAATCACTCCCAAATATACAAAAGTTCTATAAGTTTTGTTGTCTTATTGCTTTGGGGTTAGAGGGGTTTTTTGTGATTATTCAGCATTATTTTCACCTATTCTGTCTCTGATTACCAAGATATATTTACTGGGTGGGAAAGGCAGGGATAGATATTTGGAGTATTTATTTTGAAGGATGTGGGAGTAATGTATAAAAAGTCAAGTTGAAGATAATATATTGGCTTTAAGGCACTTGCCTTCGACTTGAAATCCAAAGTACTGAAAAGAACATCTAGATCTAGCCCTAATATGAAAACTTGTTTTGGTTTGAATTATATTTCAACACAATTTGTATGTTGAAATCCTAACCCCTAATGTGACTAAACTTGTAAATAGGGTCTTTAGAGAGGTACTCAGGTTAAATAAGCTTTCTCTTTCTTTTCTATACTTGCACAGAAGAAAGTCATATGAGCACACAATGATAATTTCTGCTATTTAAGTCACCCAGTGGTAGGGTTTGGATGGGAAGTGTAGCCCAGACAAAGACTCATGTTTTGAAGGCTTGTCTCCCAAGGCAAAAATGTTCAAGAGGTGGGTTTTAAGGGTGTGATTGTATCATGAGTGCTCTGACCTCATCAGTAGATTAATCCATTGATGGATTAATAATTTGATAGCATTAAAGGGAGGTAGTAGAAACTTTAAGAGGTGGGGTTTACTTGGAGGAAGTAGGTCATTGGGGGCATGGCTTGTATTTCTTGTTCCCAGCCCCTTCTCCATCTTTCCCTACTTCTGGATGTCACCATACCCTTCTACCATGATATCTGCCTTACCATAAGCTCAAAGCAATAGAGACAGTTGACCATGGATTGAACACTACATAAATGTGAACCAAAATAAATCTTTCTTCTTTTAAGTTGTTCATGTCAAATATTTATGGTCACAGTGATGAAAAGCTGACTAACACACTCAATCTGTGATATTCTTTTATAGCAGCCCAAGAAGACCAACACAAGGCTGAAATGGCTTCTTGAGACATAGCCTACCATAAATGTTGTGGGATTCTAGACCTTCATTAATCTTGAGTTGACAAGAAGCCAGAGGATGCAAATAGGTAAAAATATTAGATATTATTATTATACAAGAACAGAGCCACTCACTATTTATGATTTTCAGAGGAATTTATATGATAACTTCTTAACTAATACAACATAATATCCATTAATATAGGGAGACCAAATAACTTTTGGAAAATCAGTTGTTTCTGTCTTTCATAAACCAGGATTAACTGGGGGAAATATGACCATATGATACTCCATAGTATCAAGAAGAGTTATGAAGTTCTATAAGGGTAGAAGTCAAAGAGGCAATACTTTGTATTTAAAAGTAATATGAGTTATTTTTACTCACAATACTTATGAAACCAAATGTTTACAACTAATTCCCCAATTCTCCAATACCAACTGGATTTCTCACCGTTCAACTCAGATCTGACACTAATTTCCCAAAGTAAGCAACAGACTCCAAATTTAAGGGATCTGTCCCATAAGGCTGTTCTCATGTTGGACAATAGTCTCAAGTGTTGAGTATTCAGGTGTCATGGTTTGATGTGCAGTGTCTCCCAAAAGCTCATGTGTGACACAAGGCAAGAATGTTCAGAGAAGAAATTATTATGTTTTCAGAGTCTTAACCCAATCAGTGAATTAATTCCCTAATTAATTCCCTAACTGAGTGGTAACTGGAATGGTAGGATGTGGCTAGAGGAGGTAGGAAGTGATGTGTGGCTTTGGGGTACATATTTGTATCTGGCAAGTGGAGTCTCTCTCTCTGCTTCCTGATGATGTGAGATGCTTCCCTCTGCCACACTCTTCCACCATGGTACTCAGCCTCATCTGAAACCCTGAGGAATGGTGCTGGACTGCTATGGACTGAGACCTCTGAAACTGTAAGCCCTTAAATAAACGTTTTGTCCTCTAAAATTATTCTGCTCAGATTTTTTAGTCATGGCAGCAAAAAAAAAGCTTATTATTTAGTATTTTCTTTTTACTTGAACATTAGTGCATAGTTTGCTAGACCATGCAACATTATCGCAAAACCTCACACTATGTGAAGGTAAGGAATATCCAGAATTGGTGATGGAAGTAGCAGGTAATTAAAAGCAGTTAACAGTCTCAAAACAGCTGCAATAATGGATACCAGCACTTGTTTTACTAATCTTCTTTTATTAAGTATTTGCAAATACCATTGCAAATAACATACCAGGAATGAGACTCTATACAATAGACTAAATCTAACCAAGGTCACAAATGAATGGAACCCTATATGACCTGTATCACCATCTATGATCATTTCAAAATCAATTATCTTGCCCTGCCTATTAATCTAGTCACTTCTTTAGCAACCTGTTTCTCATAGGCAGCTACTAACTTCACACAGGTGCAATCACAAAGTGCCTTGCATCAGGCCTTCCCTTTCTGCTTATTTCTTATCGTTGGCTTTCTACGACACTGATATACGGGCATCTGGCTTGGGAATTGCATAAATTCCAAATGCATGGAAAAGATAATGCCTGTGGGGAAAAATCCTTGATCCTGGTTGTCTTCTAGAAGTTAGCAAAGATAAAGAAACAGATTTTTGCCTAAGATCTTCAGAAAGAAAGGCAGCCCAACTCTTGACTACTATGCAGTGTGACTCACAATCTACAAAACTCTGATGTAATAAATCTTTGCTGCTTTAACACACTAAGTTTATTAAAATTCATTACAGCAGCAGGAGAAAACAAATATGCAATTGTCTCACTTGTTTAATGATAATTTCCCCTTCACAAGACTGAAATTACTTTTGCCACTTCATTGTCAGGGTAACATTTCAGTTGCTGCAACCCAGCATTACAGACCCTTCACAACCTAAGTCTACCCCATTTATCTATCTTTACTCCCTTTACTCCTTAATTCCAACCTTCCAAATCAACTAGTTTGGCAATACAGTTAACAATGACATCTTCAGAATGTTCAGAATGTAAGCTTCTCATGGCAAGGATTTTTCTTTCAATCATCATCAATGTGTGATCCCTGCCATGAATAGTACCTGGAATTAAAAGTAGTTCAGTTGGCCTTTACGACATGAAAACCATAATTTTCTCCAACTATCTTATATTCTCTGTGAATAATTTTCTCTCAACTACTGCATATTACAATGATAGCAAAACTTTAGGACTCAGAACAATTCAGTCTTGTCCATGAAACTTTGCACCCTATACCATTTTTTTTCTTCTGAAGTTTAATAATATCTATTTCCTGCATTATACTATGGTACTATTCACATACTATTTTGGATCTATGTCTCTTTTATCCTTTATAATCATATTTAAAATCTCTAATGTACATATATAAAGAAGATCACATGAATCCGTTGTTAAGAAATTTATTCTTATAATTTTTAGTAGCATTAAAGAATGAATGAACTGTACTCCCAGCTTATAATCAGGATATATGGGTTATAATTCTACTTCTACTAAATGTGATGGTTGGGTCAGGCAGTTAAACTTTTTAGCCTAAAGTTGCATACACACATGCATATGCACACACCACACACACACACACACACACAGAGCATACACATACATACACATACATCTGTTTGTTAAAACAGATGAGTGATTTTCCAGCCAATAGCTTTACATCAGTGAATTATGTAATCAAGATGTTTCCTCTAAGTTCTATAATTCTTAAAATATATGCAGTACTATTATTTTGAAAATAGTTTTTTTAAAAATTACTACTTCATTTCACAAGTAGGCCATATAGTCTTGAAGTGCTGCTTTGAAAATAACATTCTGTGACTTTAGTATTTTCTTTTTTCTGGAATATTAGTGCATAGTTTGCTTGACCATGAAACATTATCGCAAAACCCCTAAAGAAACCATAATTGTATAGCCAGAAATTAACCACGAAAGCAGACCTAGTAAGAGAGATATCTGGATATTAATGAAGAATTAGCTAATGAAATGTTGGGAGTCAGCTAAGCAGATCTAAACCCAGAAAATAGGCATCCAGAAAGTTAAGGCCCTTCACAAGAAGAATGGAGCACCTCAGGCACAGATCATAGCATTATCCTCAGGCAGCAAAGACCTGATGCCCTATCTCCTTTCTCTCTCTTCTATTTGTATCTTGTTAAATTTTACCTGATTAATCAGACCCAACCAGAACATACAGGGAAAATCTTTCTTCCATCTTCATTAAATAAAGTTAACTAAGTAGGAATTTTTAATTATATCTGCAAATTCCTGTCACAGAAATCCTTAGGTTTATTTTTGATTGAATAATTGGGGGCTGTAAACTAGTCAGGCTAACACATCAAAGAAGCCATCACAATAATATAATTCAGCTTTCAAACAAGTGAAATTGAAAACCCCCAAATACAGTTAATTTTCATAGTAAAGTGGTATTAAAATTTTTTTAAAATTTCCTTCACATTCACAACCTTTATTAGGATAAATAATCAAGATGACATTTTTTTGACCTACTGTTAACATAAAAACTGTTTGTTGAAAGTCTAAATAGCATTTGACAGGGGAATTTATAGGTCAATAGAACGCAAGAGAGTGTTTTCACTGAAAGCTGAAGTTCCAAGCTGATAAAGCCTTTCTTAGAGCTGTCAGTAGATAGCAAACATTTTCAGATTATAGAAAGGGAATCAGACTAAAAAAAACAACAAAAAACAACAACAAAAAAAAAAACAACAATTAAGACCATCTTTATATCCAACAATGAAGAAGTTTTTAAATAACGACTAAGGATCTTCAACAAATGGTGGAAACATGGTTAAACATATATCAAATCTACCTATTAAGATATGCCAGGTCAGAATAGGCCCCCCAAAAAGTGTGTGGTCTACATTTTTCATGTGCAAGAGAAAGTAATAAATGGTATCCTGGTTTTTAGAACACATTCCAAAAAGTACTCCTTTGCATACCCTCCCAAAAGGAAAGTCCAGTACTTACATATAAACTTCACACTTGTAATCTGTTACAAAATGATAAAAAGTCAAGACCTGGTTATTAACCATATCAAGACTATTAGAATATGAATATTAGACTCTTCGCATATAAAAATTAATTTACCATGGATTCCTGACCTGATCACTAGGGTTTGAGTAAGTGTGAATCTGCAAAGCCCAAGACTGGAGACTCTAGATCTGGAACTTGAGCTTAGCCACCAGAGAGGATGTCTGTAATAAGCCTGTCATGATTAAGTATGTTTGCAGTGCTTAGAATTGACTTGGAATTGTTTGTTTTGAATTGATTATGTCTATTGCAGTGCCCAGCATTAAAGATTGTCATTTTCTTGATTATGAACTTATACAAGGGCAAGAGTTGTCGCTCAGCGGTAGAGGGCTCGCCTAGCAAGTTTGAGATATTGGGTGCAATCCTCAGCACCACATAAAAATAAAATTCAATAAAGGTATTGTGTCAAAGTACAACTATAATTAAATACTGAAAGAAAAAATTACCTATAGAGTGAAATTGTATTGAGTGATTTAAGTGAATAAAGCATTGAAAATAGAAAAAAAATTAATTCATATTTGTTATACTAAAATTAATGCAGCACACAAGCTCACAAACAATTCTTTTTTGTTTTGGGTACTGGGGATTGAACTCAGGAGCATGTAACCACTGAGCCACAGACCAAGCCCTTTGTGTGTGTGTGTGTGTGTGTGTGTGTGTATTTTATTTAGAGTCAGAGTCTCACTGAATTGCTTGGCACCTTGCTAAATTGCTGAGGCTGGCATTGAACTCATGATCCTACTGTCTCAGCCTCCCAAGCCGCTGGGATTGTAGGCACTCACCACCATGGCTGGCTCAATTAATTTTTTTTAACTTGTTATTTTTAATGGAATATTGTTTCCCTATAATTCTTGAAAAAATCTATATTCCTAATGAAAATAGCAGTGTAAAAATAAATCACAAGTTTTACTTTTCAACCACTTGATGGAATTCAAAGAGAGTGAGAAGCAAATAAGTTTGAAATTTATCTTCAAGAACTGTACATGACAATAGATGAAACTTCTTCATACTAATGAACAACAGAAGTTTTTTTTTTAAAAAAAAAAGAAACAGAATAAAAAGGCTTTTAAATCTATTTGTACCTCCCAGGAACTTCACTGGAGGAAGACAAAATTCTTGGGCAATGTTTTGCAATACCTCTAAAATGAGGTATAAAAGAACCTCAGAAATTGACTATTTTGTTGGATAACAGTGAATTTGAATGTCTGGTATCTGAACCCACTTTCTATTTTAAAGAAACCTTAGATGGTGAGATCTGTACATGGTCTCTTCTATAGTACATAAAAACTATTAGTAACTCTTTTTCCCCATCCCCTGCCAGATAGACCATGGACATATACACCAAAGTGCTCTCACTGGCAACTATGAGTATTGAATGTGATGTCTGGTAGAGGAGCATTTAGATTTTTTTTTTAATGAACATCAAGGTAGGAGAGATGTATTGTTATCAGGCAATACATTTGCAAAAGTGTGGAAATAAATATTCAGGGGCATTTTAGACAGCTTTTTACTGCTGTGACCAAAATACCTGACAACAACGACTTAGAGGAGGAAAAGTTCATTTGGGCTCAGTGTCAGAGGTCTTGGTCCATGGTCAGTCAGCTCTATTTCTCTAGGTCAGAGGTAAGACAGAACATCATGGCAGAGGAAAGCTGCTCAGCTAATGACAGCGAAGAAGCAGAGAGTGAGAGGGAGGAAGGAACCAAACAAAAGAAAAATCCTTCTAAGACATGCCCCAGTGATCTTCTTCCTCCAATCAGGTCCCATATCTCCCAGTAGTCCATCTAACTATCAATGAATCCAGAGCAATCATTGCTTACAAGTCTCAACTCTGAGCATTGCTCATTGAGAACAATGCTTTCAACACATGAGCTTTAAGGGAGAACATTCCAAATTCAAACCATAAAAAGAGGTAACAAGGTCTAACAGCATTGCAAGGTGTGTCTAATCATGTCAATGATCAAAACAACAGCAAGTGTCCAACTGGCAAATGGTTAAACACTCAGGAGACTGATGGTGCATTAGCATCTTGTCCATGCCTTGCCTCCCTAGATTCCCACCTGAATCTGGTCCTATGACAATTCTGTAAATTATGTGAATCACTGAATACACTTAGAATAAATTTATGTTATCCTATGTTGCCCAATCAGTTTCTATATTTTCAGTCAAGAGATCTCAATATGCAATAATAAAATTCAGTCAACCAAAACTAAGAATTTAAGTTTTCAAAAACAATGCTACAATTCAACCATTCCTTTACTTTTAAAAATAGTTGAATTTGTAAGTTAAATTTAAATTAAATTTAAATACATTTGTAACTTAATTTAAAAATACATATTAACTACATACTGACATATGTAAGTAGCATAGTATTTATATAAAATAATGTCTTTTATGTTATTGTTGGATTTTCTGTATGTATTTATTCTAAGAATGGTATCTGAAAGAGTATCAATTTTCTATTAGTGATTACTTTTGAGTATAGTATTTCAATTGATAGAAGGACATTTTCTTGTACTTTTCTATATTGTTCGAACATTATAAAATGCATTATAATATTATATGACTAATGAAATTAGTCTATTAAGATGTTAGAAACTAATATTTACAGGACTTGAAACAGGAATGTTTATTAAAATTCTGTTTTTCTCTAAGAGGGGCACATGCTAGATAAGCAATGAGTTTGTGACTGAATGGCAACATGGAAAAACGCATTGAACTAAGATCCAGAACTTACTTAGATTTTGACTATTTGTCTCTGAAATATGGATTGCCTTTATTGAGTTTGTATTTGTTGTCTGGAAAATGAAGTAATTGGACCAAGCAATCTCATACTTCTTAAGTTTATGAAACTCTATGACCGAAGGTTAGAATTAGTTATATAATCATACAACTTCTATACATATTCATATCTTCTATATATAACTTCTCTCTCTATATATATATATCTGATAAGAACACCTTTAAGTCAATGGTACATGCTCTTTTTGGCCTTCTGCACAAGAAGTTTTAGAAATAATTAACATATGTTTCTATGCATTAAGTTCCATATTTGATCTCTAGGCTCTTGATAACTCCAACTTCAATCAGATTTAATGAAATCCTCCAAGAGAAAAAAAATGAATCACTCTCCTAGTTTTCTTTGCTAATTTCTTTTAGATTTTTATAGAAATAACCACTTAATTTGCAAAAACAACAGAAATATAAAACAATATAGTTCTTGATATGCCAGCACAGTGTTAAGCACTTTACCACATATTCAACTCATTTAATCTTGGTAATACTATCATTTCCTTTCTATAAATGGGAAAATTATACAAATTCACAGTTACTAAGCTGTGAACACAAATTTAAACTCAAGCCATGATTCTGAATATTTTCTTCTATACTCTATAATGCTCCTCTGAATTAATAGCTACTAGTTTTCTTCAAGTCACCAAATTGAGCATTCGTGTGTTAGACATTAGAGATTCAAAGACATGTATTTTCTAACTCCTCTATCAAGTTGCTGGAAGCACACTGCTTTTGCCCTCTTCAAAAGATTGCCTTTTTTCTTTTGCTATTATAGTAAAATAAACTTTTAAAATGCTAATGTCTTATTCCATATAAAGTTATCCACAGCTCATCAACATTTTTTTTGCAACTGTTTAATAATATAAGTTTTTCCTTAAATCAGCTGATTTGATTTGCCTCCCTATACTTCTGTGCTCCTGTTACACTCAGTCCTTCATTGTTTCCACACCTGTGAACCATATCCTTGGAACTTAAGGAAAGCATACCCGCTGCATCCTCCCTAGAGTGGAACTGGTACACGCATGGTTGTTCCTCCACTTTCAATTGGCTGTGTTACTGATTAAGGCAGCTTTTACATTTGTTTAGCTGTAAAGGTTCTTGTGCTTACATTTGAAAATGTATTCTTGTTGAGGGGGCTGGGGGATAACTAGTGACTAGAAATATTATAACTCTTCAATTTTTTAGCTTATGTTTTATTAATAATAGTTACAAGAAGTTTTGATATTAAGAACACAATGTGGAATGATTACCTCAAGCTGATTAATATATCCATTTCCTCCCTTACTTGTTTGTGGTGAGGCATTTGAAATTTACTCTTAGCTATTTTGAAATATGCAACATTTTATTATTGGCTATATTAGAATCTTAAATGGTTTTATGCTACCCAAAAGCACCTACTACAACTAACTACCAATATATTAAAATCATCTATTATTTCAACAATTTTCTTACCTAGTAAGTACTTTACAGACTTCATTTGATATCAAATTTGATTAGCTATTGAGAACTTTTGAATCCTCATATGTATAGCTAAATAGATGATATATATATAATGAATATATAAAATTTTACAAATATATATATATGCATAAAATGAACACTGTGGAGATATATATTCTATCTATATCTATATATATAGATATATATGTCCATTTTTAAGACCTAGGCTTTTATCCTCAATATCAGTTAAATCATAAACTGATTAAATTATTAGACATTTAATAGCTAATTAAAATATGTGCCTTTGATTTTATTCTATACCTTTATTAATGCATAATTTTATATTGATTTATATCCACACACCAGTAAGATGCTAATCAGAATTCTTTAGTAATCTGGTCAGTGAGTAAAATATCAATGCACCATTTGTAAAAATCCACTCACTAGACTATATCAATTGTTGAAATTTTATTTGTGTCTATTTTATTATTCATCTAAAACAACATACAAACCTAACACAATTTGAGATTAAGTATTTAGTTTTCCTTGCGTCACTGTGTGAATCCTATAGACTCTCTTTTGATATTTAACTTTCATTTATGCATATATTAATTAATGAAAATATTTCCAGGTTCTGTTTTTCATTATTAGTTATGACATCACTTGTTACCCAAAATTATCCCTTGAAATTCTCAAATGCAACTGAGCCCCCACCAGTTGAAAAGTAAGATAATTTGCTTTTCAAAAATATAGATTATTAAATACACACTGTTGTTTTAAAATTATGTAATAGAAAAATGTCAGAAGCTATATGTTTTATAATAACAATAGTTCTAGCTCCTTGAGCTGGCCTAACATTTAAAAAATAACAAAAAGGGTACAAAAGCACCATTTGGTAAGACTATCTGTAAGAAATATTACTTGTGTGGAAAGAGCAAGTACCTCAATTCCAATAGCATGAACTACACACAAGAATCACGTATGCCTTGTGATATCAAGACCTAAGAATGTGTATTTTTAAAAAATGTAAATCCATTTTATTCTTTTCACATATATATTGTAGAATTCCAAATTAGTCACTGATAGTATTTCTTTAGTAAGGCTGTGTTAAAATTACAGCAATCTTTTAAAAAGATTATGCAGTTCTATATTTTATTGTGTTGTACCTCGTCCTAAGTGCAGCCAGTTAAACAAGTTTCATATGTATTTTTCCAGTGTTAATTCTCACACACTGTACCCTTTTGAAATTTCCATCTATCCTAAAGAATGAATAGAAGAAGCCATATATATTGCCTTCTTATCCTTGAGATTTCACTTGTATGAATGTGAAGATGCTTGAGAAACTATGCTCAGATATTCATTGTAAGAATGTGTATTTTTAAAATATCGCAAGGCAGGGAAGGGAAGGATAGAAGTTCAGTGGATTAGACAAAAGAGAATGAAGGGAAGAGAGCAGTGATGGGAATAGGAAAGACAGTAGAATGAATCAGATATAACTTTCCTATGTTTATATATGAATACACCACCAGGGAAACTCCATATCATGTACAACCACAAGAGTGGGATCCAAATTAGAATAAGTTATACCCCATGTATGTATAATATACCAAAATACACTCCACTGTCTCGTATATCTAAAAAGAACAAATGGAAAAAAAGAAAAGAATGAAGTAACTCCCTCTTTCTCTGTATCAATTATTCATCAGTAATTAGTTAGAGCCATGATTTCATCCCAGTATTTCCAATTCTAGCCCAACACCATCGGTCTCATGCCAGACAATAGACAGATCTCACAGTCCAACACCAAAGCCTTTTACCTCACCCCAGGTATTGACACTGCTTCATGCACAAAATCTTCCTCACAGTGCACAGTCTTTATCTCTTCTTACAGGATATCCCTTCCTATTTGTATTCCCTGTTGTACCTAGTCAAGTTCTAAAAATCTTCTCTGGGTCAGAAGGAATTTCCCCCAGTTCCGATGCTTTGCTCAGCCTCTTCTGAAGGGTTTAGATCTGTCTGTTCAGGAAGGGAAAGGGAAGAGAAGAGAAGAAAGAGGAAGAGCTACTACCATTGCTTTTAGAATTATTGTTTTTAATTAATATAATATCTAAATTCATCTGTGAAAGTTCATAAATATTTTCTTGCTAAAAAAAGCAAGTGTTGTGGTTTGGATATCGACTATCCACCAAAGACTCATATGTTGAAGGTTTGTTTCTCAATGCAACAATGTTCAGAGATGGGGCTTTTGGAAAGTAATTGAATCATGACCTAATCAATTAATTTATTTATTGAGGGATTCTTGGCTGAAAGGATTATTGCTAGGTGGGGGCAACTACAGGAGGTTGAACCTAATTGGAGGGAATGGGTTCTTGGGGCCATGCCCTTGGGGACTGTATCTTGTCCCCAACCCCTTTCTTGCTGTTTTCTGGCTGCCATGAGACAAGCAGCTTTCCTCTGCCACACCCTTCTGCCCTGATGTTCTGCCTCTCCACAGCCCAACAGCAATGGAGCCAGCTGACCATAGACTGAAACCTCTGAAACCAGGAGCTAAAATAAAGTTGATTTACTTACTCTAAGTTGATTTTCTCAGATATTTAGTCACAGTGATGAAAAGCTGAACTAACTCGGCTTAAGAATTTGAAGAGAGAGCAGGGGAGAAAGTAAGCTGAAATTGATATGTATAATTAACAGGAAAAAAGGAAATTTCTGAAGTGAAAATAATTAAGCCCTGAATGATGAAAGCGATATGAGAGGGAACACATAATTCTTCCTATAATTAAATGAAAGAAGAAATTAATGTTCAGCAGGTGTATGTGATACAAGGTGAAATGAAGAAGGGAGGAAATGAGAAGTGATTGAGCTTTTCGTTGGAAGGAGGTTGTGCTAACTAGCAGAAGCCACAGAATGGTGGTAGAGGAGACAAGCTGGACAGAAGAACCCCTCCAAAGAAGACATAACGCCAACCTCAAAGTATAGTTTTGTTTACTGATCCCTAGAGTGTGTTCCATGTGGCTTCATCAGGGATTTTGTAGGAGGAAGAAAACTTGAATTTAAGTAAAGAGGGAAACAAAAAGATAAATGAACGTCTTTACTATTGGACTGCTTGGATTCAACGATATGTTACTCTACCCTATGAGTTTCCAAAAGGTACAAACTGAGTACAATAGGTTAAGCATAAGGGCAAAATGATACACGGCCAAGGTTTGACTGATTTTACTGGTTAAGATACAAACAGCTACATTGGGTTCAGACAATGATACACTCCCCCGCCCCCCGCCCCCGAGTCTTTGACTCACACATCAAATAAATAAAGAAAGGCAAAACAAAAGTCTCTGAAATAAAAAAAACCCATGACTACAGAGTATTGTAATTTGCCTCCTGGCCAGGAAGCAAGGTCTAGACTCCAACTAAGTGTTTTTTTTTTTTTTATTCTGTAACTCTATTCTGAGGGGGGCAGAGAAACAGGTCCCACATTTCATTGGAACATGTAAGCTAATGAAACACGACTCATGGCAGCTTCCCAGGGGAGAGGGGCTAGCCATGTGGTCCTCTCCAATCGTCTTCTAAGAAGATGACAGGCAACTCTGGTAAGATTCAGAAAAACTTATTAAAAGCCCACACCTGGGTGGTCAATGTGGATCTGCCTCAGTTTGCCAGGACATCCTGGGACAGCTGTTCCCATGCTGTATTTCCCAGAATATTTGATCATAGGACACTCATCTTTCACATTCCTCACAAAGAAGTGTGATGGCTTCTCTATCCGAGATGATCGTGAGGAAGTAAATTAACTCTCAGAGAGGTCCAGGAGAAACAATGCTTAAGAGTGTCCAACCAAATGTAGAGAAATGTGAAAATCAGGGGGCGCCAGGGGTCCAAGGGGAGGCAATCCCAATAGAAGTGAGGAAAAGTTTGTATCTCTCAGAGGAGCAGAAGAGCGGCAACCAGGATTGAAGTGGGAAGTGTAGCAAGCAGGTGGGCCGCACATTTTACAGATAAGCCTTCTGCGGGCAGCAGTACTCCTCCAACCTCCACTGACTACAAATAAGGAATTCCAACTATACTGTGCTTTATAGTCTGACTTGACAAATCCTGAAATGGGCCTCTATACTTCCCTGTACCAGTATCCTTATACTATTTTCCAGCCTACTGAAATGTGCATCAATTCCTAAATAAGCTATGCTTTCAGATTAGCAGGTACTAATGTGTTCTGTTCTCTTGAGATGATCTTACAGTCTACTGCCTCTCCTGAAGAAATTACATATTGTTCTAACTTTTGGCTTAGATGTCATATATTTGGGAGACCATTTTAAGATATACCTACTTCCTCCCAAAGATACAAAAGGGCAATGCAGGAAGGAGGGTAGTGAATGTTCCTAATATACCATGTTTGCCCTGAGTGTTTAGGCTCTTTATTCTGCTTGAATACTTGCTCAGTTCTGTTACAAGATTGTGTGGTTATTTTATATTTACTTATATTTCTGTCATTGTATATCGTGTCTGACACATAGTCGGTAGTAAGAAAGTGTGTGTTATATAAAAGAATTGGGAAAAGCTAACCCTGCATTTGGCCATTGACAAAGTCTGTCTCCTTTGACCAAAAGGAATCAAGCTCTTCTGAGTCCTTTACGACTAGGCGTTTTTCTTGAGTTTCTCTCTCTGCCCTTGTAGAATTCAGTCTAAATATGAATACTAAGTCAATTTAGTGAAAATCCCTCATCCTTGTCATCTAACCACCCTGGATATCTTATTACCTGAAACTGCTTACAGCAAGAATTCTGTTGAGTTGTTCTAGCAAGAGTCTCCCTTACCATCAATGTTTCCTCTTAATAATTTTATATTAAATCACCCCAACCTGCTCCTTGGTTATAAATCCCCACTTTTCCGTGAAGTTCAAATCAAGATTAGTCCCTCTCCCCAATTATAAGATCCTACCACAATGCTCCTTAGACCATCGCTATGACCTCTCTTGAATAAGGTCTGCCTTATTTCTTTAAAGAGTTAAAGAGTGTCGTTAATCATTTTTTCCTTTAACATCAATCATTAGTACCACTGCACAGGACATCAGCAACTTTTTGTGTTTCAGTAAAAATTATTGAGTATGAGATACATGCAGTCAGGTTTCAAAACACAAGAAGTGCCCATGGAAAGAAACAATCAATAGGAAAATGATGAAGAAAAACTTTTAAAAGGACTGGTGTTGTCCATATACAATTCAGGTATTAAGACTCATCAAATAATTCCTGAGATAGATATAGATTTTATCTTTTAAATTCTTAACAAACTAAATTATGAATGTCTTAGGTATTTATTTAGCTTGGTCATAGACAACCCTTGAGCGATAAAAAAGCTAAAACTGATGTCAGTAAATATTTATGCTGTTATAATGCTCTTGGAATATCAGAACATTTCACAATCTCAAATTATATTTGATGTTAGTATAAATGGATTTAAAAATTGAAGTTTTCAAAGACACTATAAAATGTCAGGCATCAATTCTTCATCATCTAGTCCTTCCTGATTACCAGACCTCATGTTTGTAGGATCACTGTCACCAGAGTCTGACCACACCAGGAAATGTGCTATGAATTAAAGGGGTTCTGGAGTGAAATTTATTCCTATAGGGACAGTAACCAGAAGCCTTATCAGTTCTCAGCAATACTTTTTTTCAAATGCTACAATTATCGTACCTTGGTGGTAAAGGTGAACTTAGTTTCCTCACATCAGTCCAGTTTCCTGATGGAAGATATCACCTTTATTCCGAATCCTAGTTGCTTTGGGTTAGATTTAGACACACTATCTGAATCCAGTCATCCATTTCCCCATCTTAATTATCCAGCCCAAAACTGAGATAATGATTTCTCTATAAATGCCTAGACATTTTCACTTGAAGATTCTATTTGAAATTTTATTTTAATTTGATTAGATGAGGATAAAGACCATTAATGCAGCCCCTGTACTGGCCCGCTGGTGAAGGGTCAACATCTTCAGCTACTAAGGCACTTTAGTTAATGAATGCTTTCCAAATTAATAAAATACTTAATCACAAAAAAAATCTACTTTTCTCTGTATCATTATATTTTCCTAACCTCACAAGTGATAAACTTAAGGTATAATTTCTTAAAAGATAGAACTACTGCTTGATATGTGTCAGCCAATAATAGAAAACATCTAAGCTACCTGTTTCCTTCCCACAACCCTCAGTCACAGGTAGAGAAACTTTCTTAATAACAGAACCACATGGGCTTCTGAGGGCAACTTCCTGAGATAATGTGCAGTGAGTTATTCTTGGACTGAAGCAGCTATGGCCTGGCCTCTTTCCAGAGGACAAACTCAATAGCAGAATTAGACCTTGCTTGTCCTTTGAGATGCCCTGAAGGTCCTCACCACAGAGATATTTCCTGCCTTTTGTGGCACAGGCTTTTTGCCTTCAAACACAGATTACTCAGCCAACATATTCTTTGCTTTGTATCTTCAGAATTTTATTTGTTTCTCATGTTTTTTAAACAAATCTAGTTTCATCATTTTGCCAAAGATACCTAAACTGCCTTTAATTGCTGTCATGCACACAAGATAGCTACATCTTTAGTGTGTCTAGCAAGAACTTTGGGACAAGCACACTATTTGCATTAAATGGTTGGAGAATATATATATGTTGGATTATATATCATATTACAAGAATGTACTTACCCTTAAAATTCTTATAATCCCAGACAATAAAAATATAGTAATATAATAAGCAACAGGACCTGTATGGAAGATAAGAATCCCTAAATGCTTAAAACTTTACAGATTTGTAATAGTTATCCATTGCTGCACAAAAGTTTTAAAAATTTAGTGACTTCAAATAGTAAGCACTTATTATCTCATATATGTGGGTTAGACTGTAAGATAATAAATGCTTAGCTGGGTTCTTTGGCTCGGCATCTCTCACAGATGTCATTAAGGTATCATCCAGGACATAAATCTCAAGGCTAGACTGAAGGAGAATCCACCTCCAAGTTCACTCATAGGGCTATAAACAGGCATTAGGTCTTCACTAGCTCTTGGCCAGAAACATTCCTTCTTTGTCAGTGTAGTCTCTACATAGGGCTACTTGCAACATGGCAACTTCTTTTGCCTAATGGGAGAGGAGAGAGAGACAGAGAAGACAAGCCAGTCAATGTCCTTTATAACCTTATATTGGAAGTGATGGCCCATCATAATTGCCAGATTTTATTTGTTAGATTCCGTCCAGTAGGTCCAGCCCACAAACAAGGGCAGTGAAATGTATAGGGACATGAATATCAGGAAGCAAGGTCAATGGAAGTCATTTCAGAGACCACAGGATTGCTGCCTAATTTCTCTTTCATTTTAGGGTGTATTCATTCATAACTCTTCATAAATACTTCCCAAGAAACTTCCATGGGCCCAGCTTTGTTGGCATTAAGAAAGTAGAAGAAGATGAGGCAGATACATTTTTTTTCATAAAGTGATTTAAATGGGAAAAAAGATAACCAAATTGCACAAACAGGCTTTAAAAATAATTATATTTTAACAGGGAAAATATTTTTATCTATACATTGAGATATTTTTCTTCTGGATAAAGCAATTTATTTCCACTCTAAGGGAACACAGAGAAAAAGAAGAAAAGCATCACCAGGCATGAAACCTTTCTTTCCCAAGGTTTCTAGAGGAAAGAGAGGGGATGATGAGGGTCAAAAACTATACTTTTTGTCTTTACTCTAAGCCAAAACTACAATGTGGTGAGGAAAATATAAGAAACATGTATAGATATTTAGAATATGTGTGGACAGAGGGTTTTGTTTCTGTATTTGTGTATCACAGATTAGGAAAACTTTAAGGTACCCTAGAGAAGCTCTGTGCCCAATATAATGCCAATCAGACGGTAGTGAGGAAGTGGCCTAATGATAAGACAAATTAATAGCAAACATAAATAAATATTTAATTTTCCAAGAGTCAATTGGCAAGTCATCGTAGAAAAAAGGTGGAATACAAAAACTTTTTGTACAAATACCACAAGAAAGTTCTTAGATGGACACTGGAGCCTAGAGAATGTCATGAACCATTCAAGAGGTCAGCAGTACAGAGAGAGTGATTATGTGATTAACTCAGAGACTTAGTTCTGACCATTTGCAGGGTAAAAGCAAAGGTGTGCAGTGATTCAGGGTCTAAAGGATGCATATTGTTAGGAGGCTGTGGAAAGGAATCCCTTGGACAGCCCAGAAACCAACAAAGGTTATCAAGGGATAAAGCCAGCAGCTGAGACATCAAGCCAGAGATCATTCTGGGTAAGGCCACCATCGGGGCAGTGGAAAACCAACTATGAGTCTCACAAGCCTTGGGTCTCAATATCACATGCCTTCCAGAATATGGGAGGATCCATATTCTAGATCTCTGATGAGAAATGAAAGTGACAGGAGGATCTGCCAGCTGTCTTTTTGTAAGCAGCATACAATGCTTCTATTCAATAAGCTACTGTATTTACAAACGTTTTTAACTTCAGGTAGATCATTCATGTTTTTAGGAATTGCTAGCTAGCTGATTATATTAAAATTCAAAAACAGAGTGATTCAATAGCTTTGATTCTTCAGAGCCAACATGGTATAAACAGCTAAAAAAAAAAGCTAGGATCAGAGCAAGAAAAGTTATGGTAAGATGAATAAGAAGAATTGTATTCCAGGTTGAAAATTTACATTTTTTGTGCTGTTCCTGAGGTACATTGACACTAGAGAAAATGTATATGATTTATTGTTTTTTTCTTTGAATAACTAAAAACTCAATTTTTATAAGTTGCATGTAGGTTAAATACATTCTAATTTCACTATATTTTTCTTAAAAGAATTGACAGATGTCTTAATAAACTATAACAGATGGCTTTTAGACAAAGAAGCATCATCAATTTCTGTGTACAGTTTAAAAATTACACAAAACATCTGTAGACTAGTAATGAGTCTTACAATTTTTCCATTTTATGCATAATACTGTTTGAAAATACATAATTAAATGTGCATTTTGTTAATGAAATCTTCTGACTCAGTCATTAAAATAAACTTTTTCATTTTCAAAATGTTATACATACATTTGTTAATTTGCCGTTTCATTTATCTTAGTTTCCAAAATGTAATTAATCTATATTGATCCACTTGACATACAAATGGCCCCTTTTGGGAGCTGTCATTATCTATCTAGTAATGCCAGCTTCCCACTGAAACACTGATTTTTTTCTAATTGATAGATAGCAGTACATGCTTTTATCATGTACAGAACGATGTTTAGAACTATGTATACATTATGTGGAGTGGGTAAATCTATTTAATTTACAGATGCATTGTTTCACATAATTATCATTTTTGTAGTATATTTTGTAGTGAGAGCAGACAACATCCACTTTCCTTTTTGCAAGGATATAATGCATCAACTATTGTCATCCAGCTGTAATAGATCTTGTGAAATTTATTCCTCCTATCTACCTATAATCATATATAGTTTGACTAATGTATCCCCATCCTCCCCGGTCCCCTAACTACTCCAGCTTCTGGTAACCACCATTATACAACCTAATTATATGAGATCATCTTGTTTAGATTTCACATGAGTGAGATAATGAGTTATCAAAAGAAGATATGTAACTGGGCTTGGTGGCACATACCTGTAATACCAAAGACTCAGGAGGCTGAGCCAGGAGGACTGCAAATTCAAAGCCAGCCTCAGCAATTTATTGAGCCCGTAAGAAATTTAGTGAGACCCTGTCTCAAATTTTTTAAAAAATTAAAATTAAATTGCTAGGGATGGAGCTCAGTGGTAAAATGCCTCTGGGTTCAATCCCTGGTATCAAAAATAGAAGGAAAGAATAAAAGAGAGACAGAGAAAGAGAAGGAGAGAGAGAAAGAAAGAAAAAGAGAAAAATAAATGACCAACAGACATATGAAAAAAAATTCTCATCACTAATTATCAGGGAAATGCAAATTAAAAACACAATGAGATATGAAATGTCAGCTCACTTCAGTAATAATAGCATTTATCAAAAAGACAAAAGAATACTGGCCAAATTATATTGTTATCTTCTGTGCATGTACAAATTTGTAACAATAATTCCCATAATTATGTAAACTATAATGCACCAATAAAAATGTGGAAAAATATAAAGATACAAGTGTTGGTGAAGATGTGAAGAAAAAGGAAACTTTTCATGTTGTTGATGGAAATGTGAACTAGTATAGCCATTAGAAATAATAGTACGAAAGTTCTTCAAAATAGTTAAACATAGAACTACAATATGATCATTGGATCATACTGCGATCACTGGATTCCAATACTGAGCATGTATCCAAAGGATATGAAATCCATATGTCAAAGCATGTCTGCATCCTCATTTCATTGGAGCATTACTCACAACAGCCAAGATGTGGAATCAACTTCAATGATCATCAGTGGATGAACGGGTAAAGAAAACATGGTACACATACACCATAGAAGGCTATTCAGCTTAAAAATAGAAGAAAGAGCTGGTCATGGTGGTACACACCTGTAATTCCAGAAATTTGGGAGGCTGAGGCTGGAAAATCGTGAGTTCAAAGCCAGCCTCAGCAGATGAGTGAGGCACTTAGCAACTCAGTGAGTCCCTGCCTCTAAATAAAATATACAAAAGAGCTAGGGATGTGGCTCAGTGGTTAAGTGCCCTGGGTTCAATCCCTGGTACCAAAAAGAAAAAGAAAAATAAATAAAAACAAAAGAAAGAAATCGTGACCCTCATAACAATGTGAGTGAACCTGGGCTATATTATATTAAGTGAAATAAGTCAGGCATAGAAATACAAATATGGCATGATCCTTTTATGTGTAGAATCTAAAAAAGGTGCGCTCATAGGAGCAGAGAGTAGAACAATGACCTCCAAGCACTGAATGGTTGGTTTGGAGAGATTAGGAAGGTATTGGTTAAAAGATATAAAATTTCAGATAGAAAAAACAAATTCAAGCATCTTACTATACAACATGGTAACTAAGTTGAAAAGAATGTATTGGCTACTTCAAAATTAAGAAAGTAGATTTTAAATGTTCTCACCACCAAAAAATGATAAGTATGTAAGTTAATGTATATGTTAATTATCTTGTTTAATCATTATATTGTACACCACAAATATATAACATTTTAATTTACAATTATTTTAAATGGTAGAAAAGGAGAAAAGATGATAGATAACTTGTTACATTTTTAATGATTGGCGGTTTTTAAAATAATATTTTAAGATAAGGTTTTGATTTATCCAGTTTACCACGTAGCATCATGATAATCAGATATTTTAGACATTTTATATTGTACTTTTCTTCAGATTTATGAGTACTAATAATTTTACAATGCAAATAGTCAATTTTAATTGTATTTACCCATTGTATAAAAGTAATTATAGAATTTTTATTTTAAAAAATTTTTAGTAATAGTAGTAGTATTTATTTATTTATTTACTTATCTATTTATTTATTGTTGTACTGGGAAATGAACCAAGGTATACTTTCCCACTGAACTACATCCCCAGACCTTTTCATTTATATATTTTATTTTGACATAGGCGCTTGCTAAGTTGCTGAGGCTGGCATCAAAACTGCAATCTTTCTGCCTCAGCCTTGTGTTCGGCTAGATATTTAACTTTTATTGAAATTATTTATCTAAATTTTAATCAATGTTACTTTGCTGATATATAGATAGAAGACTAGAATTATAATTAAAACATAGCCACTTATCTGTATTTCATTATTTTTTAATTTTCTTGAGAAAAAACACTTATAATTTCTAAAGCATTTAAATTTTGCGATAGTATGACTTTAATACTCTAAATAGCTTTCTGTTTGTATTTCTGGGTTTTTCCTTCTTCATAACTCATTTTTAGAAATCTAAATTAATATTTCAACCCAAAGTACAGGCTATAAATAATTTTAGACAACATAGAATTTTCTTACAGAATTTTAACTTTTAAAATGTTGCACACTTAGAAAAAATTGGAGTTGTAACATAAGTTTCTAAAAGCAATTACTTGTATATAAAACTAAGTATATTTTTGAAGTGACATTCTTGAGTCTTTTAAAAATAATGTTTCTGGGTTGGGGTTGTGGCTGAGCAGTACAGTGCTTGCCTCGTACATGCGAGACCCTGGGTTCGATCCTCAGCACCACATAAAAATAAATAAGTGAAATAAAGGTATTGTGTCCAACTAAAACTAAAAAATAAATATAAGAAATAATGTTTCTATAATGAAATCATATATGGCTAGGATTTTTATGGGAAGTTTTAAAGTTATAAATTAAATTTCAATTATAGGTAAAGGGCCAATCAGAGTACCTCTTTTTTTAAGTGTGATTCTATATTTTGTTGCTTAGGGAATATGCCCATTTTATCTCCATTGTATATGATGGTCTAAAATCATTCATGATATTCTCACACTATACTTACGTAGAATCTGTAGTGATGCCACCTCTCTCTGCCACTCTCTCCTCTCTAGGACTCTCTGCTGTGAACTTCAGCCACCCTTGTCTCCCTGGACCCTGAATCCTGTCGCCTCAATTCAGATTGACCCCTCCACCCTCCTTGGGCTCCCTCTCAATGTTCCAGGTCCAGGAAATCTACTCCAGGTAGAAAATTGTGGCAAGTTTTCTTCATTTATGTTTCATCTCTTATGATCATTGTCCTTCATTGCCTGATTGATACCTAAAATCCACTAAATCCACTACTTTGCCTATTTTAAGTTTTTTAATGGTTTTAGGCTAAAGACTAAATCCAGCCTTTAATAATTCCTTTGAACATGAAAGTAATATTAATAAATCATAACCTCAGCATATATTGAAACAGGAGTCAAATATCTATATAAACTAAATGTGAAAACCTAAATTGCTTTACTAAAAATTTGAAAAAAAAATATCCACCACATAATTACACAAAACATTCTACAGCTCAAGGAAAAGATACTCCAACTTAAACAAATTATGCTTAAGCATAGAAGTAAAAAAGAACCTAAGTAACCAATTCTACAAGAGAAACCACCCCCCACAAAACATAAACATAGTATGGATCCAAAAAATGTATTAAAAAACTAAATATAATGACCAATCACAACTCTTTATTTAGGTGCAAATATATTAAATGAAATGCTTTAAAACTAAGTCCAAACATGTATTAAGTAAATAATAAATCACATCCAAGCTGGATTAATTCAAAAAAGCATGAAAGTTCCCCCATTAAAATCTATCAATGTAGTACTAACTGAAAAGACAAAGGAAGCATATTGTACAAATGTCATGTAAATGTTAATAAATATTTTAAACATGTAGCTGATTTCTTGAAGGAAAATTGCATTAAACTTCCATGTATCAAAAATAAGAGGGCATCCAAATTTGAAGCATAAGTCAAATCTTTACCTTAGTAATAATAAGTAAATCACAATTCTATACATACATGAGATTCTGGGATTTTGCTTCCCCTTGGGAATGAATTGAATCCACAGACCTTTTTGCATAAAGCCAGTAATGGAAGAGAGTTCTCTGCTTCCGATGTTGCTCAATAGTATGTTAACAGTGAATAAGAAACAAGCAAAAATTCTATCTTGAACCTTAGAAGATCTCAGAGGTGTGTATCTTCTAGAAGAGATACAGTGCTCTGATCTCCACAAACTTCCTATACTGGCAGGAAATAAGTTTTTTTTGTTTTTGTTGTTGTTTTGTTTTTACATCTTTTAAAAAATTTGTTCTAATTAGTTATACATGACATGAATTGAACAGATACTTCTCAGAAGATGATATACAGTCAACAAATATGTGAAAAAATGTTCAACATCTCTAGCAATGAGAGAAATACAAATCAAAACTACTCTAAGATTTCATCTCACTTGAGTCAGAATGGCGATTATCAAGCATATAAGCAACAATAAATGTTGGCAAGAATGTGGGGGAAAGGGTACATTCATACATTGCTAGTGGGACTGCAAATTGGTGCAACCATTATAGAAAACGGTATGGAGAATCCTCAGTAAACTTGGTAATGCTTTTGAATATAGGAATTAGACCGTGTAGAGCCTCATAAACCATCTTAGGGATTGTTGACTTCATCCTAATGATAAAGTCAATACCTGAAATTTTTAATGAAGTAGGTGACATGATCAGGTTTGTAATTCAAAAAATTAACACCTTGAAACGTGTATCAAATATATGCAGAGTTCATTGTATGTATGAATAGAGCACTTAAGGTATTGTTGTAATCCAAGTGGAAGAGGAAGGTATATGGATAGTGTAATTGTAATTGAATGTAGAAAAGTAGACATACCATTATTAAGGAATACAGAGGAAAGGTCACTAGATATAATGAGATAGGCAAATGAGGATCAAATATTCCCCTAACAATTTTAAAATGTGATGCTGTTACTGAGGTAGGAAGAATGGAAAAAGTTTGGAGGAGAAAGTGTGTTCAGTTTTGTGCATGACAATTTTAAGATAACATAATTTCTCTTATACTACTCAAAAGAATATCCAGTTACCAGTGAAGAAGAGTGACCAGAGAATCTGGGCATGAGTTAAAAATGTAAATCACTTGCCTGGTGATGACTAAATTGCAGATATCAATAATTTTACCTGAGAAAAAAGTCCTAACACTGAGACTTCAGGATTTTGAATCTTATCCAAAGAGAAGAAAATTGAGTTTGCCAAAACCACCAAGAATCAAAATGATTTATTGCTATTGAAAACAATCCAGGGAGAAGAATATTTTTAAAATGTATTGGAGTTAGTGACTTAGTGATATAAGCAAGATCTTTTTTCTATAGAGTAATGGAGCCAAAAAAATTTATATTAAATTGGGTTTAAAAGGCAAATACTTAGAAAGAGACACAAACTTGGGAATAGTACTGTCTTTGAAGAGAAAAGCCAAATGGCTTAACTTTTTAAAGTTTGTGTCTGTATCCTCTATTCAAAAAATAGGCAAATAAGAATATTGAAGTAAATGGTAAAATATAGAAATGTTTGTTTTTATTAAAATGGCAATCTTTCAAACCAATGGATTACAGGGATAGTAGCAGGTCCTTAAATGTAAATACTAAAGGTCACTCTTATATTACATTATAGCCTTTTAAAGAAATCTGCTGTGAATAATGTAGGATTGTTAGCAGCTCTCATTGACTTGCTTTTTTTCTTTTTCTGACACTGTAGACAGAAATCAGTTATGTCCTAACCTCTATGAGCTCATTATAGATCTGTGGCTACACATGCTCATACTGAACCTGCAATAAATTTGCAACAAGTCAATGTGATAGATTCACTTGAATCAGATAATTTCTAATAAGGCATAACTATATGATGCTTTACATTGTCAATAGAATCTGTCCTCACAGCACCTGCTATTCAGCTATTGTGGTAGGTGTAGTAAGTGGCATATACCTTCAGAACAATCAAATGTACCATATAGCATCCATGTTGCCAGCCACTCCCATCCCTGACCTAACCCAGGCCCTCAAACAGGCATACTTTCCATCTCAGTTGTTTTCTCTGTAGGCAGCGCTATTCTGGAATCCATGCTATTCTTATCCATGCTCTGATTTGGATGTGGCTGTGCTGTATAATCCCCTTTCCCAGTGGCTGATACCTTCATTCCATGGCCCACAGGCCAACATTAATTCATTATGTAGAACTCCTCTATTACAGACTTCAGAAAATAGGCAAAGTCTGATTTTCAATTCCAGGATGGAGTGAGTTGTGTCTCCCCCCACCCCCTCCCACCCCAAGATCTGTGTCTTCTCTCTCCATGGCTCATTTCTTTCAGTTCATCTCCTGCCACTTAAAAAGAAGCCATCGTCTTTGCTACATGACAGGAAATTTTCCTTAGGAAATTTTCTGCATTCTCCTTACTCTGGCTTAAAGGACCACAAACTTTTATTCTTTCAAAATTCTGACTTTTGAAAAAGAAATCTTCACCTTCAAACTACTGTTGTTATGGATATTAAGAACTGTATTTGAAAACCAAACAACCTATAACTCCTTTGTTCCCTTCCTTGGTAATATCCTTTTATCCCCCAAAAAAAGAATGCCTCAACTTCAATAAACAAATTTTTCTTTAAAAATGCAATATTTCAAAAATACTATCACGTTATTATACTGAAGAAAGGAATAGAGACTGAGTCATACTTTGAAATTTGCTTCTTATATTTTGATACCATGTCAGCCAATCAGATGTAAACTCTTTGTCCTTTATGTGTATTATATTTTTATGTGTATTATATTATGTATATTATATTTTTCATGGTTTATAGAAATAAAACAGGGTTATTACCATAAATTAGGAACATTATAATAAGTATGTAACTGCTTTCTTCTACTTATTACCAAAAACTAAAACTACAGAAATATTACTGAAATTATTGATTACATATTATCAAAGCTATTTGAGTAAGCACATTTAAAATCTGTTTTTTAAATGTAGCAAATGAAACTAATAAAATACTAGATAATTATGAAAATCACTTCAATTAATTATTCCATGTACAACCTCAGTGTTTCCTGAATGTTTTACTGTAATGTGTGTACATGTTTGTGACTGCATGTACAAGCAGGTGTTTGTCTTGGCTTTTTCATTATTATGACTAAAATAACTGTTTCTCTATCTGCTTTGGAAATCCATTAAAACAAAAACTACCCATCACAAAAATGTATCTCCAAGTGGATCTCTTTGTGCTCAATTCCAGAAGATCTTGGAAGCCATAGAAATAGACTGTCACCTCCCATTTTTATTGGAGTCTTCAATTTTTATCTTACCCCCCAACCCCCACCAACACACACATACACCCTATGGGCAGACAATGAAGTTGTGGGCCTAGTAGGCAGAACAGTAGGCCAGGCACAGTCAGGGGATTGGGGGACTGGGAGCTGGGGGTTGCTGACTACTGCTAGACCCAGCAGGTTCTGGGGACCTGGGAACCTGGTGGGTGCCAGACTGAGGAGGGAGTTGGAGACCAGGCTGGTGCCAGATGCAGTCAAGGTTGACTATTAAAAACACACAGTGGTGCACTTATTTTATAAAGAATATAAGAACTCCAACTACCTATCAAGGATATAACTTCAAAAGCTCTGTCACTAAATAGAAAGCTTTCAAAAGCTCAGTAGAGAGAAACGGAGTTAATGGATATTCAATTCGTTATTCCAGCAATATAGCAGGAAGGATTTGCAATTTATTCATTCTTTAGATAATTCAAAATCTATCCCAGAAAGATAGATCATCAGAGAGCCACATACCTGAGTCCTATTACTTTTGTTCTTCTTAGTTTATAATATGCTTTAAAACTTTGTTTATAAAACAAAGAAGAAATATAATTATATTCTACATTAATATTTTAAACTCACATTATCCAAATTATAATTTCTGCATGCTCCAGGGCCTGCACTTGCTCTCAGATATAAGAATCAAAATAAAGGGGGGCAAGATGGCAGATTCAAGTGAGACAGCATTTCTCCTAGCTTAGCTACCCAGAACTCAAGCAGTGGGAATACTATTTCTCCCAGGCTTAAAGTGAAAAATCCTGAAACTGGTTGGGGCAGTCTGCACTAGCCCAACCAGAGACTGTTTGACTCATTAAATGGATACAAAAATAAAATTCCCTGAGTTTATCAATTTTCCATGGAGAGACAATCCAGGAGCCACCTTGGGACTGCAGTGCAGTAGAGCCAATGGGAACTAGAAATCCAGATTTGTGCGTTAGTAATTAGGTCCACATGGGTCTGTCTGAGCCTGTGTGGCTGGACCTAGAAAACCCATGGAAAGTCAGAAATCTGGGAGCATTCCCCTACTGGGGTAACACAGGTTGGAGAGGCTGGAGAGAGCCCAGCAATCCCACCCCTGTGAGCCCTGCTGGCTCCTGGGGGCTGACAGTGCTGGCTATAGCAGGTTGGGAGGTTGGAAGGGTGGGTGTGAGGGCAGTTGGCTCTAAGCTTGCCCAACCAGCCAGTCTGGCATCTATAATGTTCCCAGAGCCCACCTAGACTGGCACTGACTGGGTGTGGCCCCAGCCTGGTCTCCAACTCCCTCCTTAGTCTGGCACCCACCAGGTTCCTAGGTCCCCAGAGCCTGTTGGCTGCAGCAGTAGCCCAGCACCCCTTATTCTCCAGCTCCCCAATGTCCACCCCCTGTGACTGTGCCTGGCCCACTGCTCTGCCTACTAGGCTTACAACTTCACCACCTGCCCATACACCAGTCTGCCAGGCCACTACTAGGCTTACAACTTCACCACCTGCCCATACACCAGTCTGCCAGGCCAATGCTTCACTGCCTGGCCTGATGGGACTGACACAGTTTTGTTGCCAGCTGACAGGACCCATCACCCCATCCTGATCCACCTGGCCCAGGCCAACTAGGCCCGCCAGAACCCATCATCTGCTTTGCCACCCAGCCACAGACCAGCTGATTTAGGATACCAGTTGCCGCCAGGCTCATCTGACTCAGCCAGCTACTTCACCACCCAACCTGCCCAGCTCAGTGCTTGGCCTGCCTGGCTCTGGCCAACTGGGCCACCTGTCAGGCCGCTGTACCACCTGCTCCAGGCAGTTGCTTCTCTACACTAATCTTCCAAGAAGGAAAACTGGGAAGTGTTAAACCCCAACCTTCAAATTGGTAAGCAACACAATAAAAGGGAAGGACCCAACAGCCCACTGCCCATACTCCCATGCTTAGTTCATACTTCCAGAAGAAATGAAAAGAGAATGAGTCAGGCACTGACAGAGAACACGTATGCTCACTGACTATTGTGTCCACCCTAGTGGAAACAACTTCTTAATTTCTTAACATTTCACCAAGATTTTCCCGTTTTTTTATTTATTGCTGTTGTGTTGTTTTTAGTTTTCTATATTGGGTTTTTGTTTTATTTCAATGTGTACTGATTGATTCAAGGACTCCTATGCAGGTACATATTTGTTTCTCTCTCCTCATTTCTGGCCATTCTTCTATCTTTTTTTTTAAGGTGTTATTTATTTTCCCCTGCTGTATATTTTGAGGATTAGGATTTTTGACCAGCACATTTTGACTTTGTTTTATATAGTCTTTGCCACCATATCTCCCTTATTTCCCTTTCTCTTTATCCTATTGCTGAGAGCCAAATTCCATTCTCTCTCTCCTCCTTTCTATTCTTCTATTTTTTTCTTCCCCTCTCTCATTAACAATATCCCCTAAGTTACTACTGCATATGCCTCATTCACCCTCTGAAATTGCAAAGACTTTTCTACCCATCTATCTGTTCTTCTTTCCTCATTCTAAACTCTCTCCTTAACACCACTTAATACAAACTTATGTATCCAATATTTGCCCCTACCAACAATGTCACAGCAATAATTAATACAGTGGAAGTGGTAGATAATACCTATAGTTCGATTTTAAGCTAAACACAATTTGTAAATATTTATTATTTTTACTAATGAAAATTGCTGATTCTACTATTTCTATATAATGTACCAATTAACACTGTAGATATCAAAATAGGAACTAAGTCCCTGGTCTACTACTGTATATTGTTTGCATAGATTACTGCTAACATTAGGCACCCTCTGCCCAATCTGTGAGGTACAAGTAACAAAGAGGAACACTATAAACTCTTACGGTAGAAACTCCACAGCTTCAGATCCATCCAGATAGATGGGTAGACACACAAACAATATGAAAAAGCATTTACAATAGCCTCAAAAAATACTTGGAAATCAATCTAACAAAAAAAGGTGAAAGAACTCTACAATGAAAACTACAGAAAACTAAAGTACGAAATTGAAGGAGATCTTAGAAGATGCAAAGATCTCCTATGTTTTTGGATAGGCTGAATTAATATTGTCAAAATTCCCATACTACCAAAAGCACTATACCAATTTAATGCAATTCCCATTAAGGTTCTGATGGTGTTCTTCTTAGAAATAGAAAAAGCAGTCGTGAAATTCATTTGGAAAAATAAATGGCCCAGAATAGCCAAACAAAACAAAACAAATCTCAGCAAGAAAAGCGAAGCAGGAGGCATCACAATACCAGACTTTAAATTAAACTACAGAGCTCTAGTAACAAAAACAAAATGGTATTGGCACAAAAACAGACCTGAAGACAATGGAACAGAATAGAAGATACAGAAACAAACCCTCATATATACAGTGATCTCATACCAGAGTCGCCATAAGAATACATTGGAGAAAAGATAGCCATTTCAACAAATGGTGCTGGGAAAACTGGAAATCCATATGGATCAAAATGAAATTAGGCCTCTTTCACCCTGCACAAAACTCAACTCAAAGTGGATCAAAGACTTAGACACTAGAACAGAGAGTCTGCATCTACTTGAAGAAAATGTAGGCCCAACTCTCCAGTATGTCAGCATAGGAACTGAATTCCTCAACAAGACACCTAAAGTGCAAAAAGTCAAATCAAGAATCAGTAAATAGGATGGTATCAAACTAAAAAGCTACCTCATAGCAAAGGAAACAACAAAAATGTGAAGATAGAACCTATAAAATGGGAGAAAATCTTTGCTACCTGCACCTCAGAGCATTAATTTCCAGGATATATAAAGAACTCAAAAACAACACCAGAAAAGCAAATAACCCAATCAATAAATGGGCAAAGAAAATGAACAGGCACTTTACAGAAGAAGAAATATGAACGATCAACAAATATATTAAAAAGTTTCAATTTCTCTATCAATTAGAGAAATGCAAATTGAGATTCCATCTCACTTGAGTCAGAATGGCAATTATCAAGAATACAAGTAACATTAAATGTTGGCGAGAATGTGGGGGAAAAGGTACACACATACACTGCTGGTGGAACTGCAAATTGGTGCAACCACTCTGGAAAACAGTATGGAGATTCCTTAGAAAACTTGGAATGGAACCACCATTGGACCCAGTTATTCCACTCCTCAGTATATACCGGATGGACTTAAAAGTCAGTATACTATAGTGACATAGCCACATCAAGTGTTTACAATAGTTAAATTAACAATACCTAAAATTGAAACAATCTAGGTGCCCTTAAATAGATGAATGGATAAAGAAAATGTGGTACATACACATAATGGAATATTACTCAACCATAAAGAAGAATGAAATTATGGCATTTGCCGGTAAATGGATGGAACTGGAAACTATCGTGCTATGTGAAATAAGCCAATCCCAAAACACCAAAGGCTGAACATTCTCTCTCATACATAGATAATAACATACAATAAGGAGCGGGCATAGAAGTTCATTAAATTAGACAAAGTAGAATAAAGCAAAGAGTAGGGGGATAGGAATAAGAAAGACAATAGAATGGATAGGATGTAGCTTTCTTACGCTCATATATGAATAAATGACCAGTGAAACTCCACCTTGTTGAGAGCCATCCATAGGCTGTGTGTGGCTCATTGTAGCCTAATGAGGGGTTAATTCTAGCTTTGGGAACCTCCCGTGGCACCCCACAGGGATTGACCATCTGATATAGGTGAACTTCCCTCTCAAGTACTGCCAAAGATCCCACACAGAACCTGAGATGGGTATGAAATGCCAAGATGCCCATGAATCTGCTGATCAGCAAGACATCACGAAGCGAGACTCCAACCTTGAAACCTTCTCCTTGCCTTTGATGTACCCAGATAAATAAACCACGGGAGCCTTCTTTCCTTTGTCTAGTTCCAGCACCCATGTAGACTAGATCAATCAGGGGCTCTGCTTTTTGTAAATATATTTCTGACTATTTGTGTTTTTTCTTCACTAATTATTTGAGACTGTAAGTTTCCAGGTGGCTTACACCTTCCTCGGCAGGAAGAAGAACCCCCCAATGAGACAGACCCTGGCCATCAGCCCCATTACTACATCAAGTACAATCACAAGAATGGGAAGTTATACTCCATGTAAGTATGGGATCCTAATTAGAATAAGTTATACTCCATATATGTATAATATGTCAAAATACACTCTACTATCATGTATATCTAAAAAGAACAGATTTTAAAAGTCATGAAAATATATAGGAAAAAATAATCTTTCAAGAAACTTCAGACCTCATGATATTAAAACTTATAAAAATAAAAGTTTATTTTTCCTTTAATAAATAACCTACTAACTAATTTCTACCAAGGTTGGAAATTTTATATTTTTCCAATAGGACAGAAGATCTGTGTGTTAAATTCTAATTATGCAACACTAACATTACACATCAGATCTTTCCCAATATTTTCATTCTGCTTATTTCAATATGTATATTGGAGGTGCTGTAAAATGTTTTAGATCATTTTGACTTTCTCTTTGCCACTGCTCAATTTTAGGTGTTGGTCCAGAGCAATTATGAAGCTGTAAAAAACTGGCTTGTGCAAATTTTTTTGTTCATTATTTACCTGTTAAAGCACTTCTTAAATTCTGGTGTAATGAATAATGACTTGTTAACATGTCTCTTTCCTTCAGCAGTATATAAGTTTTGGGAAAAAAATAATAGTCTTCCTCATTTTGAATCTTGAGTGCCACTACAGGATATAAAACATAGAAGATATTTCCTGAGCATCGTGGAGTAAATTTTTAATGAATAAAATAAAGTGTACTTTTTGCCAATATTCAAATGAGATGTAAGCAACAGAGACAAATTCAATCCTTTCTTTCTTTCTTTTTTTTCTTAATACTCCATAGTGTGATTTCTTCTTGTAGTTATTACAAAAGAAAGTGCAACATGGAAAAAAACTGAACCTGTTACGCAAAGTCATATTTTACTTTGCTAATTGTGAATTGTTGTCTTTCATTATTTCTCTTCCTTTTCTTTCACTTTCAACAACCTGGACTTGCACTTCCCAAAGAATAGCCACAGTTCAATCCTTGCCTCACGCTTTGATTTCTAAAAGATGAAGGCTAAAATAGAACATACTTACAAATTAAACACAGTAGTGTCTGTATTGTTTTTACTATATAAACTTTTCACCTTCATGAGATTATGAACCTAAAAAATTTTAGACTGCCAAATGGTTTTACTATAATTTTTCAGACATAGTCTCTGTTATTTTGATTTGATGATAAGATCTTACTTAAAGATATTTTTCTCCTAGAAAGGGTAAAGATGCCAAGTGGTAAAATTAATCTGATATTAACTAACCCTTAGACATTAGTTTTTCTGTTTTTCTGTGTATAAATGGTACATCCATTAAGTTTAGTTGTCTGAAAAAGAAAAAATACATTTGATTGGGAATTATTTTGAAGGATACATTGAATACTGGTTGAGCTCTCAAATTTTTTTGTGATATGAAATTGTGAAAAATTTAGTAAAACTAAGATGAGGTAAATTTCAGGCCAATAAGAAGTCATTCTTTGAATAGTCAACCAGGGTAAAACCTTCTTCTGGAGGTCAGCAACATATATACCACAGGTTGAAAAATTTAAAAGAGAGATCATTTTATCACCATCTATAAGTATTTTTAACCTGGGGCAATAATATGGGTAATAAAACATTATATCCAATACGCAAACCACTCACCTACATGGGTCAGAAGCATTTTCTTTTGCCTTTGTAGTCTGCATTTGATTTTTGTGTATGTAATGTGGAAGGGCTACATTTTTCCAAGCATGAAAACGCTATAGATATCACAAGTGGTGCATTACAGAATATGGAGGAGACACTCATATTGGGAAAATAAAGTGTACTTTTTGCCAATATTCAATCAGGATCTTTAAAAATTGTGCCATGACTCTGATATGAACTCATAGAATTACTTTGTACACACTGTAAATGAACTAAATTAGATGTAAGGTCGCTTTCATCAGCGTGGTGAGTTGAACCTGCCTCTTCTCTACTTCATTGCTGTCACCCTATCTCAGTTATTTCTAAGATCCTTGTCTTACACCATTTAAATTAGATAAGAATCATAGGGGGAAAACTAGTTATACTGGTTTTCTAAGGAAATACATATCTGTTCTCCCTGTATCTTAAAATGTGATACAAATGTAAAAGAAAAGAGTGATCAAAATACAACATTGAAAAAAAAAATGTTTTTAATCACATTCAACTCACAGGAAGACCTTCTAGGATCAAAGAAAAAACTGGCATGCTGGCTGTCTGCTTCCCTTCCAGCTTTAATCTCTACTCTCACCCACATTCCCGTTTCTGAACTATGTGGACTGCATCTTAAAAGCTTCACTGCCCTCCTGGTTGCATTTGACCAAGAGGGAGCCCCAAAGACAACTGGAGAATGGGAAGAGAGTAAAATCAGCTTATTATTCATTCTCCCAGTTTCTTCGTGTGAAATTGGACGATTATATATTAAAGGAAGGAATGTCAGGGAAACTAACTTTAGTTCAATGTAGACACCCCTTATCTGTGTTTCCTGTAGCCAGCCTGAGTTTCAGCCTCTCAGCTATAAAGCAAAATGTCCAGTTACAGCAGCTCTGTATTTTCATCAAGAGCCAGAATCTAGGAAATTCTTATTTTCTAATCCAAATGATTCATTTTACCGTATATTATGTCCATACTTGAATATTCTTCCAAAGCCTACTTCAGCTCCATATCCAAGTGTTTCTAATCAACAAGAAAAACTTAAGATGAGAAAGAGAGATTTTCAATTTTTTTCAATAGAAAAATATTTAAGGATTTTATCTCAAAGTCCTCTTTTCTCAGCTCCAGTTTTCTTACTTGTCCAAAGACTCTTCCTCATTCCTTGGCCCCAGCAACAGCAGGGTTGCAGCCTGGAATAATGAATGACTATGAATTTCTTTAACCAGAGCATGTAGAAAAGTATGAAGCCAGCTCATTTTGTATATGCAATAGTCCAAAGTTTAAGAAAAAAATCGTTTTTTAAAAAAATAGTTTTAGCATTTTAAATTTTGGGACCAAATATGGAGGCCAAAAAATAAATAATAATAATTTAGAAAATTAATCAGAGAACTTAGAGAAATGCAGCGTATAACTTAAAGTCAATTTGTTTATATATGCAAAGATGATTTAAAAACAACAACAACAACTTTCCCTTAACAAAGTTGCAAACTTTGGAGAAGATCCAAAATAATCTGAGTAGGGTTCAGATGTTGCTTAGGTCCTTAAGAAAATACCACTGTTACCATGTTAGGAGGGCCAAATAAATAACTGTGATTATAGCTCTTCATCTGAATTAATTTAAGTTTTCTTTGTTTTTGTTTTTGGTGTTCTGTTTTGTTTTATTTTAGATACAGGGTCTTGCTGTGTTGCCCAGGCTAGCTCTGAACTCCTGAGCTTAACTGAACCTTCTGTCTTAGCCTCTGGAGTAGCTAGAACTTCAGGTAACAGCCACCATATCTGGCTTACCTGATTTAATCTGTATAACTCTGTCTACTCACTAAGGAAATGAAGGCCACTAACATCAACAGTAGTAAAAAAAAAAAAAAAGCCACAAGGAAGTTTTGACAAAAGAAAACTTATTTTTAACAATTCCAATTATCATTTCCAGGGAAGGACGTTTTAGATTCATCTGTGTGTTTAATTCCCAGTTACATTGTAAATTGTTTGTACAATGGTAAGTATATGACAGGCACTCTTTATAGGTGATCCATAAATGTTTACTTAATGAAGAAATAGTCTCATAATGTAGATCTGCTTTCTCTTTGTGATTAAGTGGTAGAAACAGAATGCAGCAAGACTTTCAGGGAGTCACAAAAGTTGAGGTTTTCCAATAACACAATACTTTGTGTTCAGTTTTTGCTCAACAATATTAACCACAAAACACTTTAAAATATATTTTCCCCATGTCATCCTTACATTTTCATCAAAATTATTATCTCGTGAAACTTACTGATCAAAACCAAGAAATAATTTTCAAATTAAATCAGAAGTTCCAATCTCATATTTTTTCTTAAAGGTAAACTATATCCAATGTCATTTTGTATATTCTGAATTTAGCAAAAACTCTATCTCTAGCCATATCTATTTCAGTGTAGAATATAGAAAACACTTGTACATATGAGTACTTATTACAGAAATTGGTTTTTCCATGCTTATCCCTATTTTAACTTAGTGTGTTTCTAGTAAAGAGGGAGTCAACTCTGTGGGTTTTGCAGCTCTGTACTATTTACAGGTTCACCCTCGTATACCATCATTCCCTTTACAGAGGCATTGTGAATGCTGCCCAGGACCAGCATAAAGAACTCCAAAGGTCACCTAAAGAACATTATACCATTGTTTTTGCTGAAGTTCTGCTCGATATGTTTTGTTTTCCTTTACTTGTTCTTTTTGCAATTAGTTGTGACTTTTTCTTTTTTTACTATAAGCACATCAATGCTCCTAGGAATTTTTATTCACCTATGTATATTGAAAACTCATCATCTTATAAGTGAAGCAGATTAGTATTACATATATTTTGGGACAAAAGGAAAAAAATCTCTTTAAGAAAGAACTTACATATTTTCTATTCCAATTATCAATAGAATTTCCACCCAAAAGAACACTGAGTATAAATCTGATTTTGAAGAACTTATTTAAAATATTTGCATTTGTTTTTATATCACAGGAAATAACACCTACAAATTTAGAAACAGACTTTTACTTTTCCAAATTAATCTTTTAAAAAACATTTGCATTTGGTGCTGATTATTGAGAAAATTTCAGCAGGATTGGTTTTGTTTGTTTATTCCTAACTTTTGAATCTCTAGAATATGAAAAAATGTATAGTTGTTCAATTTAAATAAATGGTTTAAAATATATATTAAGTATATTATGTTATTTATTATTAAAACTTTATATTAGTATAGTATAATCATATGTCCATTAACAATGACTATAAACTCTGAGAAATGTATGGTTAGGCAATTTCTCATTGTGAAAAAAATCACATAATGTATTTATAAACTAACGTAGCTACAGTTTCTCTAGAGGTATGATCTTAGGAACCACCCTCCTCTATGTAGTCTGTCATTGAGAGAAATACATATAGCATATGATTGTACTTAACATTTTAAAATTGTGTACATGTTAAATATACAAACATCAGATCCATGTATATTTATATGGAAAGAAGTATATTGACCATGCCACCTTCTTTTCCAATAAGTTTCATGAGAAAGACCCACAAATTATTCTACAAGGATTTCTGTTTGTGGTTTAGTTTAATTTAGATTTTAACTTTTTAATTTTTTTAACATACTTAAAATTAAAAAATCAGACTCTTTGTCCAACTAACTTGTAAAACAAAACAGTAAAGCTTTCTAGCCAACATAATAAATTATTCTTTTTTCAATAATGAATAAAGACTAATAAAGTAGTTGATGAAGTTATAATGGGGTATGCTTTTCACAAAGTAGTTAAAATATTTCCCATTTTATCTCTAAGTTTTAGAATTAAATAAAACTATGTCTTTAAAATATGAAACACCATTTATTCTGCTAAAAACAAATCCCATTAGTTTAAAGGCCTCCTCATATGTCAACTACCTATATAGGATCTATTTTCACTACTATAAAATATCTGACTTATGTCAATGAGGACAAACTGTTTTGCTAACTTAATTAAGTCGTATAAATTCAACTAGCCTTTTGTTATTCATCTTTCTTAAACTTCATGTTTATAAAGTATTTCTTATGAAGTCCCCAGTACAAAATAAATTGCTGCCCACTTTAATTCCTTAATAATTTTAGTTCATAGTACAAGAAAAATAACCATTAATTTAACTTCAATTATTCTAGTTCAGTTTCAAATTCCTTGATACTCAAATAAATAAGCTTTGACATACTTATGAGTAAATTTTTGTTACTAACCTTTCTAAAATACTATGTGAGCCTAAAAAGACATATTTAAGATTGTCTGTTGTTATCCATTATTGATCAACTCATTTCCCTTTGAGTATTAGAAGCTACAGATGTTTTAGAGGCATTTCAAAAAATGGAGATTATCGTAGAATCATTGCTGCACACCTGCTATATATTAAATTTCTAAACAAACATCAGATGAATGTTTACTAAATGATGAAATAAAATCCTCACTCCCTTTTGTGAGTCAATTTTGCCTCCAGCTTTCTAGTAACTGTAAGTCACTACCATAGACGTGGTTTGCAACATAGAACAAGTTCCTAGTCCAAGCAAGAATTAAACATTAAATCAGGTCATGTTTACTTTAAGAAAACTTTCTATAATATTTTTAAGGAAAATTATCCACACTTTTTCTAAGGCAGCCAGGCAGATTTGTGCTGCATTTCTCCTACCAGAAACACAGAAAACTGCCTGGTCAATTGCCTGGGTTGCTGACTGGTTAAGACAAATCAGTAACAACTTCTACAAGAGTACTAAAAACAGCTAAATATATTTTGCCCTATTTATACCTGCAAATGTATAAGGTGAAAATTTTGAACTGTAATGTACCAAAAGGAGTGGGACAGAAGAGCCAATTTAGTTTAAGTGTTTTATAGCCCCTAGCTCATAAAAAGGCACTTAAGGTGAAAGTGCTAATTATAAAAAATTCCAATATTTTTTCACCCCAGAGGGAGTTCTATGGTAATTTAAGAGTTCCCAACAAAGTAAGCTACTTAAAATAGTTCCATTTTTAAAAGGATTATTTGAAATATCTCAATCTTCTTGGATAAGTTATGCATTTGACTTGGTGTATCTTTTCTTGTTGCAAATTTTCTGAATCTGGACATATGTGTTATAAATTTTAAAAGAATAACTGTAGGAAAATTGTCAAAATAAAGATTGTCAAACTTTTAGTTTTTTATGACATACTTTAAAAAAAACATAGTGATTAATTTCCATGGCATTTTTTAAAAGTCATTTGTTCTTTGAACATATTTTTGTTCAACTGAACAGCTAGTTCTTTTTTTAAGTTATCATTTTCTTTTCTTACTAGCATTGCTGAAAAGCAGGTCCCAAAATATGTGAAGTAAATATTTCTATTACTTTTAGTCAAAAGTAAATATTGCTTTTACTTTTAGTCAAAAGAATCATAAGTAATACAACTTCTTAAATTTATCTTTATATCATGATTTGCAGAAATTATTTAATGTTAAAATTTACATTTATCTGTGCATCTGTTCATTTTAAAACAGTAGACAACTTGTACACTAACCAGGTAAGAATTATCTATTTTAGTCCCCAGTGACATGACCAACCTGAGCACATCATACTAGCTATGGCAAAAGTACAAATGGCACCAAGTTCCCAATAACACTCTCCCAGGGCAGGACATTCTTACTGTGGGTCATTGTCCACTTAATGTAGATGTCAGTGCCCACTGAAGTGGCATTAATGTCTCTTTTTGAACCAGCTAATTGAGTTCCAAATCCTCTCCAAGGTCTTAGCAACAATACTGGATCTCAGAAAACTATTCACATAAGATTTCCCCTCACCTCCAGCCTTCATGATGCCCAACGTGTCTGTTCCTATTAATCTTTCAGTCAAAATCCTATCTCACCTTCACTGTTTCATAATTCAATCTCCTATCAATAATATGAGATTATTTTCCATTAGTTAATTTATTGATAAGAATTTGTCAGCTTGACTGCTTTCATTATGCTTCAAACAACTACTGAATTAAAATATCTTTATGACCAAGTCTCACTAAATTGTACCAAATGGGCTCTAATGCACTTCCTCACAAGGATATATCTATGTCCAAACATACATTGTACCTACACTTAAATACATTTCACATGAATATTGTCTCTCTTACTAAAAGGAGATTATAATGATATCCTGTATTTATACCTCAGTACAAGTAGGATGATAACTTGTTCTTTCCTCATAAGAAAAAAAATATGAAAGAAGATAGAATAACTCCCTTACACATCAAAAAATTAAAAAATGCTGACACTTTCTAAATTCATGGAATTTTTAGGTGGTGAAGTAGCTACAAGGATGCGTAGATCAGTCAGACATGAATCCTTTTTCAGAGCTTTCAAAAGAGGCCACAAAAAAAATAAGTTAAGACAAATGAATGAATAATTTAAATGGAATTTAACAGCATCAAAAGAAAAATACAGAAAAAATAGAAGATGAAGAGTAAGGAGAAAGCATTTGCAATTTTGAAGTGCATTAAACATATTAGGTGATACTTTGACTAATTTTATTTTATCATTTACAAAAAGGTGAAGTTACTCTGCATTTGTAAGTTAAGATAAAAAAAGATCCTGTGATTTATTTTTAAAGATGCGTAATTACAAATTGCTATAGAGATGTGTCCAAAAATTGACTTTGGGGCTTACTTTTTAAATTAAGTATATATAGAAATGTTTTTTCTCATTCTTAAGACTATTTTTCATTGCAAAAATTATGTTTAAAGTGAGAAAATATAAACAAAATAGTATACCTAACCAGGGTCTCTTTGAAACAGCATTGAATGTGTTCTAGTTTATAGAAAAAATATATATATAACCAAATCAATAATTAAGTGCTAATTGACTAAGCACTCCAATTAAAAAAACACAGATTATCAAAATGGATTTAAAACAAAGAAACAAAAATAGGTTGCAAGTGATGAAAGGAGATGTTCCATGCTGTTTTACCTTTACCATAAAACTTTACTAAAAACTGGAGAAGCTATATTTATGTCAAATCAAGTAGACTTCAAGTCACAGAGTACGATCACAAACAAACAAGTACATTTCATAGGGATAAAGTTTCATCAAATTAGAAAAACCTAATAATTATAAATACGTATGCTTCTAATAACAGAGTTTCAAATAACTGAAGTATCAAGTCATGTGTGTTTGAAGTTGTGAAAATTGAAACTGCCTTACTCCTTTCTCTATTTCATATTCATTAAGCTAAACCACTGAGATATTTGTGTAAATGTTTTGGAATCATGTGGGTGAGATTTTAAAATCCTTTCACATTAAAGATCAACCAGGTGAATTCAATATTTTTGCTAATAGTCTACCTAAATCCCCAGCCATAAGGGCATTTTAAAGAAAGGTTTTGTAACTCCCTCTTTTACACTTCGAAAAGATTTCTGGGATGATATTGAGCATTTCAAATCATCCACCCACCCATGTAGAATAGAGGTCAGACTCTTAAAGCATAGACTCACCTCCCTGTCCTTCTTTTCTTCAACACCCAAGGGTCTGGGGAAAGTAATTTATACATGTTTTAGTAAATGTTAAGAAATTGGCTTCTCTAGATAAAGAAATAACCTTAGAACTAGACTTCTATAGAAACATATAAAATATTATTTTTAATTCAACAGTGTGATAGCTTCAGGGTAAGGGAAAGAACCCTTGATTTGCAGTATTATAAGCTTTCCTGGTTCATCTACTCATCAAATATGTGACTTTGACCAAGACTTTGAAGATCCTCTAAATTTCATTTCCCTTAACTCTAACATGCAAGATACAAGGTATGTGGGTCAAGGTTTTCCTTACTCCTTACTTTAAAGAGTTGTCTTATAGATATAAATAGAGAACAGTAAAAATATCCTTACATGAAATAGTATACTTAATGTACTTATGTAGCAGAGTATTTTGCATAATGTTGTAAATACCAAATCATTGTAAAAGTTATAGATCTTGCTCAGTTTTAGTTTTCTTGATAAAAAGAGAAATCAGTAAATCATTGACAGAAATTTTGTTGTTGCTGTTCCTTTCTAAAAAGAAAAAAACTCTTTTGTTCCTATTTTTAAGTCATTTATTTCAGTGCCTTCATAGCCTCCATAATTTTCCTATTTTTCAAATAGAAACCAAATTTAGATCCACATTCTTGAGTATTTACCTGTACTGACTTTTATACCTGCATAATAGAATAGCACAAAGCATTGCCAATTAAGTTTAACTTGGAATTTATTTCTTATTTCCCCTTTGATATTTCTAATAATAAAATAAGCTACTGGAATTCCTTTCAATTATGACAATATCTACTAATTGGGCATTATGTAAAATTGTGGATGTGTAACCGAAGTGATTCTGCAATCTGCATTTAGGGTAAAATTGGGAGTTCATAACCCACTTCAATCTAATGTATGAAATATGATATGTCAAGAGCTTTGTAATGTTGTGAACAACCAATAAAAAAAAAATTAAAAAAAAATTATGACAATATCAAAGTTACAAATATCTGGGACCATCTACCTTTAAACGTGAATATATTTTTCTGTCCAACATGATATAAGTTTTATGACACACTGCATAAAAATTAAATCTATAAGAAAGGATAATTAATAAGTGATTTGAGAAACATTTAAATGGTAATTAATGCATGATTTTAATATTATGATATTAGTATTATCTCCTTTAAAAATTAATTTACATACATTCCATTATTATTACATGTAGCACTGATATTACATTCAGAATTTAGTAATTATGAAATATAGAACATATACCAATTTTATGTTCATATCCTAGTTTACTTACAATTTATATATTTTAATAAACAACAGGAAGGATAATTTATCTCATAATAGAGATCTATTAATTTCTTTTAATGAATAATATGGCATATTTTCCTATTTTACAAATAGTAATTCTTTGTTCTGTGATATATAAACCTGGCTTACATTATTTTCATAAGAAACTCATCTAAATAATAACAGTAATATAAAATACAGTTGGACACATTTTCATTATCTCAGTTCTAATTACTTTGAGCTGATTTTAAATCTGATCTTTCTTGCTAGATCTATCAATTCTGTTTAAAACAAGCTGGTCTAATTTAATCTCTGCTGCAGTATTGAGAAGACATCCCTCAAGAACTTATTAATAAAAAAAATAAAATTTCTCTCTAAGATTTCAACTTTAAAATTAATACATAATTAATCAGAGAAAAGCACCATGAAGCATCATCACTGAGAAGGGAGTGAGGACAGAGGGCCTGATGGTCCATAGGTTCTTCAAGGAAGGCTGAGACATCTGTTCCTAAATGTCCATGCCTCTTGTATTGAGTCCACACAGATTTCTAAGAAAGGCAGCCATCAATAAACTGAACAAAGAGGAGACAAATAGTTTGTAGAGAGATGCCCTGGGAATCCTACCCAATATGGGTGTTTGCTGTTGCTAAAAAATATAGGAAAATCATACCCTCTCTAAGGTATGCTGGTTGTAAGACACTCAGAGAAATGAAGGCAAAAACAAGAAATATGAAGAAAAGCTGACTTACAACTGCATTTAGAAGTCCTCAGACCACTTGTGAGGACCCATTCACATAATTAACTAGTCATCAGTGTCGCTGCTAGACTCCTTGTGCCACAGAAGTCACTATTGCTGTTATTCCAAAATATACAAATTCCTAACAGTTGATTGATATCAGCTATAAAATTATTCTTTCCTTGAATGCTTATAATTTACCTGCACTTGTTATCACCTCTGGAAATCTTGAGAATGCCTGTTTTTTGCAATCTCAATGAGCCAGCACCAACAGAAGACTAAAACCCAATGAATACATTGTCATATCTAGAAAAATATTTTGCCTATATAGGGGAGAATGCTATTTAGTCATGAAAACATAATGGGAAAATATTACTAAGGAAATGTTGACAGTGTGCATCCTACACTGCCCAGGTGAGAGGGAAACTAGCTCATGCACTGCAAATGTTTTGGGCCATTTTAAGACCATCTCCATGTGGTATGGATGCCTAAATCTAATGGCATTACAGTTCAATAATCTTAATACTCTATTTATTCTTATTTCATGTTAATGAGCAACCTTAAATTATGTTTCTGTTTGTTATATAATATGTAATACATAATATAAACTATTATTATAGATTCATATACATGAATCTATAGAAGCAAAACGCATTAATCAATGAGATATACTATGCTGTATATTGTGATGATTTCTCATTATGAATTGATAAATTGACATATTTTGTTTATATCAGTTGAGCTAATTTTATTAATAAAAACATAACACTTTATAATTTTATATGATTTTACACAAAATGGATTTCCAGGCCTTCAAACACTGGGAACCACAATGGGGCCATTTAAAATTTACCATGAAAATAAGTGGCACTCAAGAATACCTTTCAGGAGATAACTGGCAGCCAAATTCTACACTGCTGTGGGCTATAAGCTAAAGCTTCCCTTTTTTATCTAAATTTCTATAGTCATGGCTGAAAAAGTGATAATATCACCATCCATTAATACAAAAGAGGCAAATAAATGAGGCCCATTATTTCCCTCTGAGCACATCTGTTTAAGTGTGCTACCACTGCTTCTCCAAACCACATTATCACTATCATCTCATCTGACACCTCACTCAATTCAAATCTACTCACCCAAGAATTTAAAATCTAACAAATATGAGATATTTCACATTTTAATAGCATTTTATAATAAAGGGGTTTTTTTTCCATTTATTTATTTCAGTCTCATCATGAGCTTAACAATTTGGCATAAATTCTGACTGTTCTCCAAAGCAGTGTTTCTCAACATGAAATCCAAGCTATTTCTGCATCAAAATTACTGGTGTGCCTGTCAAAATGAAGATTCTCTAAACCCCTAAGGGAATTCTATGCATAGTGAAATTTGACAAATATGACTCTGAAATGTGAACAACAATACATGTCCCCAATCCCTAGAATGCAGTGAGAATTAATGTCATATTATTCTTCCCCAAAGGTTTTAGCAAATTGTCCTCACCCTGGATGCCTATGTGAATCACCTACAAACATACCAATGCATGGCCATATCTTAGACCAAGTACATTAGAATCTTTTGGAATGCAATTCAAATATTAAAATTTTTAGATGCTGCCCCACCCCCTCCTCCACCCCCACCCCCCGTTATTTTAATGTGTATGCAGTGTACATAATTTAAGTCTACGTTTTTGTTCACTACTAACAGGTTTATTCTTTCTCTGGACTTTTGTGAGTAAACAGGTGTAATAACCAGATTTTAAAATACCTTAAATATCTAAAGTAAAACCACAAACATAGATCTTACTAGAAAAGTGGCTACTAATCATGAAAACATGCAATTAAAAGGGGAAAATAAGTTGACTTATATATAAGTGAAAAGAAGTAAGACTATCTCAACACAAACTCAGCACCTTGCAAAGTGCCTAAAAGCAGACCATTTCTGGGACAAACAAGTATTGTGGGTCTAATGACTAATTTTTTCAGTTACAGTCCTGTTACATTGATGAATATAGGAAAATTTAGAGTCCTTGAATGTGATAAATATGTACTGACACAGCAGCCTTCAGCCACCAGAGCAAATTTAGATTTAAAATTCAGTTCCTCATATTACTGGTAAATGTGCATAGACATGCAGGCATGGAATGGATCCATAGTTTTGGAAAGTTCTATTATACTACAAATACTTATAGCAGTATTGTCTCACTTTAGAGATGATAAAATAAAACAGAGGAGATGTTGGTGATATTATCCTATGTTAATTATCTAGTTGGTAGAGATATGGTACAAGAATTAAGTACAAATTTAGACTCCTACATACCATCATGAGTTAAGGATTAAATCAATATGTGTGATAGTCATCATATTAATCATTGGCATAATGACAAAAAAATCATTTACTATAAACCAGACATTTTCAGAAGGTGTTTATTTATCATAGACTCCAAAGTTTGGTACTATATTGTATTTACTTTAGCAATACAATAGCAGAGCTACAGAGATTACTGAAAGATGAACAGGTATTAATTGATAGAAACAGAATGAAAAAATATTCATGCAATATGTATATATGTGCATGTGTGTGATACCATAAATTGCTATAGAAAATTAATATAAGAAATTCATTATAGAAATATGCTTAAATCACAAGGTTAAAAATTGTGTTTTGGGACATATTTAAAATAAAACTGGAAAGATTTATACAATCTGAAGAGAAACCAGAGTATAAGGTACACTCATACACTGCTGGTAGGACAGCAAATTAGTACAGCCGATTTGGAAAGCAGTATGGAGATTCCTTGGAAAGCTGGGAATGGAACCACCATTTGACCAGCTATCTCTTCTCAGACTATACCCAAAGGACCTAAAAACAGAATTCTACAGGGACACAGCCACATCAATGTTTATAGCAGCACAATTCACAATAACTAAACTGTGGAGCCAACCTAGATTTCCTTCAGTGTATGAATGGATAAAAAAAAAATTGGCATTTATACACAATGAAATATTACTCAGCACTAAAAAAGAATAAGATCATGGCATTTGCAGGGAAATGGATGGCATTAGAGAAGATTATGCTAAGTGAAGTTAGCAATCCCCAAAAAACAAATGCCAAATGTTTTCTCTGATATAAGGGGGTTGACTCAAAGTGGGGTATGGAGGGAGAGCATGGGAGGAAAATTACCTCTAGATAGGGAATAGGGGTGGGAAGGAAAGGGAAGGAGAAGGGGAATAGCTGGGATGGTGGAAGGCGGGTCATCATTATATAAAATACATGTATGAAGATGTGAATTTGGTGTCAACATACCTTATATACAAACAGAGATATGATAAATGGTGGTATAGAGGTGTATTAGGAATTGTATGCAAAAAAATTGAGAGCTCATGTATAATGGCATAATTTGGTGTGAACATACTTTATATACAGAGTTACAAAAAAATTGTGCTGTGAATAGATAATTATGAATGTAATTCACTCCACTATTGTCATGTAGGTAAGAAATAAATTTTTAAAAAGAAGGAAAAAAAATAACACCGGATATAAAGAATTTTCAGCATAAATACATGTTATGATTTAGATCTTAAATGTCCCCCAAAATCTCACTTGTTGAAGACTTGTCTCCAGCTGATGGCACAGTTGGGAAGTGGTAGAAACTTTAGGAGGTGAGGTCTAGCTGGAGGGAGCAGGTCATTGGAGGCATGAACTCAGAGGCTAGTGGGACCCAGGCCCTCTCCTCTCTTACTTTCTACTTCCTGGCTGCCAGTAGGTGAGCAGACTTACACTGCCATGTGCTCCCCACAATGATGCTCAGCCTCATCATAGGTCCAAAGCAATGGGGCCAAATGACCACGAACTGAAACCTCTAGCCAAAATAAATCCTTCCTCCTTATAAGTTGATTTTCTCAAGTATTTTATCACAGTGACAGAAAGCTGTCTAACACAATGTATTAGAAAAATTTTAAGACCACTTAGAACAATTATGGTAAGTATATTTACTTAGTCGGTTTAAGAAACCATAACAAGATATTCTTCATCTTGCTCTTGTCTCATGGAGAAAAAAATGCTTTGGTACAGTGCTACAGACAAGAAATTCTATTCAAGGGAGACACAGGATAAGGTTTAGTTTCAATAAGAATTTGTCTAATCTATATTACTTGATTTTATAAAAATGAATTAAGAATTTGGCCTTTGTGTATGTGTATATAATATTATGTTCAGTAGCATAAAATATTATAAATAATATTCAGTAGCATCAGTCTACCAGTTGATTAGAAATATAGCAACTGCACATTGATAAATATTTCTAATTACTTAGTTTTACTTTATGATATTTTATTTCAGTCAGCATAGGATAACCATATTTCACTTCCTTGCCCTGAGATATTGTATTGGTATTGCTAATGGAACTTCAATTTTTTCTTAACATTTACAAGAAAAATGAAATCATCATGTAGAGAATGCACAGCTGGAAATAAACAACAAAGACTAAGATACAGCCATCTCTGTAATAAAGAAAAATATCAAATTTTTATTGCTAGCTATAAAAAAACAAAAGAAATAGAATAACATTTTGGTTTCCAAACTACAATTGCCACTTTAATTGTGCTGGAATGTTCTAATAGTGTTCAGCATAATAAACATTTGTTATTCACTCTTGGACATGCTTAATTTTGATTTTTTTTTTCAAATTAAAGAACAAGGAGTAAAATATTTTGAATCTTTTTTTCCAAAAGATTTCTCCTTAGACTATGTGACAATACTACACAAAAATTTCTGCATATTTAGTGAGATCTCTGAGACTTGCCTACTCAATTACCATCTTTCCCTTTATTACTAACAGAGTTTGAGTAATGTGTTTGGCTGGAAAATTACATTTCCCAGCTGCCCTTGTAAATATTGATGGCCAAAGAAATGTAAGGGAAATTTATGAGATGAGGTCTCCCTTTTGCCCTCCCTCTTCTTTATTCTTTCTCTCTTGAACTCAGTTGTGATGGCTGAATTTTTAGAAAGTATTTTGAGTTATGAAGCAACTTCAGGTTGAAATTATATGCTAATTATATGAAACCCAAAATCTTGAAGGAGGCAGAGTCCCTGCCTCTTTAACCTTCAAAGGCCTACATCTGTACTTGTTCTGTGTTAGAGTACTAAAAACCTTGTTTAAACCATTGTTATCCCTAGTCTCTAAAATCCAAATAAACAAATTTTAAAACTTACGTATGAATATATTTTGAATTAATTAACAAATAAAGTGCCCCATAGATACTGTGCATGAACTTGGAGTTTCAAGTGCTCTAAAGGTTCAGCAGCTGGGATGAGCTCATTAAAGTAGGGGAACAAGTCCATTCACCCTTTCCTGAAACAGAGTCACTTCCAAATTCACTCTTTACTGCCTGCCCTTCTCATGAACCCCCTAGGATAACAGCAGATTTTGGTGGGTTAGTCCATTCAATAATATATATTTGGACCATAGTAATCCAAACATTACTATAACTTCAGTCTAGTTGTATTAGGCAGTACTCTAACAAAGACTTGAGTCCACTAGAAGATCTTTGTTTGCTTGCTTTCATATTTTTTCACACTTAAGAAGTTCATAAGGCAAACAACTCAGAACTAGTACCACTGTAGTACTCCAACTCATTCTCTTTGTGATATAGATTTTGTCCTTTTGTCCTCTAGGCATTTTGTACTATTTTATAGGTAGACAGAAAATAAAAAGACAAAGTCCAAAGGGTCATGCTAAAGGAGCTTGTCTAGTTTAGAAAGTTTTCTCAGGAATTGCCTGGAGAGACTCCTGTCTACTTTAACTTATTTATTTTTTGCTAGCATCAATACTTTAAAACAGTCATTAGAAAGTAACTGAGAAGGAAAGGGAGGAGGATGGCAGTGGAAGATGTCAACCAGTAGTGCCTGTCATGCGAATGTGTGAGCCAACCACTCTTCAAATTGATGGTTCAGGGTTTGAAAGATGTTACACAATTTTATTCCAAACACTGCCTCATCCACAATGGAATCAAAAGCACCCCCGTACCAGAAAGGATGTGTTAATTTGCCAAACACAATAGGATTACATGTCATTTCTTTCCCAAAGGCAACTAATCAATTATGATACATATTAATGAAGTATGAAGGAAAATTGATTAGAAGCTCAATGACAATTATGAGTTGTAAGGACAAATGTGCAGAGTTGTTATAGATTATACTTGTAATATAATTATGAGCTTGAGAAAAAAGAAAATAATATCTGACTCAGAATATTAATAAAGCAACATAAAAATAATACTAATATAAATATATATTTTTAAATTTTATTATCATTGAAATTATTTGCTTACATATCTTATATCAAAAATATTATAAATTATATTCAAACCTAACTATTGAGAAGAATCAACTGACATGAATGAAAAAAATCCTTCTATCAATAATAATATTTTTGAGTATTTGGATGCTCTACACTCTGGGCTAAGTATTTTTGCATGGCTTATTTTATTCAATCATCAAAGCAATAAAATATTGTTGTGTGTATAGTTGCTACTCCTTAATTATCTTCATTTTGCAGTAAGAAAACAGAATGGACAGACTGAGAGACTTTCTTGAGGCCATATACACAGTAGAATCTTGGTGAGCCAAGACTGTAATTCAGATAAGTAAAAATCCACATCTACATTTTTAACCACCCTTAGACTGCCTCTACTTATTGAATGCCCTCATTTCCTTATACTATATTAAAAAAAAAAAAAAGAAAAAAGAACTCAAATAAGTGGACTGAGGCCTGGACATATTTTCTATGGTTCAGCTAAACTAAAAATGTCAATAAATTATCAGATTGTGATACAACAAACACAAAATTGTCAGTTCAGCAATCACAGGCAGAAGTAGCTTTGATACCAACTATTTTCTGTTCGCATGTAAGTCAAATTAAATAGAAAATAGTTTCTCCAGAGATTTTTTTAAAAGTGTTATCATTTGCCTAGGAAGAAAATTATTACTTCTGCAAAAATAATAGGAGCAATAAATAAAGAAATGTGACATGGCAATCTAATTTTTACATCTATTAATATCACTTAAATCCATAATTTGGATGGATGGTCATCTTGGGATGGATGGCACAGGGATTCCCTGCCTTCAGGTGATGTGAGTAATAGGAGTCTACTTGCCAGTGGCTCTTTCTAACTCATTGGTCTGAACCTTCCCTGGAATTTCAGTCTAGAACTTCCTGTTCTGCCTTTCTGAGGAGTTTGTTTAAAATTTTGAATTTTTTTCATTTATTGGTCTCTCCCATTCATTTTCTGTTGTCTTCCTGGAAATCTTACCACTTGTATTTTAAACTTCTCTCATTAATTCTAGAATTTTCTAATCTTTTCTCACTCCTATTTGCCATTTCTTTTATCCCTTTCTACTTTGGGGAAGTTTTTCCAATGAATTTTTCATTTATTATAGTTCTTACTATTAGACATAATGTTCCTAAGACTTTTACTTCTAAAATGAAATATTTCTTGGTTACTATTTATTTTAACAGTATCTTATTCTCATATCCTAAATATAATATATCTACTTTTTCACTCAGAAGACATTAATTATAAGTGCCTTTTTGATTTCCTTCTAATATTTGTATCCATTCGACCTATCTTCTATGATGCCTTTTGTTGCCTATTTTGCCTCTGGTTTTGTTGTTGTTAGACACTTGCCCAAATGCAAGGTGATCTTTAGTTACAATGTGATATTTAGGAGAACATTAATGCTAAAGTTCATTGGAAACTTAAATGGGCTTTTGTGTGTGTGTGTGTGTGTGTGTGTGTGTGTGTGTGTGTGTCTGTGTGTAGTACACTACACATTAGAAAGAAAGAGAAGGAATCTTATCTTTTTGTAGGTATATCCTTAAAAGTCATTACTCTAAATCTAGTCAGTTTCATTAAGAAAGAATTTTCTAATTTATTCCCTGTGTTAAAAAGGTGGTGGCAATGGGACTCTAATACTTGGAGCTACATAGGAGAAAAATGCAAAAGTGCACACATTCATCACACATGTCCTTACTCAAGTCACTTATTTTCAGCACAGTACATGAAGTCTCTAAAATACTCATTATTTTCAACCTTCTACCTATTATTTCTCCTAGGCTTCACCTAGGCAAAATGCCATTCTGCAAATAACTTCACCATTTTCCCAATTATTCAACAAAATGTGTGACCATCATCACCTTCTTCCCCCTTTTTGCATTCAAACAATCCCTTATTACATACTTTTTCAGAAATAATATTCTAGGTGATTCTAGTATTTGTTCTGTCAAAGTAAATCTTTGGTTTAGCTTCCCAGTTATTCTCTTACTTTATCCTCATGATCACAGGAAGGCTGCAGAAGCTTCAAGCATTGGGTCCTATCTGACATAGTTCCACATAAGAAAAGAGAGACTTCTCCTTGGACATTCTTCTTTATTTTAAGGAAGAGAATGCTTCCTAGAAAATTCCAGGAAACTGAGCTTCAGCTCACATAATTACATTTCAATCTATGTCCATGTCTTAATTTTAAGCAGTCCATGAAAAAGTGATTGTTTTTAGTCTGAGATTGGAGCTTTCTTTGGCCAGCCAGTAAGTAGGGATTTGGAGAATGGTTAGGCAAGCAACAGCATGTGCTACATGTGCCATTAATACATCTTCAATTTCCTATGTAATTAGCAGTTTTGTTAGAGGGAAAAGAGAAGATCTTTTTCTCCAAACCTCAGCATGCTCAATTAAGCAAAACTGGAGAGAACTAATACTCATAGAATAGCACTACATATCCACCTCAGAAATGTTCTTTTTTCCTGCAGCCCAGAACAGAGGGCCAAGGAGTGATCATGATTTTGGAAGTACTTTGGATTAATCTTGTGTTTTATCAGCATGATTTTATTTCAACAATATGCTTGCAGTCATGAGACTAAATTCTCTCACTTGCCTTAGGAAAGGAAAAGGTAGACTTGCGAAATGAGTCACCATTAATCTGTGAAACAGAATGCAACTTCATTGATGGACCTTTTCAGACAAAGAGAGGGAAATTTTTTTTTCTCCCTAGTATATCTATAAATAAATTTCTGGCTCTATGAATGTCTCTTTGAAAGTAAAATAATATTTTTAAAGTAGAATTTTTGGTCATTCTCCAACTGCCAAAACAGTCTCCTTAGAAAAGTTTTGTGAAAACAACTTTTGAAACAGTCATATAACCCCTCTGACAGCATCTCCATAAGCTTTTCTTAAAAAAAATTTAGGCAGGGAAACAGGAATCCTCATCTGTCCTTGATATTTGGAAGAGTATTTTCAATACTGTGTTAGTGTAGAAGATGAAACTTAAATATTTCAATATTTTCACATTTAAATGCTACTAAATGAATTAAACTATAATAGTCAGAGCTTATGTTTATGTAGCACTTTGTGGTTTTCAACACCATTATGGTTTGGGTAAGCGGTGTCCCCCAAAAGCTATTGTTGAGACAATGCAAGAATATTCCAAGGCTAAATGATTAAATTATGAAAGTTGTAACTTAAACAGTGAATTAATCCACTGATATGGATTAACTGAGTGGTAACCTTGGCTGGTTGGCTAGAGGAGGTAGGTCACTGGGGGTATACATTTGGGGTTTATATTTTGTCCATGAGGAGCAGAGTTTTCTCAGCTTTTTCAGAGTTTCAGAGTTTTTTTCAGAGTTTCTCGGAGTTTTCTCAGCATAGCTAACTAGTATACAGCCTTTATAACAACCTTCAAGATTCATGTGTGCTTTCCTTCTTTGTGAATTTTACCAAACTGGAGGAAACCATTGCCGCAGGGAGAAAATCCTGTGACTTCCGGGGACTCCTGTTGGGGGCCTCCCTGTTATTCTGTATGTAGGATTTCCTGTCAAGAACCCTGGCATTTGTTGGCCCTTTGACTGCCATAAGATGCCTCCATCCCTTAAGACAGTGTACAGTGGGACATCTTCTCCACTAAGGGTTCTGCTGCTTTGCTGTAACCTAACTACATTGTCATTTCTCAAGGGTGGAATATAAAGCCATCATCATATTTATGCATAAACGATAAAGGTTTTTTTCTTCTTTGGGAACTGTTTCAAATGTGGTTCATATAGAGTGAGACGTTCTTATTTATAATCACTACCAAATCATTTACTTTCCACATCACTCACAGTCATAGCAGAATGTTAGAGTTAGAAAATAAAGATATAGAAATCTTTGTTGCTCCCAGCTAATGCATTTGTTATATATTTCAAGATGGCCCTTTTGGCAAGAAGCCATATTTAAATCCTTCACTGAGATCTGTGACTAAATAGGCTACATTGAATATGCCAAGGTCTTGTTCCGACTATATTTGCTAGAAACAATGTTCTAAGAAATATCTTAAAACACCCAAGGTAGACCACTAGAAAGAAACATACATAATTTTTAAATCTGGCATATAAAATGAGCTATATCTATTCTTGGTCTATGCCGAAGAACTTGATCTGGACCTAATTTAGTTCAAGATAGCTTTTCTCTATCTGTAAAAGTTCAACAAAAATCTCAGTTGCCATAGAGGTCAGGGAAAAAATGTATGAACTACATTTCTGTTAAAGTTTTATTTCTATAGAAGATATGCTCAATAATTTTTCTATTTTATTTTTATGAAGTTTAACTACTCAAGATACAGGCACATTCATAGCTCCACTTATCTGTGACCAGGTTAGAACATTTCTCAGAATAGTTTGCTTTCCTTTCTAATGGATAAAACTTGCAAGGTTCATTCTATTGAAACTTAAGACACATACGTGATTTTAACAATGAAACAAAATGCATACTCAGTTCAACAAAAAATCTATTGCCCACATGTGTAATAAAGTATTATTTAAAGAATGTGCTAATTTTGCTACTACAAAAAGATGATTGTTTAAAATGATCTTTTATCAACTTATTTAATCTTCACAATCTTGAAGTAGGGTTTCTAGATAACAGTTTTCTGTTATCTGACCTCTCAGATCAAATACTTAACCCTAGGAAATCCTGAATTCCTATGTATTAGTAATGAATGTAACTATATTATGAGGTTCATCAAATGATATATGTCTTATATGGTCATGATCCTATAATAATAGCAATAATTTTCACCATTTATTGAGTTTTAAGTGACTTGTGCCTTTTACATCGATTATCTCATTTATATCTTTAAAAATTCTACAGAATAGGTATTAGTATCCTCATCTAACTTACAAGAAAGTCAAACCTTAAAGAACAAGGTAATTTCTCCAAGGTCACAATTATAAAGTGGCAAAGAAATTTGGCCCCAAATTATTTTTACACTGAAACCCATGTTCTTTTTCAATTCACCCTGCTGCCTCTAATTTTAGAGCATAAACCAGTCCCCATTTAGAAAAACATGCTTTCAAATCAAATGAAATAGGAAAAAAAGATGCAATGAACAGCTTGAGAATAAAATCACGCATAAACTTGAGAATAACCTCATAATTCACAAAACAAGTTTGCATCTGTTGTTCTAATGTACCGCCTGTGTTATAATAGCACATTTTCATAATTTATTCATGCTGTTACATTATCTTTCCCAATATAAATCAAATGTATATTTCTTTTACATAGTGAATGTTTTCTAGCAAACCTGACAGAAAGTTCCCTACTTACTGGCACAGATTGGTAATAGGCAATCAGAAAATCATACTGCTACCAACATGTAGGAATGCCTTCCTCTGTTTAAGACCATGGCTCATGCTTATTAGAAAAGACACATTTAAGAAAACTCTGATAAATAATGCATGGTGCCTGACATGTGACAGATCCTCAGCAAAGATAAAAAGGTGTTTGTCTTAGTCTATTTTCTGTTGTTATAACAGAATATCTGAGACTAGATAACTTATAAGGAAAAGTAATTTATTTCTTATGTTTTTAGAAGCTGGGAAGTCCAAAAGGATTGTACTGGCATTTGGTCAATATCTAGTGAGGGCCTTTTTGCTGCATCATAGAATGACAGATCCTTCAGAGCTCATCACATGATAAGACATGTAACCAAGCCACTTCTTGGATAATGCATTACTCCATTAATCTCTGAATGAATTGATCCATTCATGAAAGCAGAGGCCCCATGACCCAGTCACCTCCTAAAGGACCCACATTCAAACTAAATTTCCAACACATGAATCCTAAGCAACAAACATTCAAATCACATCAATGTTGAAAGATTTGTGATCAACAGTAACACTTGGTATTTCAAGTAGGCCAGTGTGGGAAAATTTCAACAGTCCTCAAGTTGCACTCTCTTGGACTGTGTGCCCTAAAGACAAACCCAGAGACAGATTTGTTTGAAGAAGTTGATTAGGGAGTACTCTCAGAAGCAGCACCTCTCTGAGAGAGTGAAGAGAACAGGGTTGGGCAGAGGGAGAACTTGAGCCCTCAGCCAACCCATAGGAACTCTAGAACAGGACAGCCCCTCAGAGATGCCACAATGAGGCAAGGAGGCTGGGCCTATGAACCCTCAACAACCCATCATTGCTCTTACCTGTGATCCTTCAGCAGCCCACAGCCCTGGCAGCCAGGGAAATGAGTATGTCAGGCATAGGAAGGGAATCTGGGCAGCACACTGCAGCGTACACTTCATATGGCCACTCCTATGGGGACAAGAGAGGATACATACTATTTATGATTTTTAAAAATCTACTATGTATATTGCAAAAAGCATAGATGATTTTTTAATCTTAAAAATTACACTATGTGGTATATTGTTATTAATCCTGTTTTATAGATGTGGAGAGTAAAACCAAAAATATTAAATAACTTTTCCCCAAACCAGACAACTAGGAAAATTTTCCTACCTAGCATGACACTACCTTTGGGATTTTATAAAGTGATGGGATTTAGTCAGAAATCTGGTGCCTCTTGCTGATGAAAGTGTAATTGCTAAACTACAGTAAGTCCCAAGGGGTCTCTTTAAATTTCCTGTCTTGACAGGAACACCTCTGTCTCATGTAAAGATCCTGATCACCATGAAGGACTCATGATTTAGGCCAATTTGATATTTTTCTGTTAAAAAGAAGAAAAAAAAACATGAGATTCAAATGTCTTTCTAAAGTCAATTCTCTTTCACAACATAAGAATGTAAGGAACAGCATATCAACATATATTCTATGAAATATCTTTCTTCCCATTAATCGAGCTTAGAAACACAATATTTTACAGGTGTAATGTTTAATTAGAAACAACAGATATGCAGGGGTGCCTCCGATTTCTTCTACAGAGAAAGCATAAATATTGAGTTAGCTTAATTACAAAGCATATAAAGATAAGCAAGAATAAGTGTTTCATAATGGAAGAAAATTTATTCTGTATATGAATAATAGCAAATATGAGAAGAGGCCCTAAATGAAACAGCTTTGAAAACTTAATCATTTTTTTATCACCAAGAAAATAACTAGGAAGAGATGTGAATTCTAGAAGATTTGAACAAATTGAATATAAGATTGCAATTTGAGATGGACTTACTGGACACATGTACCAGACTTTTTTCCTTCTCTTCCTGAAAAAATCATGTAAAGCAATATGGAAAAAAGAAGAGTACACACACAAATGCCATTTTCAAGGAAATTAATCGAAAAATATACCAAATCCAATATACATATACAGCTCCCAGAGCAATCTGAAACTGACAAAAGCCATATATAAATGCCATCAGGAGTGCCAAGGGTCCTGGGCAGCGGCAGTTTCATTCAAAACATGAAGCACAATATAGTTCGTGTCTACTACAATCACAGTGGGATCTATTGTGAGCAAGGCTGAGTTCAAACAGAGCTGAGATTAAGCTGAGCAGAGACCTCAGGGTAAGGTGGGGATGGATGCCAGCAGCAGCATATTTTAGAATTCACTGGCAAATATTTGCTTGTTGACAGTGAGGAGCCTGTCTTGGAACAGAGACCATGTGCATTCATTTCAGGCACCAGTGAGAGAATGTTGAGGACAACTGGCAGCAGAGAGCCTTCTGGATGCAGTTTGTTTTGAAGAAATATAGGAGGCCAAGTGGCCCAGAGAAATACAGACAGGCACCATATCTAAGAAGAGTATTTCTTTGTTGCAAAGAGGAAATTCCAAAGTCTGAAAACTACCTTTTTCACCCCAGCTAAAAGAATGTCCTGAAAATGGCTCTCCCACAAAAACACAACATTTCCACTACAAGAAATAAAAAGACAATATACCATCAATAAAACGTGAGGACGGTTATTTTGGCAGTGGGATATAGCAGATATGTAAAACATGCCCTTAGATGCCTAGTAGATAGGAATTGTTACAAACATTCCATATGCATGATAAATATAGACTATGACATTTTAGTTAATATGTAGATGATAGTTAATATGAAAGAGTACCACAATACAGAAACATAGAACTTTGGGAAGAGATATTTTCATCTACTAGGAAAATGGTAGCCGATTAATTTTGAATTATCCTACTGGAAAATGTATAGGGAAAACAAACAAAAACATAAATTTCTGAAGTATATTCTTACTAAATCACAGAAGATGAGAAAATTCACAAGCTCCAAATTACATATGAAATAAGCCATTGGCAATTTAAACCAATGAGAGAAGCAGAAAAGATGCTTAGGAGACTCTAGTGAAGAAGACATCATGAAGTGTCTGGTATTGGCACACCCCACACATGCCTCAAAATACCCAATACCTCTACTAGTGAAGGTAGTAGGTATCTGTGCAGGCTTCCTTGAATGGTTCCTAAGTGCTGGGAGAAGCAGAGTTTGCAGGCATGGAAGGAGAGTGTGGACATAGGTGGCAAATCTAGGAAGGAAGATTAACTTTTGAGTAGAAAATAGGATCAACATCTCTGCTTGGGAAAAAAAACTAGGAATGTGTAAAGAAATCAAAAGGAAACAGAAGCAAGTTTCAGAGGAAAAGAGACAGAATGGCAGGATGGCAGGAAGGCAAAATAGCCTCTTGCCCAAGCTGCCAACTTTATTTATATCAATAGGTTACATTAGGTCACTGACATCAGTAGTACATCATTGTGTCATTAGACAGGTTACACAGGTAGCAACATTATGCAGCTTATTCCTCAGTTACACACTGTAGTTGCAATGTGCAATGTTAGGAGTTTTGAGTAGCTCTCAAGAATGTCCATTGTTTAAAGTTACTGTTATGTGGACAAGTTCAGGCACAGTGAAGTTTAATGAAACATTATGGTTGTCTATTGCTAGGAGCTATGTGCCTGAGATCAAGATCTAGGCTGATAAGACTCTAACACAGAGCCTCCTTGTGCAGGGCATTGCTATAGCAGCTAGGCATTCTGTACCTTTGCACAGAAACTTTCCTAGCAGTCATGAGAAATGCTAATCCCAAATACAGAACCCTTGTAGGAATGTCCAGCAATGAAGGCAGAAGAATCCAGAATCAGAGGAAATATGCCAACTCTGCAGCAATCTATTAATATGAAAGATGGGAGCATTTGAATAGGGAGCTCTGGCCCCATTTTACATCCTAGGGTGAACTGTGGCTCATAGTCCTGGAAAAGTAACTTATTTCAATATAAGCAACAACAAATAAATAAACACATGCCCATGAAATGATGCAAAAAGAAAAGAGACAAAACCTTTCCAAGAATGAGAAAAATTCACAAGAAATTGTTACTGCAAAGCAGATGAAAATTGCAACCCAATACTTTTTGTGAAAAATCATAGGTATAAGTGGAGATTGTAGTGCAGAAAAAAAAGAATTTTTAAAAATGATGGTGCAAGTTAATGGGATGATCTCCACACACACAAAAAAAAAGGCTATCAAAGAGGAACTGACACAATTTGGGGACAAAACAGACACCGACATGAAAATCATTTCAGAAGTGGAAATAAAAATGATAAGTAACTCAATGGAGATTAGAACCTACACAGCCTCCAGTGAGAGACAGAGGAAATGCAGATTTTAATAGAGCTTGAGAGAACTGTGGGAGAATAAAAATGCATGAATGTTACAGGCAGCCCAACATAGTGGAAGTGGAGACTTCTGAAAAGAAATTGAAAACACTGAAATTGAAATAATAAACCCAGTTCAAGAAAATATCCCTGAAACAAAAAAAAAATCTTGGTTTCATGTAAATGGCTTACCATCTATAGGGGAAAATTCACCCACGAGGCAGCATTAACACACCTCCTATAAATTTAATGAATTTTAAGGATAAATAACTTATCGTTCATATATACAAAGAAATTGTCATTAAATAAAGAAAATGAAAATCAGTTTGGCATCAGACTTTATTACATGTTCAATGCCAGAAGACAGAGAAGCAACACAAGAATATTCACAAAAACAAAGTGTAATTCTTCCTGTCCTTTAAGGAGAACACAATAAACCGTTTTGAACAGCAAGGTGCAGAAATACTGTTTACTTGAGCTTTTTTGAGAAAACCTCCAGAAAGATGAATGGCCAAGCCAGAGATGAAAATTTAGAGAAAGTATTTATTACTTAGTACCTTAAACATATTTTATAGCTAAAATGCTAAAACTCCAATGTATAAACCAACTCTAGATGAGCAAGAATTAGTTAATTCCTTTTCTGGTTATACTTTTATAAGGATGATGAGAATAGGAGGCTGAGATGTGACTCTGATTGGGTTCAATAGTCCTACCCCTAACTGGCTATGAAATGGTGTTAACATACTGACTTCCCTATGCGTAGGAATCTTCATCTTATGTTTGAACAAAGTTGGACTCTGATGTGCCAATGAGATGAAAATTAGAGATTAATCATTTGGCTTTGGAACACAAAAGGCCATATAGTGAAACAATAAATAGACCAGGAGCAGAAAAATTTGTAATTCTTATCCTTTGTGTGACTCTGAAATGCTAAAGAAACCACTTTTAATTCCTTGTCTCTGTTTTCTTTTTGTAAATTGTGAAGGAATAAACAATAACAGAGTTTATTTTTGTACCCTTCTGTGAAATTTGTTTTGTTATTATTGTTACTATAATAATACTACTATTTTTCATTCAGCTAGTATTTATTTAGTACCTACTCTATAGCATAAAACTGTTCTGGTGAATCAGACAAATTCTCTGCTATCTTAGACTTTATGTTTTCATAAGGGTTAGAGAAGGAAAATACATGGTGAAAATTATAAATAAATACATAATATATTACAAGTGGATAAGTATTATGGAAACAGTAGAGTAAGGGAAACAAGAAAAGCTTGAATATTCTGTTATGAATCACAATATACTAAAAAAATTGGTAGGCCTGAAAGAAGTGGATAAATTTCTGAATACACATAACCTACCAAAATTGAACCATGAAGACAGAAAATTTTATCAGGCCAATAACAAGCAAGGAGAATGAATCAGTAATTTAAAAAAAGAAAATCTCCTAACAACGGAAAGCCCAGGACCTTATGGCTTCACTGCTGAATGCCAAAGATTCTCAAAGTATTACAATGAACTTAAAAAGAATCCTTCCAAACTCATTTTATAAGGCCAGAATTACCCTGATTCCAAAACTAGATAAGGACACAACTGAAAAAGAAAACTATGAACATAGAAAAATTCTTAAGCAAATATTAGCAAATTGTATATAATAGAACATCACAAAGATCATTCACCATGATCATGTTGGATTTATCCCAGGGATGCAAGGATGATTCAACATATGCAAATCAATAAACAAAATATCACATCAACAGAATGAAGTATTAAAATAACCAATTTGCTCAATAGATACAGAAAAAGCATTTTGTAAAATTCAGCACCTCTTCATAATGAAAACTCTGAGCTAATTAGGTGCAGAAGGATTGTGCCTCAACATAGGAAAGGTTATGCATGATGAACCCACAAGACAACATGATTCTAAATGGGGAAAAACTGAAAGTGTTTCCTCTAAAATCTGAAACAAGACAAGGATGCCTACCTGACTGCTCTTATTCTATATAGTATTAAGATGTTTAGCCAGAGTAATTAAGCAAGAGAAAGAAATAAAAGACATAAATCCAAAGAAAGGAAGTCAAAGAATCTTTGTTTATAGATTCTACATATGGAAAAATCTGAAGACTCCATCAAGAGACTATCAGAACTGATAAATGAATTTAGTAAAATAGCAGGATATAATATCAGCATACAAATATCAGTAGCATTTTATACACAAATAACAAACTTGCTGATAAAGAAATCATAAAAGCAATTCCATTCACAATACCTTAAAAAAACAGAAAAAAAAAATCTAAGGAACTGAAAAGTGTCTACAGTGAAAATTACAAAACACCAATGAAATAAATTGAAGGGAACATGGAAATTTGGGAAATGGAAAGCCGTTTATGTTCACCGAATGGAAGAATAAATTTTGCTAATATGTCCATACTATACAAAGCAATCTATGCATGCAATTCCAATGACATTCTTCATAGAAATAGAAAAACAATCCACAAATTCATATGAAAGCACAAAAGACCCCAAATTATCAAAGCAATCTTGAGCATAAAGAAAAACTTTGAAAATATAGTAAAACCTGATTTAAAGATATAGTATAGAGCTATAATACCCAAACAGCATGACAGTGATGTAAGAACAGATACATAGACCTATATAATAGCATAGAGATCCCAGAAACAAAACCCACACATCTATAGAGTTACTTTATTCTCAAAAACATACTCTGGAGAAAAGATATCTTTTCTAATACATGGTGGTGAGAAAATAGATATCCATATGCAGAAAATCAAAAGTTGAGCCATATCTGACACCCTGAACAAGAGTCAACTCCAAAAGATTAAAGGCCTAAATGTAAAACCTAAAACTATAAAACTGGTGGAAGAAAACATATGGAAAACATTGCAAATGTTGGTATAAGAAATGGCTTTTTGGATATAACTCCCAAAGCACAGGAAACAAAAGCAAAAATAGACAAATGGGACTTAATCAAACTGAGAAGCTTCTGTACAACAAAAGAAGCAATCAACATAGTAAAGAGAGCCTACAGAATGGGAGAAAACATTTTCAAAGTATCTTCCTGACAAAGGATGAATTTATACAGAATATATGAGGAACTCAAAAAAATAAATAAACACAACAACAAAGAAGCAATCCTATTTAAAAATGGACAAATGATCTGAGTAGACATTTCTCAAAAAAAGAATTACAAATGGGCAAAAAAAATGTAAAAAACATGTTCAATATCAGCAGCTATCAGGGAAATGCAATTCAAACCACAATGAGATATCATCTTACCTTAGAATGGCTATTAGCAAAAAGACAAGAACAACAAAAAATAACAGATACTGGTGAGGATGTGGAGAAAATGGACTCTTATATCCTTTTGGTGGGAATGTAAATTAGTACAGCTATTATGGAAATCAATATGGAGGTTCCTCAAAAAACTAAAAATAGATGTTCCATAGGATCCAGGTTTCACACTCCTAGGTACATACCCAAAGGAAATGAAATCACCATATCAAAGAGACATGTGCGTGTTCATGTTATCACAGCATTTTTCACAATAGCTGAGATATGCAATCAACCCAGTACCCATAAATACATGGGTGGATGAAGTAAATGTGGTACAAACACAATGCAGTATTATTTAGTCACAAAGAAGAATGGCATCCTGCCATATGCATAAAACTGGGTAGAACTGGAGGACATAAATGTTAAGTTAAATAAGCCAGAAACAGAAAGGCAAATATCACATGTTCTTTCTTATGTAGAGGCTTAAAATATTGACCTGAATGTAGAATAATTATTATTAGAAACTTGCAAAGTACATCCATGTGCACAAAATTGAAAGTTGACAGGGAGTTTGGAAAATGTGTGCTAAAACATAGAGAGAAGGAGTAAGTTCTGGTATTCTGCAGAACACTGAAGTGACTACAATTCACAGCAATATATTATGTACATTATGAAGGTCTATAGGAGCTTGAGGGCTCCAAACCTAAAGAAATGCTAAGGAGAGAGAGATGCTAATTAATCTAATTTTATTAATGCTTATTGTGTGCATGTGTTGAAATAGCATATTGTACCACATTAATATATTTAATTATTACATTAATTTTAAAAATTATTAAATACTAAATTTAATTTTAAAAAAGAAAATCCTGGGAAAATTACTTTGTTTTTAGAAGGGAATTTATAGTAGGTCTAATTATTAGACATTATTAAACAAAAATGAGTTGATCATATTTTTAAAATGGGACACTTTCAATTTTGAGATGTTCTAGAACAATTTTTAAAGACTAGAAATTTTCTTTCCTTTGAGAAGAATGTATTCTGGCCAGGCATCATGACATACTCCTATAATCCCAGTGACTCCTGAGGCTGAGGCAGGAAGATCACAAGTTGGAGGACAAACCCCACAAGTTACAAAGATTGAAATATTTATTTTATAATTATTTAGTTCTCCAAAGAATTAACATTTCACCAACTCTCTTCTTTTACTATTCCAATATACTGATTCTGATTTTGTGTATTTATTCATTTTATGTTCTCTCCTTAGATAAGTTTCTTCCTCTTTTTCTAACTTCTTGTGATAAAATTTTTGCTGGTTATTTTCATTTAATGCTTTTCTCATTTAATAATATAAGTTTACAAGATTATAAATTTTTATATGAGCAGTTAATTAAAATTCATGACACATATCTCATGAATTTTGATAAAGAATGTTTTAATTATTGTTATTCTTTATTTTTTAGTTGCAATTTTAATTTTTTATTATACTCAAGAGTCATTTAGGCAAGAGGTTTTTAATTGCCAAGACTTCGTGCTTAGTTATTAATTTCTGGTTTATTATATTATTGTTAGCAAAAAATATCTGGATCATTCTGTATATTGTTCTTATTGAATTTTTCCTCTTTTTGTATTACATGGTAAACTTTAGTAAGTGGAAACTTAAAACTAAACATAGATTCTGCCAGTAGAAAACAGATTACCATGTATGTATGAATATGTGGTTGCTGGATGTATGTCTTTATGAGTTGGTTTGTAAATCTCCAGTAGTTCATACAATGTTTATTTAAGCACTATGGTGTCATTTTCAATAAGGTTTCTTTTTCTTTTTATTTTTTAAGCAATATAAAGACGTGTTTTCAGCTGTTTATTTAAAAATGGCAAAGAAATAATAAGATAAAAAGTGTACATAAAACATGATTTGTCAGATCTCACACACATATGCACAAATACACATGTAAGAAACCAAGACAAAATTAAAAGTGTAAAACATACTGATAGATACAGATAATTAAAAGGAAATAAAATGGAAATTTTAAAAATGTTTAAAGTGCTTGTGATAAAATAATCAAATACATATGGTCAAGGGATAGCCAACACTCAGACAATTTGGGTCCCTGAGAAATGTAAGTTAGCCAGACCTAAATGAAAGCCACTAACAAGCCACAAATCCAGGAAGCCTTATTTGCCATGCCAAGTCCTGGAAGATACTATTGGCTCAGTGTCCTAAGCAGTTATTGCTCTATTTCCTAACAAAATGTCTCATTCAAAAAGATAATATTATGAAATTGTCCTATTCATGAAAGGAAAAGTAAAGGGAACTTCATATTCTCTGTAGCAACATTTAGTATCAAAAGGTGATTGAAAAACATTTACAAGCTACCCAAACTAAAAAGTATGTACCTAGTAGATTATATCCAGCCAGATTTTACCTCTGTCATAAACACTACAGAAAAACAGTTTTAAACATATAATAACTTTGGTAATATTGTTTTCAAGGCTTTTTTTTAATTGGTAGATCAGCCAATTAAACTTGACTTAATTTAATAGAAGTTTACAAAAAAAGACTCAAAAAAAGCATTTAAAATATTGAGCTGTAAAAGTAAGGCCACAACTAATAGGGGGAAAAATTGCAGTGAAAAATTATATTGTAATAATATTATGGAAAAAATGATCTTTTTAAAAAACTTTTCAAATCTAAAGGAAAAAACTTGTAAAAAATAAGATTGTTATTTAATATCTTTTTAACAGATGGAGGTAATAAAACATCACTTAAAATAAAGTCAAGTAATAAGGATATTAGCATGTTAAAAAGAAAAAAAAGCATATTTTAAAGAAAAGCATACCAATGACTAAAATAGTCTTCCATTGAATAATGTAAGAAAAAGAGGAGAGAGGTAGAAAAAAACAGAAAACTTAATAACAAAATAATCACAAAAACAAAAAATAAATAAAAATATACCATCAAATAAAACACCTTTAAAAGTCATATAAAGAGAAAATATCACATATGACAGAATTAAACTGCACATATCCATCATAGCATTAATATAAATGAGTTTAATTCACCTGTTAATGAAAATAATTTTTAGATTAGATCATAAAGCAAATACCAACTTAGGATGTTTACAAGACACATACATAAAGTGATGCTTTAAGGTTTGAAATAAAAGCATGGGCAATTGAAAACAAAAAAAAAATTAATGTCACAATCTTACTATTAAACTACATGGATTTCTACCCAAAAGTATTAAAGGAGACAAAAAAAGCACACTCTCAAACATTGAAAGTTCCCATCACAATGAACTTAGTACACTTACAAATGTTGTTAACTGTCAAATAAGAGCAAAAACTATAAGAAGGTAGTGTTAATAATAATATTTTATTCCATTATACATTATATTGGAGAAAAATAAATATCTATAAAAAATAATATAATCAATAAGATTAATCTGATCGAAATACATAATTTGGTAACTAAAAACAGGAATACACCTTCTTTTTCAAATGCCCATAGAGCACTGATACTATTGAAGATGGCTACAGAATATAATCAATAAGTCAGGTCCGATGGACATACGCAAACTTTGGCCAAATGATACCCCTGTAAGTTTTAATAAGGAATTTAAATCAGCATGCTTTAGAGATACATGCATACGCATGTTATTACAGCACAATCCACAATAGTCAAGATAGGGAATCAAATGAGGTATTTGTCACCAGATGAATGGCTAAAGAAAATTTGGTATATACACACAATGGAATTTATTTAGCCATAAAGAAGAATAAAAGTATGCTATTTGCAGTAAATGGATAAATTTGGAGAGCATCATATTGAACAAAATAAGCCAGATTCAGAAAGACAAGTGTTATGTGTTTTCTCTTATATGTGGAAAACAGAGAGAAAAAAGGAATAAAGAAAAAATATATATATTATGAACGTAGAAGGAGAATATTGGGGTAAAGAAGGAGAAAATCAGGATTGGGGAGGGGAGGGATAGGGGATGTTTGGAGAATGAAACTGATCAAATTATGTTATGGGTACATATAAAAAGACCACATGAAACTCACTGCTCAGTATAATTAAAACACATCAATAAAAACAAAAAGAAAAAAAGGATGTAAAAGGGACTAGGTTTAATATATATCCTGGTTTCATCTACTACTGGAGCTCCAAAAACAAAAGTATAATAAAATATATTAAATTAGATTTAGAGAGACCAGAAGCATCGGGAAGAAGACAGATACTGCTGGTGTCCTCTTCCTGTCATGCTTAGGCAGCTTAGATCCTCTGGGAGAAGCTCCTTACATACTTATGTGGTTAATATCAATATGGTACAGTCCTGTACTGGTTGTGGGATATGTCTATAGAAATGACGCAAATGAAGTAGCCCCTCAGGTTTCCATCAGCCATGCAGTGTCGGCAGAAGACCCATAAACTGTCATGACTACCAGTGAGGAGGATTACAGGAGAATTAGCAGAGACCTCATGTCCATCAAGACAAGTGGCTACCAAATGAGGGAATTTACTGCTCAGGGAAGAGTTTCCATATGGGGTGCCAATAGCCTCTCCCAAAATCCCAAAGTCATCACTCATATGAGTCACACCTCAGTGTTCAACAGTACAAAAAGCAGAACCAAATCAACCAGAAATTTTGCAGAACCTGCTGAGTGTCTAATTATGAGGCAAAGGTCAGAAGCCTTCCCCTTGCCCTTCCAGCTAAAGGACAAATTTGCCTCTCTTAGATTCCAGACTCTGATATACAAAAAAAATATATTTTTAAAAGAATAAGCAAATAAAAAAAATCATCAAAGTAAGAAAAAAAAGAATAAGCAGTTACCTAAAGAAATGAGCAATCTTAAAGAGTAAACCCAGTTCTAATAGATAATTCAATTGGAATCAAAAAACTTTGAATACACTGAATATTTAAACAGGAAGAGAAATTGTGTAAACTGCCATATATAAAATATCAGATCACCATAGAAAATAAAAATGTTAAAGATTCTTAAAGCATCAGAACATGTAGCGTGCTTATTCTCCTATAATCCTCCTCACGGGGAGTCGTGGCAGCTTATGAGTCTTCTGCCTATACTGCATGGGTAATAGAAACCTGAAGGTCTACTTCACTTTTGTCATTTCTATAGTCAGATCTCACAAAAAGTTCAGGACTGAACCATGTTGATATTAACCACATAAGGAGCTTCTCCCAGAGAATCTAACCTAAGCATAATGATCACTTTATGATATCAAAGAATCCAGTAAAATAGCATATACCCTTCCTCACCTTCTAAACTAACAAAAATCTAAAATCATGATTATTCTAAATGTTCACAAAGTTAGGTTAACATTATTGCATTTACACACTAATGACAGGATCAATTAGAACACAGTTTGATTAAAAAAATCATGACATGTAAGTAGATGCATGAATTACAAGGATACTTATGAAAATATGTCCTAAGGAAATATTACCCACCACAGCATTATTTACAAAATGAAATAATTAAGAGCAACTGAAAATGCCAATAACAGAAAATAATTAAGTAAAATGGTATGTGGACTCTGGAATATTAGCCATTAAAAATAAATATTTATGGGGGCTGGGGATATAGCTCAGTTGGTAAGAGTGCTGGCCTTGCATGCACAAGGCCCACCCAGCACTGCAAAAAAATAAAATAAATACAAAAATAAAAGTATTAAATACTGCACTAATATATGAAAATTAGTAAAAAGAGAATAGATATAATATAAAATTGTATATTCTATTAACTTACAACTATATTAAAGTAAAATATGCATTTTTTAGAAGTCTAGAATAATGATAAAAAAATGTTTACCCATAAATGGGAAGAAATAATAGGTTTTTTTCTTTAAAAATAAGTATTTTTGGAATTATAATATCATTTTATAATTTTAAACACAAAACAAAAATCAAGCATCTTCATTAGAAATTAGATTAACTTTGTGCCTCGGTTCCTCTCATTTGCTGCCTTCTCACCAAGAAGAGCAGTGCAGAAGGCTTTTGAACACTTGAGCCTCTTTACTTGGGCTTGATTCTTGGCTTCTCTAGAAGCTTTATCCTGGTTTTCTTGTCTACAAAACAGGATCATTGTAGCATCCACCTGTTGTCATCAATCAGCTTCATGGTGGTGGAAAAGATTAGATAACATCTTATATGAAAGAATTTAGAACAAGTCTCAGCAATTAGTGAACATTCTGAGAGAGTTAACTGTTGTTATTGTTTTAATTTGTTGGCTGATGTGAACAATACATCACGGTTCCTGAACAAAGCATGTGGCAAATACTGAATCAGTCTTGAGTTGAATTAGTTTTACAATCTAATGAAAGAATGTGAGTGCATCTGTCTTTTTGTTTTGATTCTTTTTGTTTGTTTGTAGCATAGCTAATGTGCACCATCTCTTCTGCTGGTATTGAATGAGTAATTTTAGTAGCAAACAAATTAAGTTATTTAGAATTAGAATGTTCTATCTTCTTAGTAGGGTCTCAAAGGCAAAATAAATACTGAATCCATGAAGCTGATTGATGCCATTCACACATAATGTTCAAGTACCTGAATTTTCCATTTTCCAACATATGTCGTCATTGTTCATTGTCCTACAGACAGACTTGGTAGGTGTCACCTCAATTCTCTCTAGCTGGATTTGCAAAATGGTCAAAAACAGTGTTCTCTGAATTTTCTGCAACTAAAATCACAGTCTATTATTTCATACTAGATATAATTTTATAGGCTCTTTTCTTCTCCAGTCCTCCTACAGGTGTACAAAACAAAAACCATGAACTTATTTAAAATGAGCTTTTGTGCTTTCTTTTCCAAGTTCTTTTCTTAGTGGTATGCTCTTTATGCAAGAACAAGTGCCCTAGAGAACAATTATTTGAATTTAAAATGATCATGATATATTCCAGTCTTTTTCTTTTCTCCTCTAAATATTTCATCTTTCTCCTCTTCTCTCATAACCATAACTCACCTCCATCTTCCTTTATTTTGTTTGCCTTTCTTGTCTTCTTTTAGATACTGAGCACATGGACAGGTATGAGCTGTTGCCATTCTGTGATGATTCTTGCCATAGCCAGTATATTATTAAATGGGACTTCATCAAAGAAGGAACATTCAGTAACACAAACACCACAATTTCAGTGCCTTCAAACAGCAAAATGTATTCTCCCCTTCACATTCCCTGTCCATCCTGGTAGCTGTGACTCTGCCCATTGTCATCCTCAATCTAGGAATCAGGATAATATAGAAGTTGCTTTGATAAGAAAACAAATCATGGAAAAAGATGGAGAGGCAAGTGACATATCTTCTCCTAAAACTTTTTTCCAGAAGTAACTCATGCCATGTCTTTCATTTTATTAGCCAAAGCACATTACATGATGACAACTGACATCAAAGGCAATGCCATTTGTCAGAGAGTACTAATGATTGCTGCAAAAAACAGAAAATTTAGAGAAAATACGATTCATTATGGCTACATGCATCAGTAACAACAACAACAAAAATAACCCTTTTTGATAACTTACGAAACATTTTAGGTAAATACCCATCCCTTCATTAAAATTAATTCCTTCTCTAATTTTTTTTATATTTTGATTTAAAAAATAGAGTTTTATGGGATGAGAAATCTATCAGTCCTTCAGACATCTAAAGGAACATATGCTTTACTCTTCAAGGACAGAGTTTAGTCCCAAATTATGCTTGCATGTTGGTCACTTTTTGTATAGTGGACTGGTTTTGTTATTACCCACACATTTGGATTCTGGAATTTATTGAAAAATGTAGTAAAAGACCTTTCTTAGAAGCCAAGTGTCTACCTAAAAGAAGAGCTAAATCAAGTCTAAAGCAGGATTTAGATCTGTGATTCTATTACATGGTCATTCAGGATTAAAGTAATAAAAATTTACTTTATTATAATTTTCCAGTAAGTAATGAAATTGTAATGATCAGAGTTGAAAGTCACTAAAATGTATTTTACCTTCAGGTAGTTTCTTACAATAGTCTGAGTTTGAACATGTCTATGTTTGTTTTCCTTCTGAGGTGAAAAGAGAGTTTAATCCTAGATATATATAAAGGAAATATCGATTTTCTAACTGACAAATTATTAATTATTGGTTTGTATTGTCTCTATTGGAGCATTCTACACTGGAAAAAATGCTATTTAAGCACTACCACTTATTTATTTCTACTTCCACCTCACTTTTACAACTTTCTCTATGCCTGTAAGAACACTTTTCCCCAAAGATCTCAAAATAAGTACTTGAATAAAACTACAATATAAGCATAGCTATAAAGAATGCATTTAATTTCAAGTGCTACTATAAAGAATTTTACAAATGGCATGACAGGGTCTTTTTATTGTCCCCAATTTCATTACATAGCCTTCCTAACAGCCCTCCTGAGAGCAGAGCTAGACTAGTGTCAATCCTTTTTATCAATTCACTTGGTTACTAAAGAAGAACATTATCCTGACATTATGGGTATTGTTCTAGTTATTTGCAGTGTCCCCATTGTAACTTTCTCTGAAATATAGTGCTGAACACAGATGCAGTTTCTGAGGAACCTGCAAGTATTGTCAGCATTAATGGGATACGCTCAAATTTTGCCCAAGTAAGCTGAAAAGAAAACAACGCATTAGCTAAAAACGAATGTCTTCCAGAATGAACGACAATCCTCAGAGAAGTTGTGAAGTAGTAGACGAGATGTTTTGCTTCGCTTCTGAAAAGAGTTTTCCCAGTAAAAGGCCCTCAGGACAAGGTTTTTTTACTCAGATATCTGTCAAGGCTTATGTGGCTAAGTATAGATAATTCTTCCTCCCGAATCACTATACTACCAATTGGGATCCACAGATTTTAGAGTTACACAAACAACTTGTTAACATTTTTAATTCTATATTTTTTCTGATAGGTATAATCTAAAAATTTTATTTTAAAATGGCAGAAGAATTGAATAACTACAGTGCACATGTTAGTTCAATAAAGCCAAATACAATAAAGCAATGGGCTTAGTTTGCCTTGTGCTCATCTTCACAAAAATGAATTATGTGTTATGTTATGATAATACTTCTTGAAGAATCTCAAAGGAATCGTAAAAAATACAGAAGACTAACATAAAGAACGTATTCTATGTGTCCACATATATGAATTTCAACAAAATATTGGTTGCATCTGAGGTAAGGAGGTGAATAGTGAACAGCAAGAGGGAGAAAACCTATGAGGAGTCATCTGAGGAGCTATAAATATTTTATATCTCAACTGAGGTTGTCATTACTCAGATGAATAGAAATTAAAACAACGTATGTATAAAATTTATCTAATTTTACACAATTTGTGTACATCATTGTATGTTGCACTTCAGTAAAACATTTTGAAATATGAATATTATTAGTTTGCTATTATTTTACTTATTTTTAATATGTTGTTTATATTTGTAAATACTTTTGTCCCACAGATGTATGAGAATTATAAACATAAAGAATCCATACCTCTCTTAGGTTTGTACACTTTTAACATTTGCCATAAATAAAACAATTTGCTTAAGCCTTAGGAGTGCATGAGAAATCTTCCTTTTAAGATTTGTGCATATATAGGTTTCTGATATGCTGCCTTGAGAGATGGCATCTCACAGAATAATTCCTCTAAACAGGAAGGAGCTAGGATACAAGCCTGCTGTCTCTAAGGCTCAGAGTCTTAAACAGATCCCATTTGGGATTTTAAAAAGATTTAAACATCTGCTGTAACTTAACAGGGCCTCCAGAGTAGAGACAAAAAACATCTTAGATATATAAGCATAGAGCACTTCTCTTTTTGATTTTGTGCTTATGTCAGACAGCCTTCTGATTTTCCATCTAATTCTCTGCTTCTGTCCTGCTGGGAAACCAGGAAAAGTGCTTTAAGTGATGGGAAGACCCAGAAATAAGGAATTTGGCTTTAGATCCAAGGCCAGTCTACCAACAAGTGATTTGTCTTTGAGCAATGGGATTTCTGAGGCTTTTATGTATGAACATGTAAAATACCCAGTATAGTGTCCAGAATGATATTTTAAAAAATAATTAATAATAATAATTAAATTAGAAACACTAAAACTGACAAAGGGCCTAATGTATAAAATGCATGAATTTGCCAAGGGTATTTTAGGACTCCTTTATTTTTTTAAATACCTTTTAGGTGTCAATAGACCTTTATTTTATTTATTTATATGCAGTTCTGAGAATCAAACCCAGTGCCTCACACATGCTAGGCAAGTACTCTACCACTGAACCACAAACCCAGCCAAAGTGCTCAGATAGTCAATATCTTCTCTTTTTTTTTTTTTAAAGATAGTTTATTTTATTTATTTATTTTTAAAATTTATTTACTTTTTATTATTAGTTGTTCAAAACATTGCATGGAAATGGAAGGAGACCCCCATCGTTATACAAAATTACATATAAGAGGAAGTGAGGGGAAAGGGAAAAAAACAAGGGAGAGAAATTAATATCTTCTTAACCTACATTTTAAGCTATGTTTCAAAGAACTGAGAAGGCAGAAGGCTTCGGTATCATTGGGATGCACTGGGACCCATTCCCTGTTTGGAGAACTCCAAACAAAACGAATCATTACATAGTAGAGTCAGTTTACCTAGCTATTGAGATGATTCAAATGTAAAAACAGATTTTGAAATTTTGTTTTAAAAAATGGGCATTCTCTATTTTAGTGGGTAACAAAGACCATAGCAATCCATGGTTAAACAGGATTTGTATCTTATATTATATTTCCTATATTTTTGTGTTTCTACATATATTTAGAAAATAATTATGGAAAACTAGAAACCAAAAATTATTTAACAAATCCTGGCAAGACAGATTAATGAATAGTGAATAGGTTCATTAAGCATCTCAAATTTCAGAGATCTTCATAAGTATTTGGCAAGTGCTAGATCATAGGACATATGATATGAAACAGAAGATTTATAGTTACTAAAATCAAGAAAGAATCTAAGTTATAACTACTAATGAATTGTAGTTGATTAATAAGGAAGAATCACCTACTAATCCCCCTAAAGAGTTGATTTAAATAACCCATGAGATGCATTTTATACTAATCATTCCCCAGCATCAAAAAATAAAAATATAGGTCCATATAGGAATCTTTATTTCATTAACATTTAAATTTTTTCCATTAGTTTCATCTGTAGCTAAAACATTATTTCTTGGGCAATTGACACAGGCCTAATTTTCTTGGCCAGCCAGTATAACCTACTGCTTATCACTATTATGCAAATCCACGTGGTCCTTTTATTTACATTTTTGCATGTCAGCTTGAAGCTAAAATAACATAAAATATTTCTGGAAAGGTTTTATTTTCAAAATATCATTTGTCCAGGTATTTATAAAGTAAAACACTATTTTAAAAGATTTTTGCTCACTTATGTTCAAATGTATGGCATGGTATGAACAAATCATATTCATTAGTGGTACATAATCACACTAATATTTATACAACTTTCCCAATGATTTATATATGTTTAGTTTAGAAACTATGTAATGGCTTCAAACTGTTTCTAGAGCTGTTAATGTTTTAATATTAATAAACAACAAATCTTTCCTCTAGAATGAAAACTTAGTGAGAATAAAGTAAATGAACATACACATAGTCTTTAAAAATTTTTCCACCCCTCAATAGATCATCTCTCAATAGATCATCTTTCAGTACACTCTGAGAACTCTTCTGCTCTTCTCCCCTGAAAAATACTCAAAAACATAACTGTTTGCCTACTTTTCAAAGTTTTTACCAACCTCCTGGAATATAAGCATGGATATTAGTTCATATAATTTAAGTCAAAAAATTGATCATATAGTGAAGACTACAATGACTTCCCAAACCAATAAACCATTCAACTATTTCATTGTATATAATACTACATGTAAAAACTGGGTCAAGGCCTGGTAGTCATATGGCCATCCTTAAAGTTATGAGGTCAAGTATCATTAATCAGTCAAAATCTGAAGCTCATTTGCTAATTTGTACCCATGTTTCAATTTCCATAATTACTGAAAATTTGGGAAATTGTTCCTGATGATCATCAAATATCTAATTGAGATTAGATGCTTTCTTTTGATACTTTTTCAAATATAGGTCCATATAGGAATCTTTATTTCATTAACATTTAAATTTCTTCCATTAGTTTAAAACAAGACATATACATACACAAAGGTTTCTTATGAATAACCTAATTTGTAAAGATTTGGCACTTTCCCTTCATCTATAGACCCGAGCATTAAACCTCACCAAAATTTCAACCCCAAATAGACTCTGACAGCAAATATCAAATATCATCTACATACAACAAACATTAAAAAATTAATAAATAAATATAAAAGTGAAAAAATGTAGAGTAACTGAAATTTTGTATGAGTATATAAATACATATTAATAGAACCTAAGTAAAAAATAAGAAATTAAAAATGCATTATGTAAAATTGTGGATGTGTAACCAACGTGATTCTGCAATCTGCATTTGGGGTAAAAATTGGGAGTTCATAACCCAATTGAATCTAATGTATGAAATATGATATGTCAAGAGCTTTGTAATGTTGTGAACAACCAATAAAAAAATTAAGCAATTCTATTATTAAAAGCTATGCTGAATTTTAAAAAGGAAAAACTAATCCTGCCAAGAAAAATAAAGGCAATTCTTAATATGTGAGTTAAAGTTGACTAGAAGTGCAGATGCATTATTCTATTTCTAGAGAGTTTGTCGCGGGTTCCCAATTAAGTCATAAGATGAATAGAATTTTTTTGTCTCAGTACTTATCCTCTTATTATTAATTTATTTTTACCTTGTACTTATAAGAACAGCTTTATGACAGAATATATTTAAACTTGTATGCTTTTCTTACAAAATGTTTTCAGAATTACAATTAGTTTTATTCATTCCTTGAATTCACTATTGTAGAATCTAATTCTAAATTTGTCTAGAGAATTTAAATTATAAATCACTAATGAAATATTCATATATACCTAACAAATACTAACATTTTGTTTTGTCTTTTAAGAAGAACTAATATTAAATAGAATTCCCACAGTCAGATAGTCAGGTAAATTTGTCATGTATAAACTTGAGAGCTTCACTCTGTTTTCAGGTAGATTTTGCCCTAAATCTAGAAGAATCCTACAGAAAGAAGAAAGACTTTCATAAAAATTATGTAAAGACTCCAGTCTAAACCAAACAAAATATTGTAATATGAGAAGCTATAAGTTGTGGGTCATTCATCACAAACCTTTCAGCTTTCATTAAATTACTCTTTGTTTACATGTGTGAAATAAAATCATTAAGTATTACCAATTTCTTTATAATCATGTAGTGAAAATGAAATTAGCCAATGGTAACATCAATGACATTTATATTCCTATATAAGACAAATGAAAATGCACAAAATTAAAGGACATTCCCATTAGAAGTCTGTTGCTTTCCCTTTGATAAATTCTTTCACTCAGCATGTGTTTACTGAGTACTCTTATATACCAGTCACTGTATTAGAGTCAATTTATAACCCTATCACAACAAACTAATACACATTAAATACACACACACTAAACTCTCAGAATTATAGTAGACATACATTATGAATCTACCAAAGGACTGAACAAATGGGAAAATGGTTCTGATAAAGAATGTTTATAAGGTTGCTGACCATAAAATAATAAATTTTAGAGTTATGATTTAATCCAGTTTAGTCTAGCTCCATAGGTTATATTATCATTCAAGAAGAGAGAGTATATATTATGTATCCATATTCAGTAGAGCTGTTTCTACTTGATAGGACCTAGAGTTCCAATTTCTACACTCCCATGATAAGCTTTAATATTGCAGAAAATTTAGCTCAGATACTCAGACTCTCAGTCACCAGTGAAAGAGAATAAACAATACCAAATATCAGTATAACCTTCTTGTTCTTTTTTCTTGAAATCTTAGCCCCTCTCCCCATCTTTACTACCTGGATAGTACTCAAGTATGGCCAGAACTGATATTTTCTAATTCTTCCAGATTTCTAATTTTTCTCAAATAGGTAATAATTGCCATAATCAAAAATCAGGACTGAATTTTAACTGCAAAGTGGATTGTAATGCTAACCACATCCATTTAAATAACAAATTTGATTGATATTTCCTCTACTAGTGAAAATATTAAAATCTCAAATCCTTGGTAGAAATCTTTTGATTAGTGTATTGCCAAGTAGGACACAACACTCCTACATGAAGCACTGAAGCATTTACTAAACATATATTCTTGAGCCTATTCCAAATGTACTAGATTCTAATACTGGAGACAGAATGGGGAATTCTATTTTTAATTAACTTGGGTTTATTTTATATTTATTGAAGTTTAACAGTTACTATTGATTCTGTTGTGTACAAAGAGATGGTTTTACTGCATATTTATTTAACATTTGGTGAAAAAAACATAACTATAGGAGTTTAAAATATATGTTTGCTACATGAATTTCTTAAAACTTGATATACTAAGCAGTCTAACAGGTATTAAATAAAAACCTACATTTGTGGGTGATTTTTTGAACAGCTATTTGAAAAGCACACTGTGATGTTTATGATCAAATAAAGATTTTATCCCTAAAAAAATGAAACCTAAACATTGGTAATGTCCCAAAGTTTTTATATTCTCATTTTTTAACTTAAGAAATGTTAAGAAAAATTTTAAACAATTGATTTTTTACTGAAAGTTTTAGAGAATAAATCTATTGTGTAATTTCATACTTTTCTGTTGCTAAATTGAATTTTTTCTCCAGAGTAAAAGCTGCTGGGCTTAACATTACAATGACTGATAATGATTAAACTTTGATTTCCAAGGAATTTCTAAACAGAATATTTCAGGAGATATTTTACAACTTCTTTTCAAGTCTGCATAATTACAGATTTGTAGTTTTTAAGGTGTAGAAAAACTGTTGTTTATTTATATATTTGCATATAGCCATTTATAATATATATGCTTATATATGATTATCTCTTTATTTATTTTTGCCTATTCTTTGATAAACAGGTTATTTCATTTTGTTGTTACTTATTGGCAAAACCAAACTATTTCAGAAAATGAAGACATAGATAGTAATAATAAATTCATATCAGAAAACCAAAAAGGCTTATTGTGAAATATAGACTTTATTATGGTATTAGCCATATAGATAAAATATTGAAGTATCAATACCATAGCTGTGACATTTAAAAAAACTAATTTATAATGAAACTAGTGCTTTGTAGCATACCTTTAAAAATAGATAAATTATATTACCTTTCGGAGTGCTCTTGTTTACAAAACTTAGGATTCTCTGTCATCCTGGCTTCTATAAAAACATTGTTCATTTTCAGTAACACTGTGTGGTGATAACCTGCCCAACTTTTAGAGTTTAAGATCAGCCATGACAGAGTTCTGAGATCTTGGAAAGTTATTTTCTCTCTGTCAACCTCAGATTCTTCATTTATAAAATGGAAATAATAAAAGACATATCTCACAGACATCTTGAAGGATATAATGCCCAGCACAGAGAAAATGCTCAATAAATGTTAGTTTACTATTGTTCTTCACCTTTGATTGTCTTAATTTGGTCCATGGAAGATTTTATATTTTTGAGTAATTCTGTAAACAAATGTGACTAAAATATGTGTTTAGTAACCCTGTATATTTTTGTCATTTCTCTTGTACTTTTCTCACAAAAAGTCTATTACCTCTCTGAGGTTATCTATCTATGACCAATATTAAATCCTCTATCCAAATTTATCTCTTTTTTAAGAATAAAAAAAATTCTTTTAATTTTTCTCAGCATCTTCCCATTGCTTCATTCTCTCATAAAACACATCATAAAATATTAATGGTGATAAGGTTTTAAAAGTTTAAATGTGATACTTATGCCTGTACATGTTCATGAATAAAGAAAATGTGTTCTCTATACACAATGGAATAAGTCAGGTCATTTGTGGAATGGAATGGAGGTCATTATGTTAAGTGAAAGAAGCCAAACACAGAAAGATGAGTCTCATGTGTTTTCTCTCACATGTGAATTTAAAAAAAAAAAAAAAGTTGATCTGAAAGTGAAGAACTATTAGGAAGGAGATCAGAGTAGAGGAGAGAGAAGGGAAGGTAGGAGAGGATAGTAGGAAGGGTAGATACGATTAAAACAACATAGGTATGTATGAAAATGTCACAGTGCAACCCTTTTACAATTAATATGTGTTAATATTTATAATTTTAAAAGTTTACAGCAATAAAAGATGCTGGATCAAATGAACATCCAAATGCAAAATATCTTTTTCCTATCTGACAACACTTACAATAATTTCGTGAGGGTAGTAATCTAAAAGTACAATCTAAATATGAAACAATAAAAGCTTGGGGAAGATTTTATTTTTAAAAAATGCAACAATATCTCTAAACCTATATGAACTGTGATAATCAAAAGAGGGAACATCATATTGGATATGACTGTCAATCCTCCTACATTTTGTTAGAAGTTGAAGAAAAATCCACATGAAGGAAGTTATGCTTTGAAATCTGTCTTTTATTAACAGTTGGAAAGTAACACAAAAAAATACATTGATATGAATATGCAATGTATACCTCCTCATCTGTAAAACAAATAGCAGTGACTTGCTCTACTTCAATGGACTGTAAAGTGCAGTTGTCACTAGAGGGAGTATAAGGAGGTCCTAAGAAAGGGGGACCTCAATTTGTAACTACACAGGGTTTTGATATGCATTACAGAAAGAATTGCATCATTAAGCAAGGTGCAGATAAAGATTTACTTAAGGTCAGCAAAGGAATTCACTCTCAAAAGGGAATGTGATTGATCCTCACCTCTCAAAGGAGTAGACAAGTGATATGCTCAGATTTAAGATCTCTGATTATGGATCTGATCTCACCTGCTAGTGGGATCCTAAGCAGGTGAGCCACTGTTAGATTTTACTGATTTGGAAAATATTTACAAACTTTCTTAGCAATCAAGTCTCATGGCAGCTAAGTCCCATGCTGACCACCCTATACTTGGAGGTCAGAATGTTTCTCTCTGTCAGACAGTATAGCCACTAATTATTTGTGGCATACTGTGTAAGTTCCTCAAGTAGGTGACATTAACAATATGTCTAATCTCTTACAAGTATATACTGAATATTCTGTTTGTCTTTAACCAAAGAAGCAAGCTTGTCATGTTTTTTAGAGATCTCCATTTACTAAGGGTATCTCCCCCGGGGCCCATTTTAATTTACTTATATCTCACCGCCTGGCATACCTGTACAAATGCTCAATAAGCATTAGCTAGTATTATAATTACTATTTCAGTGAACACTTATAAAACAGTGATAGATATTTGAGAAATGTATTCTATAGATATGCTTTGTAAGGTAAGAATACACCACTCTCCCCAAAGTAAATTCGCCACCTTTCAAACAAACTATAATCCCAACAGTGGAAAACATGACAGCATTTTATTGGGATTGTGGCTCATACAGACAGATCTGCCTATAACGTTTTAAATAATATGATCAGAACTAAGAATTGAATGTTTTCTAAAAGGAGTAGGAGAATGTGAGGGGTAAAAGAAAGCAGATATATTCTGAGGTAGCAGATATAAAAAATAGTCTTTCATCCCAATCAATCTACTTATTAACCCTTCAAGTCTTGCTGCTAGAAGCTGCTTCCAATTAAGTATGCACATCTGGTTTTTCAGATTTCTTTCAAGGAAATTAACTCTTTCATACAAATCCCACATATCTTTTACTCTCTGTTGGTGGTCTGAGTCATACTGAACACTAACATACTTTTCCATCAGAAAAGAATATCAAGAATATCTTCAATATATTTTGTGATTGAATATTACCTTAGTAATGTTTTTGAAGGAAATAAGATACTGTAGACATTATTGTTTCACATTATCAAGGATAATGTATTACTGAAAATTAATTCACTGATCATTTTCATTGTTCATAATCAATGTCTCAAAGGAATGGTCACTTTTTAAATGTGCTGAATGTGCCACACATCTCAGCAAAGACCATAGCTATGTACTTGTACTGAGTCAGCACACTTTAGAGCAGTAAACATGATAGCTCAGGATTAACTTTGTACTAACATAATTCTTCTTCTCTTTTGAAACTTCAGTTCTGTGATGATTGTGCATATCTCATTAGGTTTCCAAACAAACTCTTCTCTATTGACCAATATAAATGTCTGGATTACTGCATTAGTGGGGCTTTTAATTTATTTTAAAAACAAAAACACTTCAGATATACAAAGAGTATCATAACTATTACATTAAAAAAAAAACATAGGTAGAGGTGCCATGTTCACTGAAAGCATCCAGATAGACACCATTTCAACAATTTGTTACTTTGGCAGTGACTTCTGATGGGTGGTTTCAGTTAAGAAATGACTATAAACACCACACTTTCACCTCATTAAGCAAGCAAAAAGCAGTTTAGTCAAAGTCACTTCTCATCTATTTCTACAACTCAATATTAAACTAAGAAAATAAAAAAGTTCAAGATTTGAGCTGGTTTTTGTTCTGTTAATTAGAATCATATGGACAGTCAGTCCCAAATGATAATTCATGCAACTAATTTTGCTTTTTTCCCCAATATTTCTATACTCTATTATCTGAGTTCTCATCCCTTCCCCTAAACTCTCCTAATTTTAACTATTCCTTCAACAAAACATGTACAAGGACCCTTATTATTAGAAAACTAATAGGAGAAAATAATATTATCAAATAATTATTTATGTACATACTCATATATTGTGGTAAGGGCATAGTAGAATGGCCCATAGTTATTTTTTGTCAAAATAATTCTTTCATTTTTTTGTTGAGTTTATAGAGGACATAAATCACTCATTACACTAGATGGTACATCCCAGTCACATATTATTGGTAGGTCACAATCACTTTATGAACTATAGATGAAGCACTAGCCCAAAAGCTAAGAGGTTCTATGAATGTGTATTATCTTGGAAGACATAAGGATGTTTAAAACAGTTTCCACTGAATTGTAGTCTGCTTCTACAAAAATTGACTCTTTTTTCTAAGAAAGTGGGCATCTATTTACAATGCACCTTTTAGTTGAGATAAAAAGGAGGAGGTCAATGACCCACCATGTTTTAGCGTGCGTCAGTATAAGGATAATGTAATGAATCCATCAACACACATTACTAGAGGAACATAATATACATTTGTTCATTTTCAAGCCTTGTAACAGAGGAACAAATTTATGCACTTTTATAAATAAGAGAGACATCTTACAGTGATTTTATAAATTCAATCACTAAAAGAATGCCTGATCTCATTAGAATATGAAGTCTGTTAAACATTTTTTGAATGTTTGTTTGTTGTGTAAAGAGATCAAACTCAGCAATGATGAACATTAGTACAGGTAAAACTGATTGTTAATAAATATGTTAAAATACAAAATAAATACAAATACTGCTATTTCTGGTATTTGGTATATGAAATTTACATGTCTATAATTCTTTAAGTTAAATTAAATGATTTCATTTGCCCTGATTACATCTATAAAAGAGTTTCTTCTTGATTAAAGTTTGCTCTTGACTTCTAAGAATCCTTAGATTGATTAATTAAGCATCTATTTGGAGTTCATGTAAATGTAGTGTATTTCCCTCTAATGCTGATAGTTACTTGGGCAATCCAAAAGAACTCAACACTCTGATTGGAAACTCCTGTAATATATTTACTGGTATAGAGTCATATTAAAGATTTACTAACTTTTTCTCCAGTAGAGTGGGCAAGAAGCAGAGTAGATAATGATTTTCAGCCTTTGCCTCTTTCTGTGGTGTACATTCTCCCATCATGGACAATTTCAAGCTACCAACATTATACTATTGAATGCAGCTGAAAAGAGATATGCACTGATGTTTCATGCCAATATGAGCTGTTCAAGTCACTCCACTGCGTTCCAGTTTTGTGACCTCAGTTATTAACAATAATCACATTACACTGAACTTTCACAGTGTTGGGGGAACTGAGAGGAAGAGTTCATCTATTCTCTTAATAGACATATTACAAAACTGCTACTAGGTTTCATTTCTCAAAACAGAGAGAGATATAAGAAAAATTACAAAGCATTTCATACATCTCTTTCCTTACTGCTGAGTTAGTTTTGGGGTTTTTGTTTTGTTTTGTTTTGTTTGTTTTTTGCTTGTTTGTTTTCATCACTGTGACAAATATTTAAAAAGAACAACTTAGAAGAGGAAAGATTTATTCTGGATCGTAGTTTCAGAGGTTGCAGTCCATGGTCAGTCAATATCAATGCTCTGAGTCTAAGGTAAGGCAGAACATCATGGCAAAAGGGCGTGGTGACAGAAAGCTTCTCAGCTCCTGGTAGGTAGGAAGCATGTGGACAGGGTGGAGAGAAGGAAAGAAGAGGCCAGGTATAAGATATAGTCACAGAGGGAACACCCTAGTGACCTATTTCCTCCAACCATACCCCACCTGCATACAGTTTTCACCATCTCCTGGTAGTTCATTCAGCTATCAACAGGTTAATCCACTAATGAGGTTGGAGCCCTAATGATCCAATTACTTCATATAAACCTCGCCTCTGAACATGGCTACATTGGGAACCAAGTTTTCAACATGTGAGTCTTTGGGGAACATTTCATATTTAAACTGTAGCATTGTCTTGCAGTGTCATATTCTAGGGATGCTAGTAACACTTTAATGAGATCATCTTCCTCCAGATTAAGATTTCCATATTGTACATGGAGGGCACTTATCAGCATCAACCTATAGTATTCAATTTTCCAATGTTTCTCACATAGGAGTTACTCTTAGTCTCTTGGGAGTCAAGAAAATAAAGCATCAGTAAAAGTAATTCACACCCAATTCTGTTTGTCTGAAAATTTAGAATTTTGTCCTTTTGGGTATTTGAGAGAGCTGCACTGGGATAAATACTGGAAACCAAGTAATCATTTAGATCTAGAATTTGATTTCATTTTCTTGGCATAAAATTAATTCTAGTAACACCAGATCTTGGATATTTATTTTTCTTGTAATGTACAAAAACTGTTTGAATTCTACATAAGTGATTTTAAAGATTTAAGTCTTAATTTCCCCTGAAAGTTCTTATTGCCACCAAGTATTTTTTCCCCTGAAATTATTCAATTTACTGTATGGAGAATGCCTCTGTAAGTGTTAGAATTGTGCCAATAAACACCTTGTGCTCCTGTAAATACTGATGACTTATGAACTAAAATATGACCTGAGGTCATTATTAAATAAAACAATGGTAAAAAATGAGTAAAATTTTCTTTATTCCTAATGAGGAATTTTTAAGTAAAATTGAGGATCAGGAATTTAGTAAGAGCTCCAATGAATGGCAAAGAGAACATTTCTAGTGAGTTCATTCAGATTAATGAGTCTCACTTCTAAAAAACTGATACTAAAAATTATAATTCTGAGGTGTGCCAGAATCCTTGAGTCACAAAATAAGATTCTTACCCTCAGAAATTACCAAGGCAGGATTACAGCATTTAATGTAGGATTATAGTGTTAAAACTTAGAGAAGTATTTTCAGCTGCATAAATTGAAACTATTTTTTCTGCATAAGTTGAAACTATTTTTCTATTTTATTATATTTAATAATTATATTATTAAATACTTCCAACTGCAATTTCCTGTCTCCAGGAGTACTAAAGTTTAGATATTAAATATATGGGATCTATGCCTGTTCTTTTCTATTCTATATTCAATACATGCATCAATAATCAGTTAAGGCAAGCCTCCCTTCTGAGCCTAGAAGTGTTCTCATAAAACTTCAGAAAGTGCAAGAGAGTTTCAATCATTAATCAAAATCTATTTGCCATTTGTGATATGAATTGTCATAATAATTTAGTATTAAAAGCTCAAACAATAACCAGTCATCTTCTGATCACCAGAGTATTTCTCTAAACATAAATAAAAAGAAAAAATTATATTAATAATCAGGAGATCTCTAAAAGTTTTTTAATATTTTTAGTTATAGTTGGACACAATACCTTTATTTTATTATTTATTTTTATGCCATGCTGAGGATAGGAACCCAGTGCTGCACACGTGCTAGGCAAGCTCTCTTCAACTGAGCCACAATCCCAGGCCCTATTTTCAGTGTTTTATAACCAGCAGAGAAAATTAACATTTTTACCTTATAGCATCATACTGTACTACACTAAATAATTTAACTTTTTAAAATTTTTAGACATTTAGCATACTAGTTATTTAGTGATTTTAATTAGGTTTTTTATTTGTTTATTTTTAAACAAAACTATTCTTTAAACTGAAGCAATTTAATTTTTTAATTTTTTATTGATTCTTTTTAGTTTTATATAACAATAGTGTACATTTTGACACAATCACAAAAGCATGGAATATAATTTGCTCTAATTCAGTCCCCAGCACTTACTTCCTCCTTAACTCCTCCCTCCCTCTGTTCCCCTTCTTCTACAGTAATGGCCTTTCGGCAATTTATTTAAAATTTTATTATTAGTGTCTTGTGGATATACTTGGTGTTGAGATTCACTGTGCCATGATAATGTATGTACATACAAAAGTTCAGTTAGATTCAGTCCCCTGTTCTTCCCCTATCCTGTCCTTCCTTCCACCCTTTTAATCTTCTTAGTCTACTCTACTGACCATTCCTCCATTTTGATGGGATCCCTCTTCCCTTTTTTCCCCTTTCTTTCTCTATCTCTTTATTTCTCCCTCCCCACATCCCTCACTTTGTATTATCTTCCACATATGAGAGAAAACATTCAATCTTTGACTGTTGAGGACTGGCTTTTTCACCTTAGCATAGTGAATGAGTTCCATCCATTCACTGGTAAATGCCATAATTTCATTCTGCTTTATGGCTGAGTAAATACACTATTGTGTATATACACCACATTTTCTTATTAAATTAATTTATTTGTTTTGTATTTGTTCTTTTTAGATATACATAACAGTAGGGTGTATTTTCACATATTATACATACCTGGGATATAACTTATTTCAATTAGTATATAAGACATTTTTTTCTTTATCTATCATCTCTTGAAGGACACCTATGTTGGCTTCATAACTTGACTATTGTGAATTGTGCTGTTATAAACATTGATATGATTGCATCACTGCAATATAATGATTTTAGATCTTTTGGATATATACAGAGGAGTGGGATAACTGGGTCATATAGTAATTCCATTCCTGCTTGTTTAAGGAATCTCCATACTGTTTTTCAGAGTGCTTTCACAGAGTGAAAGTGGTTTCATGATGCAGTCCCACCAACAATGTATGAGTGTACACTTTTCCCTACATTCTCAACAACATTTATGTTTATTTGTATTCTTAATAATTGCCATTCTGACTGGAATGAGATGAAATCTCAATGTACTTTTGATTTGCTCTTCCCTAATTGCTAGAGATGTTGAATATTTTATTCATGTAATTGTTGACCATTTGTATTTCTTCTTTTGAGAAGTGTCTGTATAGTTCCTTTGCCCATTTATTGATTGGGTTATTTAGAGGGGTTTTTTTTGGTGTTAAGTTTTTTGAGTAATTTGTATATTCTGGATATTAATGCCTATCTGAGGAACAAGTAGCAAAGATCTCTCATTCTATAACTCTCTTTATGCTCTTTTCTCCTTTGCTGCACAAAAAACTTTTCAATTTGATGTTATTTCATTTAATCAAAATGGTCTAATCTATTAGTGATACATTTCATTGAATTTTTAATGTGGGTTATTAATTCTTTCATTTCCAGGATTTCTATTAAGTTCTTTTTCAGAATCTCTTCATTGATCTTTTGCTTCCTGTATTTTCACTCCTTCCTTTTTCTTTTAGCTCATTGAACATTTTAACTATGAACTTTCTAAATTCTTTCTCTGACATTTTCTCCACTGCACTATCAATGAAATCAGTTGTTGAAGCATTATGACCTGTTTGTGGTGATTTTTCTCTACTTTTGCATATTGTTTGTATGCCTATTCATCTATTGGGATCGTTACCACTTCTTTTAAGCACAGGACAGCTTTGTGAGCTTCTTTCTCTTAAGAGCCTGGGTTGGGGATATATCCAAATATTGATACTCTAACTGACTGTGTGATCTCTGCTGATCCTAATATCAACATCACTTTGAGAGAAGCCACTGAACCCTATTTACTACAATCACTTCAGAGCCAAGTTTCATACTATTAAATCTTATGAAAAACAAAAAAAATTGCTGATATTGTTCTCCACAGTACCTTAAATTCAAGTAAAAACTGGTAATAAAGTTTTGGAATAGGTCAAAAATTATTAAATTCAGTAAAATTGCTATAACATCAAATGAGGGCTAAAAGGAAGAAAGAAGAGAGGTTGGGCAAAAAAAAGAGAAAAAAGAGAAAGAAAGAAAGAAAGAAAGAAAGAAAGAAAGAAAGAAAGAAAGAAAGGAAGGAAGGAAGGAAGGAAGGAAGGAAGGAAGGAAGGAAGGAAGGAAGGAAGGAAGGAAGGAGGGAGGGAGGGAGGGAGAAAGGAAAGAGGAAAAAGTAGAAAAGAATAATACACACCAAAGTAGAAAGGAAAAAAGATGGATGGTGGATATTTGAGGCAACAGCAGAAAAAGTAAGAGGGCAAACAGGAGTTAAGAAGAGCAAGTACAAACTGATCTAGAAAAACAAAGATAGAATGATTCTAATTAATGATTTAAACCATTAGAAGAAATACATTCAGATGTGTTGAAAGTACAGCATTGGTTTTTATGGTAGCAATTATCAATGAATGTAAAGAGTGACACATATGATCCAAGTTGACATTAGAGTTGTTTATAGTAAACCATGCCAATGTAAAGAAAATTCTTGTTATCAATAAATGGGATACATTCAAACTAAAAAGCTTTTTCTCAGCAAAAGAAATAATTAGTGAAGTGAATAGAGAGCCTTCATTTTGGGAGCAAATTTTTATCACACACACAGATAGAGCACTAATCTCTAGGATATATAAAGAACTCAAAAATCTTAACACCAAAAAAACAAATAATTTAATCAATAAATGGGCCAAGGAATTGAATAGATATTCCTCAGAAGATAATATACAATCAGTCAACAAATATTTGAAAAAATGTTCACCACTCTAGCAATTAAGGAAATGCAAATCAAAACTACTCTAAGATTTCATCTCACTCCAGTCAGAATGGCAGCTATTAAGAATACAAACAACAATAAATGTTGGCAAGGATGTGGGAAAAAGGGCAAACTGTTACATTGCTGGTGGGACTGCAAATTGGCACAACCAAAACAGAAAGCAGTATGGAGATTCCTTGGAAAACTGGGAATGGAAGAGCCATTTGATCCAGTTTATACCCAAAGGACTTAAAAACAGCATACTACAGGGACAAAGCCTCATCAATCTTTAGAGCAGCACAATTCACAATAGCTAAATTGTGGATCCAACCGAGATACCCTTCAGTAGACGAATAGATAAAGAAAATGTGGCATATATACACAATGGAATATTACTCAGCATTAAAAGAGAATAAAATTATGGCATTTGCAGGTAAATGGATGGAATTGAAGAATATAATGCTAACTGAAATAAGCCAATCCCAAAAAACCAAATGCCAATGTGTTCTCTGATATAAAGATGCTGATTCCTAATGAGTATGGAGGAGAAGAGCATGGAAGGAATAGAGGAACTTTAGATAGGGCAAAGGGGAGGGAGGGAAAGTAGGGGTATGGGGATAGGAAAGACAATGACCCTTAGTACATGTATGAAAACATGAATGATGTGACTCTACTTTGTGTTCAACCAGAGACATGAAAAATTGTGCTCTGTTTGTGTAATATGAATTGAATTGCATTCTGCTGTCATATATAACTAATTAGAATAAGTACAATAAAAAATTTAAAAAGAAAGAAAATTCTTGTTGAGTCTTGGTTTGGATTTCATTGAGATTTGGGAATTTTAGCAAATGTCCATCATTTTTTTACTATAGATCTCTCCATAGTTGCTGGAGCACAGGAACCACTTCCCTGATTGCTATGACCCCCCACCCCAAAAGAGCAAGTCCTGGTTTTTCAGCTCGGGGGCCTGACGCTGATTGCTCATAAGGTACAATCTTGAATCCCACTTGTTTTCTATTGTGCACAAGAGTTCAGGATACAGAGCTCTGGAGTGTCCCTATGATTGCTGTGGGTCACTCTGTACCTGTTCCCTTCTATAGGATTCTCTTCATGGTGGTTTAGGGACTGTTGACTGCATAAACTCAGGTCCTGTGGTTGTAGATTTTCTGCTGGTGTTCTGTGGTGCAGAAGCATCCTCTCTAACCTATCACTGGGGTTCTAGAGTAAAGGGACTCAAATGGTCCACCTGGGTTTTAGTTTCCATTGCCCCAGGTGTTACTATGATTAATGCAGGCTCTAGTTAGTGTCCAAACAACGCCCTTTCTATCACCAGTTGGGACCATGGGAAATACTGGAAGCCAGGCCAGGCTGGGAGCAGTCACTATCTGCTGCCTTGGAACAAGCAACTTTCCACCTTAATTGATTTCCCTCTGGCTGAGGTAGGGATCTGGATGCCCTCCCTCTTGGCTTCCTGGTATACTCAGGCAACTTCGCCTAGCACCCTTCTGCTGGCTGCTGCCACCATCCAGGAACCACACCTCTATGTCACTGTATGTTCAGATAGCTTCTCTCAAATAAGGTCCTACAAACAAGGGGACAGTCCCCCTAGGCTTCTTCAAACACACAATCTTCCATGGTGCCTCACTCCAAAATCAGTGGTTGCGGGGGCTGGAGTATTTCTGATGGATCTGTTTTCCTCTGCTCAGGGCTAAAGCTCCCTTGCCCCTCTCCCTCCTCTGCAGGGAGGCTGAGCAGAGAGCTGGGTTAGAAACTCTTCCCTGGACAGGTCTGCTCCACCCCAATGCCCTTGATCATGTTTAGGGTGAAGGGGAATGGGTTTCAGGGATTTGGGGCTATTAGTGGTCCCTTTAGAAGTTTCTTCTAGCCAGATTACTAAGAGATAGCAGTGGAGAGGACTTCCCTCTGGTTTGATCTGCAGCTATTTGAACATGGGGAGATGCCATGTTGATTTAAGGGGGTCACTGACTAGTTAGTTGAGGCTTCCACAAAATGGCTGTGGGCCCTGAAAGACCCTTCTGTTCACAGTTTGGTTTTAAACTGTTTGATCTGCCTCAAGGACACTGCTGTTCCCATCATGCTTTAAATTTTGTCTCCCTCTTCAAACAGTTTTAAGTGGGTGAGCTTGAGAGCTCTGTTGCCCCTCCCCCCTGACCCACCTGACCTGAGTTCAGGGTTAGAACACTCTGCATTTAGTTTCCACTCTGGTAACCAATATCTAAGTCTGTCTAGGTCTCAGACTTTGTAATATTGAGGATCAGAGCATTTATTTTGTCACCCACCTCTCAGTTCTGCTTTTCCTTCACAGCCTGCTGTCTGTGTTATGAGGGGTCAGGAATCAGTGCCTGGCTCCTTTCAACCATCTTCTCAAACCTCAAATCTTTCTTGAGTTATTTTTTATTATTGGTGATCATAGTATAATAATATTTAGGGATCTAAAAGTCAGTGATAAGCATTAGGGACAGGGTGTGTGAACCTGCTGAAATTGTTTATACATTTCTTCCTGCAGTGTTCATCAGGATATCAGTAGAATCCTTCACCTAAAGAGAATTTGTTATCTGCATTAGGCGCTCGTTTCTTTGAGGGCAGAGTACTAAACCTTTAGATCATATTGACTTCAAAACTTACAAGTTGGTAGATTTAAATTTAGAACCTATATCCCTGCAGCTAAGCAGAAAAATATCCCTGAACATTTAAACTTCATCTTTTTAATTGAATAATTAGCCATTCTGAGTGCTTAATCCCTGTCAGTGATCCAAATAAATAGAAAGCAGAGCTTTCTATTGATCAAGATGCAGTTAGGAAAAAAAATCACCTGGTTTGAAATCAGGCAGATAAAAATTTTAATTTCTACCCTGCTGCTTGCTTATGTAGTGATAGGCAAATTAACCAATCTAAGCCTCAGTTATGCCTCTTATAAAATGTAATGATTAAAATTTTATCACAAGCTATTGATTTTTATCTCTTAAACACTTCTCAGATGATACTCTCCCCACTCACTCCCACCCTCACTTTGGTTACCGTCATCTCTTGCCTCCCCTCACTGCAGTAATTTCATTATTCTTTCTGCTTCCATTATGGTCAGTGGCTATCGCTCACCGCGAGTGTACTAACAAACAGCTCTCTCTTCACACACACACACACACACACACACACACACACACACATACATACATACACACACATATACACACACACCAAATTAATAAAAATAAATAAATTTAAAACTCACTTATAGTTTTTGCCGATTTCAGTGACATAAATACTCCTAGCTTTGGCCACCATGTGATGTCATTGAACACTGAGCTGGGGAAGAGATGCAGCCAGTGAGCCCTGTGGAACCAGGGAACCAGCTACTGCTCACGTGTAGTTCTGCATCCCTCACCTCAGGTTATAACCAGCTTAGTCCTGTGAGATAAAACTATGCATAAAACACTGTCGACCTCTTGCTAGTTATTGGTGATGTTTCCCCTGTTCATATTTTTGAGACTAATTTAAAAAATTTCACCAGCAGAAGACAAAAAATATGAACATGAGAAATATTATATCCATCCTTAATACTATCTTAAATAGAACCTAAATGTAACTTGTTAGAAAACCCTTTTGACTAATTTCAAATTACAGGTTAAAAGGAATTAACTAATTTATTAAAGTGCAACATATGCTTCATAATATCATAATAAGAAATTATAAAATAATGCCTTACTGTGCTTAATACACACACACACAAACACACACACAAGCGATTAACAAATGATTTTACTAATTTCAACTATAGTTTACTATAGCAAGAAATAAAAAATTTTCCCAAATAAAATGAGTAAATGGAAAATGGGGCTGAGTTGAAAAAATATATATCCATGCTCATGACATGTCTTAGCTTTGCTTTATGAAATAGGATCTAATATTGTTTTTTAACAATAATTAAATTAATTTCCTCTTTCACTCCATATCTATCTCCTGATGTAATAAATCAGTAAATCAGAAACCTTAAAATAGGAAACTATAACTTCTTAAACTCTAGAGGCAATTTTTGAGAGCAGAAGATTACCTTTCCTGTACATATGCCTTCAACCTCCATCCTCTGAAAGAACAAGGGAGATAGGGACAGGGACAGGGACAGGGTTGGGAAGAGAGGGATTTAAACATCCAAGCATGAAGTTAAAACTCAGGGAAAACAACTGTTTAAAGGCAGCTAGAGAAAAAAAAAGTAGAACATATTGCAATCTTGGTCAATTAGTAGAATTCTCCATGTGCATTCCTCCTCCTCCTCCTCCTCCTCCTCCTCCTCCTCCTCCTCCTCCTCCTCCTCTTCTCCTTCTTTTTTAGTGTTTCATTCTTCAATTATATTGAAATGAAAAGGAAATATTAAAGTAAGGACTAAAATTCTTTATCCTTCTGTCTTCCAACCATAGCCTCTTGGGGAACCAATATTAGGAGTTTAATGCATGTACTAATTATTTTCCATTTGTCCACAGACATACACTCTGCTCTGTAACAAAATCAAAAAAAGAAATATTCTGTTTTATCATACTAATTAAAAGCATAAACTCTAGATATAAAATGCCTAAGTTTTAAACTCATTCATATCATTTTTAACTGAGAAAATGTGGGCAAAAAAAGTATAAAAATGGCTAAAAATCCACAAATTCTTAAGGCAAATAGGAAAGGAGAAAAAGGAGAGTGGCACTCTCAAATGCAAAAAAACATATTGCAAAGCAATTGTAATCAAAATATTATGGTACAGAAAACCAAAACAGGCCACTGAAGAATTTGATATTCTGGGTTTTTTCAGATATATAAGGAAATGAGCACCTAGGAGCACAAAGAACTGTATGGGTGTCAGTGTTCATATGAACAGTCTATACAATAAATTTCCCAACACTTTTGATCAGGAAATTCCTATATGAGAATTAAACTCTAGCCATACTCCCAATTTTGTGTGCAAAACATGTCACCTTAGAGGAATATAAATTCATTTCTTCACATATATCAGGGCACTTATTCATCTACCTTCTGCTTACAGGTCATTTGGACCAGTATTTCCAAATTCAGGGCAACCCTTCTCCTAGGCTTCTTTTCCTTAAAGAATATTTAGCAGATCAAAACAACAACAAAAATAATAAAAATAAAAACAATAATAATAATCATTTCCTATCATCAGATGCAAATCTGTAACCTTTGTGGAAAGGATCAGTGCTAGATTTCCCTTTCTGTGGCTAACATGCTATGCCAACTATCCCTGAACCTTTCTTTCTCTATTACAGAAAGCAATGTGAAAATTCTCCCATGAGTTCCCCATAGGTTTTCTAGCTATAATTCAATGGAAAAGTCATATAAAATTTATTGAGATCTCTGACATAGATTGTAAACATAGCTATTCAAAGCATTCTACTGTTAAAATATTATATATGTTCCAGACTACAATTCACCAAGACTACTGATAGAATCATGGCTGTTTCTCACTTGTCTACAAGCACAGTATTGGTATTTACCAAAACCATGGATAGGGTCACCAGAGGAGAGTAGATGACTATAGCACAGTGTCAGAGTTTCGCTCACACACACAGGAGGTGATGGTGAATGGTATTACCAGTTGCCTCTTTGCCAAATGACAAAAAGACATACAAGATATACAGAAAATTTATAGAAAAATTTAGCCATAATGTCTCTTTCAGCTGGACAACTTTGCCTTATTTTTATGCTGAAAATAGTGAATAGTGAAAAGCCAAAAAGGTTTTCCAGATACAGAAAATATCCTGTTCATTAGCCCTAAGTGGACAAGTATCTACAATTATCACACAGTCCCAGAAGGTGAACATCTTCTAGAGGCGAGGTTGTTACTTTGTTTAAGGATAGCTTTCTCACAAAGGACAATCATGAGGAATGTATCCAATTTAAATTGAGCATTCACTGGCTCCCATAAGCAACATAGATTTTCACCGGACATCAGGCACTGTTATGATTTGTATGTGACGTATTCCCCAAAAGTTCATGTGGGAAACAATGCAAGAAGATTTAGAAGAGAAATGATTGGATTCTGAGAGCCTTATCCCATTCAGCAGATTAATCCCCTGATTGGAATAACTGAGGGGTAACTGAAGGTGGGTAGGGTGTGGCTGGAGGAGGTGTGCCCTTGGGGTAGGTATTTTGTGTCTGGCGAATGAAGTCTCTCTGCTTTCTGATCAAAAAGCTGCCACACTTTTCTTCCATGATGTTCAGGCTCACCTAGAGCCCTGGGGAATTGAGCTGACTGTGTATAGACTGAGACCTCTGAAACCATGAGCCCCCAAATAAACTTTTCCTTTTCTACAATTGTTCTGGTCAGTCTTTTAGTTACAGCAGCAAAAAAAAGCTGACTAAAATGTGCACCACAGTAAATTATTCATTGATTAAAGAATTAAAGAAAAAAAGGGCATGACATTATCTGTCAGTGAGCATCAGATATTTGTAGCATCCTTCCTATTGTAGAAGCTGCATCCAGTTAATGTATGGTCATATAACTATCTCTGGCTTATCAAATGTAAACACAAATGCCTTATGTCACTTCCAGGTCAAAGCAGTTGAGTTAACATGCTGGGTTGGGGTGTTGCTCAGTGGTAATTTCTGCCTAGGATGCCCAATACTCTGTATTCAACTCCCAGCACTGGGGGAGGAAAAAAAAAGTCAACATGCTTTTTCTCTTTTCCTCCCTTCATTTGTCACAGTAATTTGGAAGCTCTGACTTCCAGATGGCAGTTACAAGATTTAGTACTGACCTATGTCAGACCTTGTTTGGAAAAAACTATGTATTTGTATTGTGTTAATTTATTTACATGCTGTGGTCAATTTGTTATTGCAGTATGGTATAGTTTATCCTGACCAACAAAATGGGTAAATAGTTTTATAATCTGTTCGTGGGGAAGGACTTTGTAGCTATGAAACTAAAAACAGAAGCTAAATAACGAGATTTGACTACCCAAAATTGGTTACTATTGTATGCCAAAATACCAAATATTAAATCACTAAGGAAAACATTTCAAATATATGTAACAAAAAGTTTTATTATCTCATATGAAGAATTCTCAAAGGTCAATACAAATTACATATAGGAAAACATGCTATGAAGATTTTAAGATATATCACTAAGAATTACCTCTTATTGCTTGTAACACAGACCAATATTAATCAAGTAGAAATTTATCTTTGATGTAAAAGAAATTTAGAGACAAGAGATCTAGGACTCTTAAGATTTGGAACCTTTCCAAACAAGGTCCAAATTTCTAATTATTACTCTGTATCCAGACTGTTTCTTTTTTTTTTTTTTTTAATTATTGATATGTAGTTTCCATTGACAAGGTCAATCCTGACCTAATTTGGCTACTGAGGTTCAAACCATCTTGTTTACTTTCAAGAAATTTCAGTAAGGATTTTCCATACTCCAAAATTTATATCTCATTAGCCATCTCTGTCTTCAGGACTACTGAAAAATTCCCACTGTTATGTTAATGATTAAGGGAAGAACAGACACCATGTAGAATATACATCTTTGTTCAACCAAGCATTGATGTCTTCTATCATAAAAAGAAAATACAAATTTTTTTTCCCTAAAGAAGCAATCCCAATATCACATCCAGTTATGGCATCCATCCCCAAATCCAGGAGATCTGGTAAACACGAAATCCCTTCCATTGAATCTGAAGAAAGTATCTCCTAGTCCTTAAGTCTACAGACAAAAAGAAAAAGACTTTGTATCTACGTTCAGCACTCACTACAGTAAACCCAAAGAGAAAACAAACCCTGGGGCCAAAACAACCAAACAAACAGGAAAATATCCCAAACAGAAAAAGTAAGAGTGGAAAAACACAATAATCCCTCCTCCTGATGGACAAGAATAAGAAAAGTGCCCAGTCCCTTAGCCATTTGGAAACCCCAACTGAAAGGATCTTTTTGGTTCACTGTTCTCCAAGGCCTCTAGTTCAGCCCTGTGAGGTGGGCACCTCAGGTCATTTCCCTTCTAGCAGCAGCATAATTTCCAGCCCATGTTGATAATGATTCAAAAGACCACAGGTTATTTTAGTAGGTAAAACAGTGACAATTGAAGGCCAGATTTGTATTACTCCTGGCAAGATAATTTTCTTAAAAATATATGAGAATTTTCATTACTTCAATTCTACTTTATTTCATGAGTACTATCTACAGGTAAAAAATCTCATCTGGACATAATTTTTAGATCTGAAAACTCTCTTTTACTTTTCAGCTTCTGTTCTTTGTTTCAGTTGGAAGCCTGCTTTAATTAGGCAAATTTATGAGGAGTGACAATTTAGAATGACAAAGTAGGAAAGGAGGTCAACGTAAAGTTTGACAAAAAGATTTGAGTAACAGAGTAAGATCACGGTAAATTCTACAATAGACAATACTGTAATTCTTGCTTTAATTTGCTTTAGTTTTGTAAATAAATATTTTATGCACCCTAATGAACATGAAAGTTGTAATACTTTCATTTCTATAAAATTTTGCAATAGGAACAAATTATTTTAATTTTGCAATAAAGTTGTTTATCTTATATAAGGCCAAAGATATATTTCTAAAATTAGTAATCATTATGAGAAAAATCAAGCCAATTGGGTATAATGATTAATAAATTTTTAAAAGTAACAATTATGAAAGCTGGTGGGAGAGAAAAATAGCAGAAACACTTTCATAGAAAGTGTTTTCTTAAGATACCACTATCATTATATTCAGAAAATTAAAGTAACAGTTTTTATTATCTACATTTTTTCCAATGAGATTTTAAAACAACCACTTCAAATTAGCTGTATCTAAGCAACCATCATTTTCTTACTCTCATAACAATGGACATTACCAAATACCACATTTTTTAATTAACCATGATTTTGAAAGATATTACCAATGTGTCAACAAAGCTAGATTATTTTAAATTTCTACATAATCACGTATGCATGTCAGGTTTTTACACCTTTAAGAAAGCACATAATATATTATTATATCAATTAAAGAATATGAATTTCATTGCAACATATATGTTTTGAGGGAAAGTATCAAACTACAATGATAAAAATATGATATAAAGGATTTGTTTTGTAAAATATCAACTTTTATTTCATGGACTAATTCGGTAAGATACTATTAAGATACAATATTAATATATTGACTGAAATCATTCACTTTTTATACTTTTCACTGGAATTGGACAAACTGAGCTGCTGCTATATCAGTATTGCCTTGAATACATTATATGCACACTGAAGTTTGAGAAACACTGCATTAAAATTTCTAAATTGAAGGGGAAATAATGAAAAGTAATTAATCAAACAAGCTTGAAGTATATAAAATACAGGGATATTTGCTGTATTAATTTGTGCAAGCTGCCAAAACAAAATACCACAAATTGGGTTGCTTTAACAACATAGACTTCCTGTCTTATAGTTCTGGAGACAAAATGTCCAATATCAAGATCTGTCAGCAGCACTGGTATTTTCTGAGTATTATGAGGAGAATCTGTCTTATTCCTCCCTCCTAGCTTCTGTTGGTTCCCAGGAAATCTTTGGTGCTCCTTGGCTTGGAGCTCCATTGCTCTGATCTCAGCCATCATCTTCACCCAGTGCCACCCTGTTTTTGTGTTTATGTCCATTTGTCTAAATTTGCTCTTTTTATAGTACTCATATTGAATTAGGACCCACTCTAATGACTTCATTTTTCCTCATTACCTCCCAAAAGATACCACTTGCACATGAGATAATATTCTTGAGGTTCTGGAGGCCAGATCTTCTATATATCCCTGTTAGGATAGTGCAATTCAACTGATAACATGAATATTTATAAAAATATTTAAAACATGTAAACTTTACATATGAAATGAACCCCCACAGAATGTGTCATTTCCTCAAAAACATATCTTTTGAGTTTCCTTTCTTCTTTAAAAGGAATATGAGAGACAGAACAATCACTAAAGAATCTGGATTAAGCTCACTGTCACTAATTACATCATGATAAAAAAAAATTATAACCTCCTTGTACTTCAATTTTCTGTCTCTCAAAAAAAAATGGACTCACAGGGATGATTTCTAAGGTAACATATATATACTTCTTTTTCTCAATTTAGAAACAAATACATAGATATGGTTAGAAATCATACCTCACACATTATGAAAGTATTTGTTTATGAAATTTAAGTTATCATCCATTCAAAACTCTCAGCAACCCATATGCAACTACCATGAGCAGTTCCTCCCCCCACACACACACAGGAAGACATAATGTACACAAGTTTTCTCTTTTTGTTATTACTTTATATTTTTTAGATATACATGACAGTAGAGTGTATTTTGACATAAAAAATACATACATGGTGTATAGTTTATTCTAGTTAAGATCCAATTCCTGCAGTTATACATGATGTGGAAATTCACACTGATGCATTTGTATATGTACATAGGAAAGTTGGGTGATTCATTCCACTATCTTTCCTATTCCTATCACCATGCCTTCCCTTATTCCCCTTTGTCTAATCCACTGAACTTCTATTCTTCCCCTCCCTATCCTTTATGTGTGTTAGTATCCACATTATCAGAAAGAACATTCAACCTTTGGTGTAGGAGGATTGGTTTATTTCACTTAGCATGATAATCTCCAGATCCATCCATCTACAAGCAAATGTCATAAAGCCCTTCTTTTTTATGGCTAATAATCAACAGATATGTAAATGTTCCATATTTTCTTTATTCATTTATCTGATAAAAAGCACTGGGGTTGGTTTCATAGCTTAGCTATTGTTAATTGAGCAGCTATAATCATTAATATGGCCAAGTTTTCTGAGGAATCTCCATACAGCTTTCCACAGTAGTTGCACCAATTTACAGTCCCACCAGTAATGTATGAGTGAAAGCTTTCCCCCACATCCTCTCCAAAATTTATTGTTATTTATATTCTTAATTGTTGCCATTCTGACAGGATATGAAATCTCAATATAGTTTTAATTTGCATTTCTCTAATTGCTGGAGATGATGAACATTTTTTCATATATTTGTTGACCCTTTCTATTTCTTCTTCTGAAGTGCTTATTCAGTTTCTTTGTCATATATAGACTGGATTATTTGGGGGATTTTGGTACTAAGTTTTTGAGTTCTTTATATAACCTGGAAATAAATGCTCTCTGAGATGCAGGTGGTAAAAAACTCCCATTTCTATAGGCTCTCTCTTTATGTTCTTGATTGTTTCCTTTTCTGCAAAGCTTTAGTTTGATACCATCCATTTACTGATTCTTGATTTTACTTCTTGCACTTTAGGAGTCCTGTTGAGGAACTCAGTTCCTAAGCAGAAATGATGGATATTTAGGCCTACATTTTCTTCTAATAGGTGCAAGTTCTCTTGTCTAATACCTAGGTCATTGATTCACTTTGTTGAATTTTGTGCAGGATAAGAGATAGGACTCAATTTCATGCTGTACATATGCACTTCCAGTTTTTCTAGTACCACTTGTTGAAGAGGCTATCTTTTCTTCAATGTATGTTTATGGCACCTTTGTCTAAGATGAGATATCTGTATTTAATTGGGTTTGTCTCTGTGTCTTTCATTCTAGTCCTTTGGTCTTCAGGTATGTTTTTGTGCCAATACCATGCCATTTTTGTTACTATAGCTCTGTAGTGTAATTGAAAGTCTGTTATTGAGATGCCCCTTCCTTCACTTTTCTCACTAAGGATTGCTTTGGCTATCTGGGGCCTCTAATTTTTATAAATGAAATTCATGACTGCTTTTTATATTTCTTTGAAGAACATCATTGGAATGCTAATAGGAATTGCAATAAATCTGCATAGCTCTTTTGGTAGTATTGCCATTTTGACTATATTAATTCTGCCTATTCAAGAACATGGGAGATCTTTCCATCTTCTAAGTTGTTCTTCAATTTCTTTCTTTAGTGTTCTGTAGTTTTCATTGTAGTAGTCTTTCACCTCTTTTATTAGATTCTCAAGATTTTTGCTTTTTTTTGAGGCTAATGTGAATGTGATTGTTCTAATTTTTAAGCTGATTCATCCATCATTGGTGTGTAGGAATGCTTATTTTATATCCTTGTATTTGCTGAATTTGTTTAATAAGAGTTCTAGAAATTTTCTAGTGGGGATTTTGGGGTCATTTAAAATATAGAATAATATTGTTGGCAAATAGGAATAGTTTGAGCTCTTCTTTTCCTATTCATATAGCTTTAAATTTTTTTTCCTAATTGTTCTACATACAGTTTTAAGGACTATGTTGAATAGAAGTTAGTAAAGGAAGGCATCTCTATTTTGTTCCAGTTTTTAGAGGGAATGCTTTCAGTTTTTCTCAGTTTAAAATGATGCTGGCCTTGGTTTTGTTGTATACAACTTTTACAATGTTGAGGTATGTTCCTACTATCCCTAGTTTTTCTAATATTTTATACATTAATGGATGCTGTATGTTGTCGAATGTTTTTTCTGCATCTATTGAGATAATCATATGATTCTCTCTTTAATTCTACCGATGTAGGAATTATTTTTATTGATTTCTGTATGTTCAACAACCTTACATTGCTGGGATGAATCCCGCTTGATCGTGGTGTGCTATCTTTTTAGTTGTTTTTGTTTGCTATTTGCCAGTATTTTATTAAGATTGTTTGCATCTATGTTCATCAGGGAGTTGGTCTGAAGTCTTCATTCCTTGATGTGTCTTTGTCCTCTTTTAGTATCAGAATGATACTAGCATCATAAAATGAGTTTGGAAGTATTCCTTCCTTTTCTATTTCATGGAATAATTTGAGAAGGATTGGTATCAGTGCTTCTTTGAAGATTGGTAGAACTTGGCTGAGAATCCATCTGGTCCCATGCATTGATGATAGGCTTTTGATGCCATCTTCGATTTCATTGCTTGAAACTGATCTGTTTAAACTTTCTATGTCCTCTTGATTCAATTTGGATGAGTTATATGTCTTTAAAACTTTGTTTATGTCTTTAAGATTATTTGAATATTATTATTATTTTCAAACTATTATTATTGTTTATAAACTATTATTTTCAAAATAGTTTCTGATTAACTGTATTTCAGTAGTATTCATGGTGATATTTCCTTTTTCATCATGGATTTTAGTAATTTGTTTTCATTTTTCTTTCTCGTGATTAGCTTGGCTAAGGGTTTATCAATTTTATTTTTTCAAAGAAACAAATTTTGTTTCATCAATTTTTTTGAATTTTTTTGTTTCAAGTTCTTCATTGATTTGTGCTCTGATTTTCAATTATTTTCTGTCTTCTACTGCTTTTTGTGCTGATTTGTTCTTCTTTTTCTAGGGCTTTGAGATGTAAAACTTCTAAGATAAACAAAAATTAAAAGAATTCACAACTAGAAAGCCTGCACTAAAAAAAATATTAAATAAAGTAGTTCATGAAGAAGAAATGAAAAATAAAAATGAAAACCAGCAAGGAAGAAACTACACTAGAAGAATAGTCAATCAAAAGAGAAACTAATTCAAATTAAAAAAACAAAATAATTCAAAGTGTCAGGGAATAAAAAACATTTCTCAAAAACATCATTGAATGTAAGTGACCTAAACTCATCAATTAAAATACACAGATTGGCAGATTAGATTAAAAAACAAGACCCAAACCAGCAGACCCACTCCAGAGCCCAGACATTGGCCTAGGACTGCCCTCACCAACCCATGCATGAGCCCAGGCCCAGGTTAGGACCAGGTCCACCCCGTTGACAGGCTGACCAACACCGAAGCTCAGCCCCAAGCCCAAGATTGCCCCCACTGACCTGCTGACCTACGCCAAAGCCAAGGCTCAGGCCAAGGACCTCCCCCACTGACCAGCAGATGTATATGGGAGCCTGGGCCCAGGTCAAGCTGAGCACCAACCTGTGGGCCCACTAGGTAGCCCACCTCCAACTTTGGACACTGCAACCATCACCATAGCCTTCCCCACACAGTAGCCTCCACCTTGCCACAACACACAGGACCTAGAGCAGCTACATCTCTGAACAGGCAGCCAAAAGCAAGTGCCCACCCTTTCAGCCCCATCTCTGAAAGTGGTTGTACCCATCTTTAAACTCCCCACTGCTATCTTGAGTAACCTACGCTATGCCACCACCACCTTTAGTTGCAGTAGCACCCATCACAGGACACAGGCAGAGAATGGAAGACCAACACCAAGGTGAGGTACAGATAATCTGCACAGATACTACAAGATTATAGAGTAGAAACTGTAATACCTCGGATCCGAATTGCAAGAAAAGAAAACACATAGACAACATGAAAAAACAAGGGAAGAAAGTGCCCCAAACAAACAAGAATACTACAATAATAGAATCCATGGACAGCGCAATTGATGGAATGGCAGAGGAGGAGTTCAGAATATACATGATTAAAATGATCTGTGAATTGAAGAATGACCTAAGTAAGCAAATACAGACAAAAACTGATCACTCCAACAAAGAGATAAGAGAGCAAATACAGGCAACCATTGATCACACCAATAAAAAGATAAGGGAACAAATACAGGTAGAAAAAGGTTACTTCAAGAAAGAGATAGAAACTCTGAAAAAAAAAGTGATCAGAAATCCTTGAAATAAAGGAAACAATAAACCAAATTAAAAAAATAAATAGAAAGCATCACCAACAGACTAGATCACTTGAAAGACTGTATGTTAGATAGTAAAGATAAAGTATACAATCTGGAAAATAAAGTTGACCACACAGTGAAGATGATAATAAACCATGAACAGAACATCCAAGAATCGTGAATAGCATCAAAAGATTCAATTTAATATTTATTTTAATAGAAGAAGGCACAGAGATTCAAAAGAAAGGAATGTACAATTTATTCAATGAAATAGTATCAAAAAATTTCCCAAACATGAAGAATGAATTGGAAAATCAAATGCAAGAGGCTTATAGGACATCAAATGTACAAAATTACAACAGATCTACACCAAGGCACATTTTAATGAAAATACCTAGCATACAGAATAAGGATAGAATCTTAAAGGCCACAGGAGAGAGGAATCAGATCACATATATGGGGAGACCAGTTTGCACCTCAGCAGATTTTTTAACTCAGACCCTCAAAGCCAGGAAATCCTGGAACAACATATACCAAGCTCTGAAAGAAAATAGATGTCAATCAAGAATCTTACATCCAGCAAAATTAAGCTTCATATTTGATGATGAAATAAAAACCTTTTATGATAAATAAAAGTTAAAAGAACTCACAGTGAGAAAGTGTGAACTACAGAGAATTCTCAGCAAAATATTCCAGGAAGAGGAATATTTGGAACAAAATAAAAAAGAATAATAAAAATCACCAAAGGGAGGAAATACAATGAAAGGCCAATCAAAAGAGAAACCAAGTCAAGTTAAAAACCAAAAACAAACCAAAATGTCCAGGAATACAAATCATATTTCAATAATGACCCTAAATGTGAATGGATTAAACTCATCAATTAAAAGACAGAGACTGACAGATTGGATTTAAAAAAAAAAAAAGACCCAAGAATATGGTGCCTTCAAGAGACTCATCTCATAGGAAAAGACATCCACAGATTGAAGGCGAAAGGGTGGGAAAAAGCATACCACTCACATGGAGCATGTAAACAAGCAGGGGTTTCCATTCTCACATTACATAAAGTGGACTTCAAACCAAAGCTAATTAAAAGGGTTAAAGAAGGACATTTCATACTGCTGGGGATTTTTATATCAACAAGACATAACAATCATAAATATCTATGCTCCAAACAATGAGGCAACTATATATGTCAAAAAAATACTTCTCAAACACAGGAACCAAATAGACCAAACATAGTAATACTGACTTTAATTCACCTTCTCTCACTATTGGATAGATCTTCCAAACAAAAACTAAAAAAGACACATTAAACTCTTAATACAATCAAAAATTTGCACTTAACAGACATATATTGACTATTCCATTCATCAACGAGCAAATACACTTTCTTCTCAGCGGCACATGGACCCTTCTCCAAAACAGATGATATGTTATGCCACAAAGCAAGTCTTAGCAAACACAAAAAAAAATAGAGATATTACCCTTTATTCTATTTGACTATAATGGAATGAAATTAGAAATCAATGATAAAATAAAAAATAAAGCTATTCCAACACCTGGAGACCAAACAATGCACTACTGAATGATACATGGATAGCAGAAGACATCAGGGAGGAGTTAAAAAAAATTCTTAGAGGTAAATAAGGACTCCAATACAACTGATCAAAATCTCTGGGACACTATAAAGGTAGTACTAACAGGAAAGTTCATTGCATTAAGCTCATTCATTAAAAAAAGAAAAAGTCAACAAGTAAACCATTTAACATTACATCTCAAAGCCCAAGAAAAAGAACAAACCAACATCAAAAGTAGTAGAAGACAGAAAATAATTAAAATCTGGGCATAAATCAATGACATTAAAACAAAAGCAACAATTCAAAAAATTGACAAAACAAAAAGCTGGTTCTTTGAAAAAGAAGAATCATATGATTATATAAGTTGATGCAGAGAAAGCATTTGACAAAATACAGCAACATTTCATGTTCAAAATACTAGAAAAATTAGGGATAGCAGGAACATGCCTCAACATTGTAAAATCTATCTATGCTAAACCCAAGGCCAACATCATTCTAAATGTGGACAAATTGGAAGCATTCCCTCTAAAACCTGAAACAAGACAGTGATACCCTCTTTTGCCACTTCTTGAAACTCTAGCCAGAGCAATCAGAATCTGTCAAAAAGAAATTAAAGGGATATACATAAGAAAAGAACAACTCAAACTATCAGTCTTTGCTGACAATATGATTCTATACTTAGAGGACCCAAAAAACTCCACCAGAAAACTTCTAGAATTAATAAATGAATTCAGCAAAATAGCAGGATATAAAATCAATACCATTAATCAAATGCATTTATATATATCAATGATGAATCCTCTGAAAGAAAAATTAGGAAAACTAACCCATTTACAATAGCCTCAAAAAAATTAAAAGCTTGGGAATCAACAAGAGGTGAAAGACCTCTACAATGAAAACTACAGAACACTAAAGAGAGAAATTGAAGAAGGCCTTAGAAGATGGAAAAATCTCCCTTGCTCTTAAATAGGCAAAATTAATATTGTCAAAATGGCCATACTACCCAAAGCACTATACAAATTCAATGCAATTCCAATTAAAATCTCATCATCATTCCTTATAGAACTAGAAAAAGCAATCATGAAATTCATTTGGGAAAAATAAGAGACCCAGAATAACCAAAGTAATCTTTAGCAAGAAGAGTGAAGCAGGAGGCATCACAATAACAAACCTTAAACTGTATCACAAAGCTATAGTAACAAAATCAGCATGATATTGGCACCAAAATAGGCATGTATGTCAATGGTACAGAAATAGAAGACATAGAGACAAACCCACATAAATATAGTCATCTCAAACTAAACAAAGATCTAAAAAAACACACATTGGAGAAAAGGTAGCTTCTTCAACAAATGGTGCTTGGAGAACTGGAAATCCATATGCAGCAAAATGAAATTAAGTCCCTATCTCTCACCAAATAAGTGCCTAACATTACATTTCAAAGTCCTTCCACAAGCAGTCCTGTGGCTCTCTTCAAAACCATTCTCTGCATACATAGTATAATGTTTTAGATATGTGGTATCCCACAAGAGCTCATATGTTAGAAAATGCAAGAAGGTTTAGAAGTGGGCTCTAATAGCCTTAGCTCAACCAGTGAATTAATCCCCTGATAGAAATTAACTAAGTGGTAAATGAAGGCCAGTAGGGTGTGGCTATAGGAGGTAGGTCATTGCGGGTTTACCTCTGGTGTATATCTGGCAAATGAAGTCTCTGCTACCTGTGTGATTTCCTCAGCCACTTTCCTCTACCACACTCTTCTGCCATGATATTCTACCTCATTTCAAATCCCAGGGAATGGAGCTGATGATCTATGGACTGAGACTTCTGAAACCCTGAGCTCCCAAATAAACTTTTCCTTCTCTAATTATGTTTGTCAGGTCTTTTGATCACTGCAACAAAAAGCTGACTAAAACACATATGTACACATAAGTGCTCATTCCCCTTCCACAAATAACGGTATAGTACACATATATTCTGAAGCTTCCTTCTTTGACATTGAATTTTTTTCTTTTTTTAACTGTTTTTTTAAAAAAATAAGTGACATCAGAATGATTATAATTCTTACTACATATATACTGAATCTTTTTATATGGCAGCAACAGCAGCAGCAGCAACTTTCCATTATGTTTAAGTATATTTAGACAAAAACATCCTTAGAGTATATTGGAATAGATCTATAAAAGGAATGCCAGCTTATAAGTTTCTTTAAAACTGCAAAAAAAAAACTATCTTAAATGGTCATTGTTATTTATAAGATTTATAAAATTATTTATAAGATTTATAAGATTAAGAATATAATTTTGTTCTTAATGTTATAACAAACATTTTTGTGATAATTGGCTTCAAGAAAAGTGTAAAAAAATTATGATTGTATTTGAGAAAGAACGCGTCAGTGATATTACCTACACTAATCAGTTCTCCTATCATCTGAAAGCCAAAGGTGTTGAAATCAACACATTCTTAAACAACAGAGAGAATCAAGCATGAAGTTGAGGTAGGATGTGTAACTGAAATAGGTTGGGAATAATTTTGGCTACCTGACCTAAAGAAATCAGCTGAGAAAAGACTCAAGTGGAGGTCCAATCAGTATATGATACAAGAAGGAGGTTAGTTTAGGGAAAAGTGATTCTCTGCAGCCTGACTGTTCAGAAGAACCTTGTATGTCCTCAAAGTCCTCCTCATTAGTCTTTTCCCTTTAGTTCTCCTATCCTGTCAACTACACAAAACTCTGGGCTCTAGGGCAGGGCATCTAATAAAATGTCTGCTTATATAATAGACATCTAATAAATATAGTTTGGCCACATGAATGAACAAAAGGAAAACGCTGGTATCTGGACATTTGACAGCAACTTAGAAAAGATGAATACTGTCCTCACTGTTAATGTTTAATACAATCTGATGTACTTGATTTTATGTGCCTTCAGGGAGAAATAGTTTTAACGTGTTGTTAATTCAGATGAATGGCTGCCTAAAGAAGGCTGTTAGACTCATAATCAAGAATTTTCTCTGTAGTTTGGAGTGAAGAAACAGTTATTACTTGATATTTTCCACCCAGTAACACTACTTTCTACAATTGAAATATATGTGATTATAATATGCAATATAAAATAATATAGAAAGTAATATATGGCTTCTGATTTTATGGTTTCTATTAAGTGTAGTAACTTTTAACTCATCATTACAAATACAGAAAAAAAAAGTAAGTTGCTTTCATTTTTGTATCACTGAAGATAATCTCAACTTCTAGCCCTCATTTTATGTTATCCAAAACTTTTCCCATCAATTTATATTCCCTTCACCTTCTCAAGTGTTGTGTTTAAATTCTGGGAAGCTCTATATTGTGATGAGGTCAATGTGCTTCCCTGGGGTGAAGTGTAGAGTCACGGGAAATCTGCCTTTTCATCATTATCTATCCACTTATACTTGATAATATGCATATTATCCAAACTGGTCTTTTGCACCAGATAAACAGGGATTGCTTCTGTGACTCCATTATTGAAATATTACTTTGAACTTCAATCTGAGAATTGTCTTGTTTGGTTTCTTCATTATATTGCATGCCCTTCCTGAGAAATAAAAAATTGTTCTAATTTTCTGTACCAAAGGATGATTATAAAGGCATTAGTAAAGAACAGAAGGAAGAAGATTCATCAGTTAATACACAAAAATAGGTTTTATCAGTTCTTGACTTATCAGTTCTTAATAGCTAGAATATAAAGTCAATTGGATATCCTCTTCTGTGAAGTGTCTGCTCAATTCCTTAGCCCGTTTATTGATTGGATTATTTGTATTTTTGGTGCTAAGTGTTTTGAGTTCTTTATATATCCTGGATATTAATGCTGTATCTGATGTGCATGTGGTAAGGGTTTTCTCCCAGTCTGTTAGCTCTCTCTTCACTTTATTATTTCCTTTGCTGAGAAGTTTTTTAGTTTGAAACCATCCAATTTATACAATCAATCAAGGAATATATGAAAAATGTTCAACATCTCTAGAAATTAAAGAAATGCAAATCAAAACTACTCTAAGATTTCAACTCCAGTCAGAATGTCAGCTATTATGAAGAAAAACAACAATAAGTGGTGATGAGGTTGTGGGGGAAAAGGCACGCTCATACATTGCTGGTGGGAATGCAAATTGGTACAACCACTCTGGAAAGCACTATAGAGATTCCTCAGAAAACTTGGACTGGAACCACCATTGACTGAGCTATCCCACTCCTCCATCTATACCCAAAAGACTTAAAATCAGGATACTACAGTGACGCAGCCACATCAATGTGACTAAACTGTGGAACCAACCTAGATACCCCTCAATAGATGAATGGATAAAGAAACTATGGTATATATACACAATGAAATATTACTCAGGCTTAAAGAAGTATGAAATTATGCCGTTTGCAGGCAAATGATGGAGTTAGAGAATATCACGCTAAGTAGAGTAAACCCAGCTGGAGAAACATCTCAGCTGGTAGAGTGCTTGCCTAGATGCACAAAGCCCTGGGTTCAATCCCCAGCACCAACCAAAAACAAAACAAACAAACAAACAAACAAAAAACCACTAAATGAAGTAAACAAATTCCAAAAAACAAAAGCCAAATGTTTTCTCTAATAAATGGATGCCAATCCATAATGAGGGAGGAAGGGAAGAATGGATGAACTTTGGATTGGGCAGAGGAGAGTTAAGAGAGGAGTGGGAGTGGAGGGGTGGGAAAGATGGTGGAACGAGACAGACTATTACTCTATGAACATGTATGATTGCAAGAATGATGACTCTGCATTGTTTACAAACAGAGAAATGAAAAGTTGTGCCCCATTTGTATAAAAATAATAAATAAATAAATAAAACTACATTTTTTAAAAAAAAGTTTGTATGGGTAAGGATGCTTGTTTGTTTGCTTGTTTTCCTGTCTTGTTCATTAATAAATCCTTACTGTCTTGAAGATGCCTGGTAAATAGTAGGCACTCAACAAATACTTGTTGAGGAAACACACCTGATGTTTGTTAACTTTACTCCCACATTAGGTACATATTGCATACCTGTATCGATTTTGGATATAATATCAATGGTAGAAATAAACATAGAACACAAATTTAGATTCATCTAATCAAAGTCATTTTGCATATTCACATTCCCAAAGAAGGAGCAGTCAAAAATTCTTAAAATTTGTAGACTGTCTTCCCATTTGATGTATACTCATAAATGACATCCAGCTCATAGAAATAATCTAAAACATTTTAACCTGTGCTAAGTGAATGCTTTGTGTATCTGTTTATCAACTAGAGAAGCAGAAACAGTGGGAGAAAATAGATTCACTACCAAAAAAAAACTGATTGATTACTAAATAATTAGCATATGTATTTATGAGAGCTGCCTAAGCAAATTTAAAGTGGAGAACAAGCAGGCAGGAAGGGAAGCTCACAGAGACTGGAGACCCACAGATACTAAATGAAGCTCCTATATTCTAATTTAAAGACCTTCTCACTGGTTACGTCAGGGCTACCCAGTAGTCTCCTTTCTGAGTAATATAAAGCCAGTTGATTAGAAACTTTAACAATATCTGCAAAATCCCTTTACTGAAACACCCGGATTGATGTTTGGTTCAGCTACTAGGAAAAGGTTCTTATTTGTTTGATTTTTTGCTAGAAAATGATTGTTGTCTTCCTTCTGCCCTACTTATTAGAGAATATCTCTGGCAATTTACTCTTCCTAGAAATAAATTAGAAATGAAATTTTGAAGAATGTAGTTTAGCCTAGCTAAACTAACACATTACAAAAACATCTATATGGTAAACAATGGAATTATAATAAAAACTGTGGCATGGACCCTCCCTTCCAGAGGCTCTCATTTTATTAGAAAATACCCACATGCATTCAAATAATTATGAACAGTAATTCTAGCAACCCTGATGCTAACATACCCACCTTAAAGATACTGTAATGGAAGAGAAGAAAGAAATGATCGATTCTATCTTCTTGTTATTTAAAGGATATATAGTCCAGATTATTTTGCATCACAAACCATCTCATGGCCTTTTTTCTATTTTTAGGATCATCCCCTACTGATCTCACACTCTGATCTGCTTGCCTGTTCTGGTTTAATATGAGGTATCCCCCCAAAAAGCTTGTTAATGCTGGAATATTCAGAGATGAATTGATTAGATTATGAGCTCTGTAACCAAATCAGTACATTCTAGTTTGAATGACGGGGTGGTAACTGTAGGCAGGTAGAGCTGAGGAGGTGGATTCCTGGGTGCATGCCCTAGAAGGTTCATCTTCCCTGTAGCCCCTTTCCCAACTCTGTTTACTGATCCCTCCTTGAGCTGTGAAGCCCTTCCCCCAGGATGTTCTACTTCACCTTGGTCTCAGATCAATGGAGTCAGCTTTCTGTGGCCTGAGACCTCTGATACCCTGAGCCAAACTAAACTTTTACCCCTCTAAGTTTTTCTTGTTGGGTGTTCTGGTCATAGCAATGAAAAGGTAACTAAAACCCTGACTATCTTACTTTACTGTGCTCAATATTTTTTTTGAGCTCCTTCCCCTTTTTCTCTAGTCTGACTGCCTATCTTCCGCTCCTCCTTCAAGGATCATCATGATTTATCTCTTCTCTGGGAAAAAAAATCATTGGAAATATGTATATGACAAAAATAAGAAGTTCTATAAATTTCTAGCAATCTGGAACTTTATTTGATCCAAATCAAGAAGAAGCATCATTTTCTTTATAATAAGTCATAAATGAGGCACATTTCAAGGAAACATTTGGACTTCTGAAGAGTGGGCTTAAATTAATACAGAGCCTGCCATGGATAAAACTTAGAGATAAGAAGTAAACATCAAGAGGAATTAACACATTTGTCCAAGGAGAGCAGGAAAAGGGTTCTAAAACCATAGAAATTCCTATGGCTTAAAAGACTACCAAAAACATTTTTCACTCCCTCCTTTTAATGACATAGAAACTAAGAAACCAAGATGTGAATAATCTCCAAGATTAACTAACCTAAATGATAAGCAGTGAGACAAAGAAAACAAGAGAGATGGACATGCTAGGAAACTATGGTAAAATTTCACAATATTGTGAAATTTGTAATACTACATAAAATTTGCAAAAACAACATGTTAAAGCTTAGTAGATATTTCTCTTTCAATTTAATTTATCTTTGTTTTAAAAGTTTTGATAGAAGCTATAATCTAGTACAGGGGTATTTTATCATTCTTTGGCAATATTAAAGCATTAAAGCCACCACATTTTAAATAGGTTCTCATTTCTCCAACAAAAAGTATAATTCTAAAACCAAGCAAAAATTTTAAATAACCATATATCCTAAAAAATTAAATATTTTGGTAAAATTAACATGAAATTTTGATTGAGAAAACAAGTTTTCTATTTTGAAAAAGCAGACAGAAAATATGTACTTCCATAAGAAAGAAACCTACTATAAAAATCCTTAGCTTCTCTGTAACATGAAGGATTAAACATGGATTATATATTCAGTCAGGCACCAGTGGAAGAAACTGCACTTTCAACTAAAATAGTACAAGTTTGCAGAACTTAAGCATAGTATTACAGCTTGTAGACTGATTTTTTTAATGTCGTGTAAATGTTATATCATCTAACTTCTGATTGCCAAAAGCAAGAAAATATCCCATTAAGTATGAGTTCAAACACAGCATTTAGTCTTCCACTTAAAAATGTGGAAGTTGGAAAGCCCAGTGACATTCAGCTGTTCCATCTTATAGTGGTTCTGGTTTCACATAACTGAAATTCACTTGGCCTTTCTTTATGGTTGCAGCTATAAGCTTTAAGTCCAAAGTAAGAAAGAAGAGGTTAAGAAAAATAGAGGGTTTTTGTTTGTTTGTTTGTTTGTTGTTTTGTTTTGTTTTTGAGTAGCTCAGGAGAGGAAAATCTTCCCAGCTGCCTCATGTGGTAGTTTGTAAAAATAACCATTTGTTGCAACTCCATCTATCAGGAGGTGGACTCCATTTCTAAAACCCTCAAACCCATGCTGTGACTTGCTTTGGTCAATAGAAGGCTCAGAAGTGATGAGTTTTAAGGCAGAACCTCAAGAAACTGCACATTTCTACTATTGGCTTTTTAAATTTACAGTGTGAAAAGGCTTAACATCATCTAGTTGAAGAAAGACATTGGACACAGGAAGTCATTCTTTTTGCCCTGGCTGACAGATTACCAAATGCTAGACATGTGAATGTGGTTGTGCTAAATCCTACAACTGGCTTCTCACCTGCCAGATGAACACAGGCCAGATCACCACCAGATCCTGGACCAGAACCACCACCAGTAGAGTCATAGAACCGTGAAGCATAGAACCGTGATTTATTAATCATTGCTACTCAAAACCACTAGGTGCTACAGTTTACATATAGGTGTCCCCCAAAAGCACTGTGTGAGACAATACAAGAATGTTCAGGGGTGAATGATTAGATTATGAAAGTTGGAACATAGAAACTAAGAAACCAAGATGTGAATAATCTCCAACGGCTTCCCACAGAAGCTGATGTGTCTGATCTATTACAAATGACTTTTTATAGCAAATATGTACATTTTAGCCCAGGGTACATTAATACCTCCCTTCTAGTAAAAGAAAATATGTGTTGTGTTTATCTGGCTGATAACAAAAACACTTCTGTACTACATGGGCATCTCTTCTGCCTCTTGCTGGTCACAGCAGCATCTATATAAGGCACCCAAATACGATGTTATCAATGTAAGCAAAATAACCAACTAACTTTCGTATAAAATTAGATATTTTTACTCTTACATTAGTGAAGCTTAGAGGAATATCTGTTCAGAAATAATAAAATATCATCCATCTAACCCAATAATGAAATCAAGCAAATGATCTGAAGCTAACCCTTGGAAAAGCATAAGAGGAGTATTTAAAGTGATGAATGGTGTCCTTCCCTTTACCAACAGAGAAAAATAAATATTGCTATGGATTATAACATTTCACTTTTCCATCTCTTCTTACCATTTATTACCAATCTGAGACTGTTCAGAGAGACGGTGTCCTGTCTTCATTCTTGACTATGTCTTATTAACCCAATACTCTCGCTAATAAAAATCACCCAGACATGACTCAACTTCATGCTCTCTTGCTAGTGTTGGCCATGAACATTAGCAAAATCTTTTCGCTCAAATATGATTTTTCTCACTGCAAATTCTTCATTCTTTACAGAGAACCTAAGAAAACTCAAAACATTCATATTAGTAATCCATTCCTCTAAGACATAAAATTCTTCAGAATCTTTCAGGTGTAAAGGACCTAAAACCATTTATGCAGTGTCCCTACTGAAGATTGGTCTGTACTAAGGAGCTGAATCCAACCCCATGAAAACAGTATAAAATTCTTAAAGACCAGCCAAACTGGCATATTTTCCAACTCCACTTTTATGTTAAATATCTATGTCCATTTCCTCTTAACTTTTTTTAGTTATACAGTATTCATTCCTGAGGCTGTAACAACAAATTACCACAATTAATTGATATAATACAATATATATTTACTCTCTGAATGCCAGAAGTCCAAGTTCAAAATTTCATGATGTCAGCTCTTCCTCTGGTGGCTCAGAGGAGACCCTGAGACCCTATCCTTTGCCTTTTCTAGAAATCAGAGATTGTCAGTGTTTTGAGTTGTGCCCACATCACTCCTGTCTCTGATTGTTAGGACACTGCCTCCTCCTCTTCCGTCAATATTTGTCTGCCTCTCTCTTACAAGTAAATTTGTCATTGAATTTAGGGCCCACCTAGATAACTCAGAATTATATTAATTTCTCAAGATTCTTAACTTTAATCACACCTGTTTACATTATAAGGCTTCTCTAGCCTACATCTCCATACTATTCCAAACTCCTCCTGAAAACCAGTTCCAAAGTATTCTAAACCAATGGTCATATATAGTAACAGTAGTAGCCTCATTTCTGTTAGCAATTTCTGTGTTAATAAGCTTTTCATCACTGTGACGAAAATAGCTGATAAGAACAAAGTAGAGGAGGGAAGATTTATTGTTGGCTTATGGTTTCAGTCCATGGTCAACTGGACCGCTTTGAGCCTGAGGAGGGGTAGAACATGATAAAAGGGCACCAGAGAGGAAAGCTTTTCGGCTCATGTCAGCCAGGAAGCAGAGAGAGAGGAAGGGACCAGAAAGATGACCTCTTCCACCAACTAAGCTCTGCCTCCCAGTAATCCACTCAGTTATCAATGCATTAACCCACCAATGAGGTGACTAATGAGCCCTCATGATCCAATCACCTCCCAAAATCCCCAGCTATGCACACACGAGACTTTAGGGGACCTTCTAGATCCAGACCACAACTTCACGATACTCTTCTAATGCTCATGTCCTTCACTTGCACTTTCATGATTTTAACCACCACCTTGGTACTAATGGTTTCCAAAAATATGAGTTTCCTTTATGTTTCAGAATCATTAATTCAATGGATTTAAGACAATTCCTCTTTATTGCTAAAAAGCAACACAAAATTTATGTGAGAAAAATCTAAATTTAATTTCATCTACTCCAGACATATTCTCATTTACTTACATTGAATACCCACACCTCCTTAATATTGGATACTCAAATAAGAAAGTTAGACATCATCTAGCCTTCTTTAACAATTTATTACTAAACCTCACTCATTTTTCATTCTTCCTATTTGGTAAACTTGTCCTCTCTCCTTTATTCACCACATAAGGACATGTTACTGAGGCTCTCAACTATATCAATCAATGTATGATTATAATTATGTATATGTATGTGTATATAAACACAATATACTACAATTATGTTCCTTTTACTCTTACCCATCCAAAGTCCACCCATCACTCTGCTTTGATATGAACTTCCCCAAAATTATATTATTTCCCTGGCTAAAACCTTCGTTAGAACTGGGCACAGTGGTTAGACCTATAATCCTAGCAACTCAGGAAGGCAGAGGCATTGCAAGTTCAACGTCAGTTTGGGTAACTTAATGAGACTCTGTCTCAAAATAAAATATAAAAAGTGCTGAGAATGTTAGATGTAGCTCAGTAGAGAGCACTTTGGTGTTCAATTCCAAGTATAAAAAAATAATGAAAATCTTCATTAATTTTCAGGCAATGAAAACCATTATATGCATTAACCTTTCTAAGCTAACATTCTCTGTTATTATAAATTTGTTTTTCATGATTTAGTTTCTCTAATAGCTTAGTTTCTCTAATAACTACTCTCCCTTGAAGCTTATCTTCTCAGGAAACTCTAGAGTGCCACCTCTTTCTGCCACTATAGATCTTTGTGCATATTTCTGTCAATAAACTTTCCATATTTCATTTAACATGTTTACATTTCGAACTTCTTCTCTAGGCTATAATATCTTAAAATAAATAAACTGTAATTCATCTTTGTTCTCTATCTTTGCACATAGCACATGTTGGTTGATAGTGTATTCACCACAAATATTAGTTTCAATGGACTGTGGAGATGGTGAATAATTAGAATTATTACCCAAGGAATAATTTCACCCTGTATGCACAATCCCTTTGAACCTGCAACTTAGAAATTAATGTTCTGAATTATTCTTGTGTTCTGGCCTTATTGAAAGGAATATATTCCTCTGTGTTCCAAAATAAGTGTTTTAACTTCTTTTGATTGGAAAATTGACTTCCCTAATGCAGGGATATCATAGAAAACAGAGGTCCCCATTCACTACAACTAAGGATACCATGACATTTTTTGTGTATAATCACTAACTTTCTCCTTGCCTACAAAATTCGAGTATATTAAAGTTTAATTACTCCATGCTGATTTTTGAGAAGCATCTTGCATTAAATTCTACATTATGTTTCTAAAATTGTAAAAATTGAGCAAAACTAGAATTTAAAAATTTATGATGTACAGGTCCACTTAAATTGAATATCATGAGTTTTAGAATCAAGTGGAACAGAGTTCAAATATTGAACATAATCATTACGAGTTATATGACTTTTGTAAGTTATCCAAGTTCCTGAGTGTCAGTTTTCCTATCTGCAAAAGAAGGGCCTACTATGTAATTTTAAAGATTATATTAGATGGTTTAGTAGTCAAATAATTATAAATCATTCAATACCAGGTAATTCCAAATTTGTACAAATTCTTTTATATAATTAAAAAGAGGGGACATTTCCTGTGTCAGAGGAAGAGCACAGAGTTGATAATTCACTAGGTGGACTCACAGAGTTCAGCCTACAATCACAGTCACTACTATTATTTATAATAATAAATGAATACAAAAAAATCATTGAAGGAAAAATATCATAGAATAATGTCTAGAGAAAATCATGTACAAACTTAGAAGACTCTTCCCTGTGGAATCACCAGTGCTCAAGTTTTCTTGGGACTGGTGACAGTAGACACCATGTGTAGCACGAACCAAAATTCCAGACCCCAAGAAGGAAAGAAGGTGTTCAGAATTAGTCATGTTCTTTAGACATGGTGAGCCACACTTATCTTTGGAAAGGTGTATATCAGTATAAGAAACAGATTACCATTAAAGTTCACAGAGGTCAGCTAAGGGACAATTCTGCAAGCAGCCTCTTCTAAGGATAAGATTATTCTTATTTAAAAAAAATTAGTTGCAAATGGACACAGTACCTTTATTTTATTTATTTATTTAATTATTATTTATGTGTGGTGCTGAGGATCCAACATAGTGCCTTACACATGCTAGGCAAGCGCTCAACCACCAAGCCACAACCCCAGCCCAAGGATGAGATTCTTAAAATCACTGTTTAACTCTTTTCTATACATTCTCTAAGTCATTTTGATACTCATAGACCATAATGGCTAAGAGCATAATGTGGCCAAAATGCCTGCTTTCAAGGTGCAGCTTTGTTATTTATCAGGCTCTTTAGGCTCCACTTATCCAATAAATGAAATGCAGACATTAGCAGTATTGGTATCATTTGATTGTTGTGAGAAATCAATGATTTATTAAATAGGAAGCATATAAAAGTGCCCCTGACAAATAAAATGCTGGTAGCAATAGCATAAGCATTTGTGGCAGTGGTACTGGTGCTTGGGTTTCAAGAAGGGCAGAATGGTAGGTCAATTTCAACCAGAAACTTAGAAAATTATTTCACTATAGATTAGAAAGTTAATGATAGCAATGTGTAAAATGCATAACATACCTTTATAAAGCCAGGTTTCCTGAAGAAATAAATGATGACTTCACACACACAAAAAAAATGCTACTGTATCCCGAAACATTAAAACAAACTTTGATAAAATTTAACATCCATTTATGATTTTTAAATATTCTAAGCAAACTGGAAGACATTTCTTAACCTCAGAATTACCTATGACAAAAGGCAGAAAATAGTAAAATAGAAAAACTCATAAAAATTTAAAGGTACTTTAAAAATAAGACACAGAACATATTTGTCCTCTTTTTGAATTTTTGTTCAACATCATACTGAAGTTTGCAGCCAGCATAATAAAGAATGAAAAAGAATACGTGTGAAGATTTCAAAGGGAAAAACCAAACTGTCACTATCATTGCTATGTAACAAATAATCTACAATTTATTATACTAGTGAGAAGATATAAAATCAAATGCAAAGATTGATTTTATTCTATAAACCAACAACAAAGTTGGGAAATTGGAATTTTAAAAATACAAGGCACATGGAAATAAATCTAACAAAAAAATCTTCATGTGGAAAACTATAAAATTTCTGAAAGACACTGAAGAAAATTAAAATACGTGAAGACACAAGGAGATTCAAGAAATAGAAGATTAGCTATCTATGCTAAGCCCAAGGCCAACATCATTCTACACAGAGAAAAATTGGAAGCTTTCCCTCTAAAAACTAGAACAAGATAGGAATGCCCTCTTTCACCACTTCTATTCAAAATACTCCTTGAAATTCCAGCCAGAGCAGTCAGACAAACAAAAGAAATTAAAGGGATACACATAGGAAAAGAAGAACTCAAACTATAAGTATTTGTGGAGGACATAATTCTATATTTAGAAGATCCAAAAAATTCCAACAGACAACTTCTAGAACTAATAAATAAATTCAGCAAAGTAATAGGATATAAAATCAATACCCATAAATCAAATGCATTTCAATACATCAGTGATGAATCCTCTGAAAGAGAAATCAGGAAAATTATCCCAATCACAATAGCCTCAGAAAAAGAAAAAACTTGGGAATCAACAAAAGAGGTGAAAGACTTCTACAATGAAAACTAAAAAGGAAATTGAAGAAGACCTTGGAAGATGGAAAGATCTCCCATGCTCTTGGATAGGCAGAGTTAATATTTTCAAAATGGCTATACTAACAAAACTGTTATACAGATATAATGCAATGCCTATTAAAATTCCAATGATATTCTTCATAGAACTAGAAAAAGCAATCATGAAATTCATTTGGAAAAATAAGAGACCCAGAATAACCAAAGCAATCCTTAGCAAGAAAAGTGAAGCAGGAGGCATCACAATACCAGACCTTAAACTATATACTACAGAGCCATAGTAACAAAAACAGCATGGTATTGACACCAAAATAGACATGAAGACCAATGATACAGAATAGAAGACACAGAGACAAACCCACATAAATACAGTTTTCTCACACTAGACAAAGATGCCAAAAAACATACATTGGAGAAAAGATAGCCTCTTTAACAAATGGTGCTGGGAAAACTGGAAATCTATATGTGGCAAGATGAAATTAAACCCCTATCTCTCACCATGCACAAAACTCAACTCAAAGTGGATTAAGGACCTAGGAATTAGACTCTGTACCTAATAGAAGAAAAAGTAGGCCCAAATCTCCATCATGTCGGATTAGGCCCCAACTTCCTTAACAAGACTTCTAAAGCGCAGGAAATAAAATAAAAAATCAATAAATGGGATGGATTCAAACACAAAGCTTTTTCTCAGCAAAGGAAACAATCATTGAGGTGAAGAGAGAGCCTAAAGTATGGGAACAAATTTTTACCACACTCACATCAGATAGAGCACTAATCTCCAGGATATATAAAAACTCAAAAGACTTAATACCAAAAAAAACCCAAATAACCCAATCAATAAATGGGCTAAGGAACTGAACAGTTACTTCTCAGAAGAAGATATATAAGTGATCAACAAATATATGAAAAAGTGTTCAACATCTTTAGTAATTAGAAAAATGCAAATGAAAACTACTGTTAGATTTTATCTCACCCCAGTCAGAACAGCTGTTATCAAGAATACAAGCAATGATAAGGTTGGAGAGGATGTGGGGAAAAATGTACACTCATACATTGCTTGTGGGACTGCAAATTTGTGCAACCACTTTGGAAAACAGTGTGGAGATTCCTCAGAAAAGTTTGAATGGAACCGCCATTTGACCCAGCTATCCCACTCCTGGGACTACATCCAAAGGACTTAAAATCAGCAGACTATATTAACATAGCCACACTAATGTTAATAGCAGTTGAATTACAATAGCTAAACTGTGGAACTAACCTAGATGCCCATCAACAGATGAATGGATAAAGAAACTGTGGTATATATACACAATGGAATATTACTCAGCATTAAAAGAGAATAAAATTGTGGCATTTGCATGTAAATAGATGGAGTTGAAGAATATTATGCTAAGTGAAGTAATCCAATTCCAAAAATCTAAAGGTCGAATTTTTTCTATGATTAGTGGATGTGATCTATGATGGCGAGCGGGGGGGGGGGGGGTGGGGGGGGGGTGGGGGGGGGGTGGGGGGGGGTGGGGGGGGTGGGGGGGGGCAAGGGAGCACAGGAAGAATGGGGGATCTTTGGATTGGGCAAAGGGGAGGGTGAGGAAGAATTATGAGGGTAGGAAAGATCTAGAATGAGATGAACATCATCACCCTAGGCGCATGTGTGCTTGAAAGAATGCCTCGTCTCTACACCATGTACAACCAGAGAATTGAAATGTTGTGCTCCATTTTTCTATGATGAATTGAAATGCATTCTGTTGTTATGTACAACTAAGTAGAACAAGTAAAAATATACATATAAAAAAGGAATATTAGATAATATCTTTTTTAAAAAAACAGAATAAGTGGAATTTCAATTTCAATCAGAAATCCAAAGAGAAGTTCTGGGGGTATACTCAGTGATTGCTTATCGTGTGCCAGGTCTTGGGTTCAATTCCTAACAACACACACACACACACACAACCACACACGCACACTCATCTATACTATACTAGTCACAAAGATCCCAAGAGAGTGTTTCATAAAATTTTAGAAATTGGTTCAAAGTTTTTATGGGAGAGACAAGATACCTCTGAAGAAAAAGAATAAGTGACAAAATCAGTATACCAAAAGCTAATTATAAACTATTATAATAAAGATGATGTGAAAGAAATGTGAAAAAAATCAATAAAATAAACAGCAAACACTGAAACTGATTCAAAACATACAGAGGTATTTCAGTCAGCTTTTTGCTGCTGTGACTAAAAGCTAACAAGAATAATTGTAGAGGAGGAAAAGTTTATTTGATGGCTTACAGTTTCAGAGGACTCAGTCCATGGACAGCAGGGTCCATTTGAGGTGAGACAGATCATCATGGTGAAAGTGTGTGGTGGAGGAAAGGACCTCACATAATGATCAGAAAGCAGAGAGAGAGAGAGACTCCACAGCCAGATACAAATATATATACCCTAAAGGCACACCCCAATGACCCACCTCCTCCAGCCACACCCTACTCAACTTTCATTAACCATTCAGTTAATCCCATCATGGAATTAATTCACTGATTGGGTTAAGGCTCTCATAACCCAATCATTTCTCCTCTAAACCTTGCATTGTTTCACATATGAGTTTTTGGGGGACACATCACATCCAAACCATAACAAGAAGAGTTTACTATGCTATAGAACTACCATTACAAACCAAGAAGAAAATGTGTTATTTGAAATATTGGTGATTTTTATGAGAAAAATTTACTGGATTCCCCTTATTCGTGCCAAACAAAAAAAGCAAAAACATTTAAGAATTTAAATATGAATAAAAAGGCAGTAAAACATCTGTTTAAAATACAGAGAGCCAGGCATGATGACTCAGGCCTGTAATCTCAACTACTCAGGATGCTAAGGCAGGAGGATCTCAAATTTGAGGTCAGCCTTAAACTGACCCTCAAACTGGTGTTGAAGGTAGTCCTCAACACCAACCTGTCTCAAAATTTAAAAAAAAGGGCTGGGATAGCTCAGTGGTAAAACACCCCTGGTTTGCACATGTGCGCACACGTATACACACACAGACACACACACACACACACACACACACATAAACGCAGAGAATGTCATTATTACCTTGAAATAGAGAAGTATTTTTTAGAACTCTAGCGAGATGTATGGAAAGTGGAAGAAAGGAAAGAAAGAAGGGAGGGGCAAGGGGAAGCCATAAGGAAGCAAAAAATCAAAATTTCAGGCTAAGGGTTTCTCTGAAGGAGAGGAAGATGAAATCCAAAGGAGGCATATAAGAGACACCAAAGATACTTCAAGGATGGAATCTATATTTTAGGTTGAATAGTGGGAACATAATTTCATTTCATTTTGATTTTATTATTATTCTTTCACAAAAAAATTGTCTACACATTTTAAACCATTAGGCATGCCTAAACCATTTAAAAATGCTCTAGGACTGATTACTAATTTCCAAAGGAATGAAGCCAAAAGTCTCTATTCTGTGTCAGTTAGAGAAGAAAATGTTAACATTTCCCCAAACTACATTTTTATTCTGCTGCCTGAAAGGAGAAAGGAGGAGTTTTCTATGGATGGAGTAATATAAGAACTCTCATATCTGCTTTGGGGAATTTATTTTAACCAATATATAGTAGATGAAAAACTGCCGATTTTCTAACTTTAGATTTATGCATTGTTACATTTTGTCTGCATTACAACAACCAGTAGGGCACCATATTTTATTCCTGAAGTCAAATGAACTATTGTGTATAAAATCTGAGCTTTTACAAATCTTTCTATAGAATAAAACTCTACCTGTTACAGTTTCAACTATTCCTCCTGGATTCTTCAGGAGAGTATTTCAGTGTCTACAAAGGCAGTGCTCAAGAAATTCAAGTTTGAGAAGAAAATTTAAAATAGCCTCAAAGAGACAGGCTTTATAAATGCTTTCAGGGAGAAAATAGAAATTTAATCAAAATAGCATTTATCTAATAAGCACCTTCTGTTTCATTTACCATGGGTAATCAGAGTAAGTACAATTTTGCTGGCAGCTATGCTACCTATATTAGGTTTATTCAGTTCTGCTCTACTGATACTATAACTCTATTAGAATTCATTTCACTACAAATGTGAAATTAATATGTAACATAGAAACTTGATAAATAACCTATATATCTATAAACTGTCTACTTCCTTAAAGCACGGGTAGAAATAGTCCACCATGACATACCAAGGGGCTATCATGAATTGAAACTTTCCTTCAAACATAAGAACACAATTAAGTTGCGACCTGATTACAATTATTGGCCATCAGAATACTGCCATTCTCATTTCAATACTAGGAGATGGAAGATTTATAAGAGAGTTCCCTAAATGTTGAATTAAATATGTCATTCCATTCCTAACAAACACTCATAAGGAATTCTCAAAGAGAAAGCACAGCACTAGACACTAATACAACCAGCCCAAGTTTTTTTCCAAAATAAAAAAGTGCAAGTACAACATATCCTGATGCTGCTTTATTGCCCAATAAACTACAAGGTTATAGATTAGTCAATCTGATAAATCCACTGATGGTTTTGTGGTTCTATGATCAGTGTGCAAGAATTTTTATAGCTCTGTAAAACATAGGACAGCTTTACAACCCAAGACTAAACCTGTGATAAAGAGGAAAAGAAAAAAAAAGCATACACATATTAAAAGAAAATCCTCAAAAGTCACAGAAAGATGTATTTACACATTAAAACTACACATATCTAGAATCCAGACAACTGCAAAGTACAGATAGTGAGCATATTTTTCTGAGATATGAAACACACATAATTGTCATTCCTCATAATAAACCTAAGGGATTGTTTGATCCTCAGTTCCTTCAGGAAACAAAACATAAATTAAATCTTGTATAGAATTATTACTGTGTTATTTGTATTTTTTATATTCCAGTTCTTTTAAGAACTAAAACCATGTTTCATAATGGTTAATTAAGAGAGTCAATTAAACCATATACCTCATTTTTCCATATTATTTAGGAGCAATAAGACTTTTGCACTAGACACTAATACAACTTGAGAAATTTGAAAAGGGAATTTTAAAGATGCCCCTTCAAAAAGGAGGAAGAGGAAAAGATAAAAGAGACCGTGGGAGAGGAAAGAGGAAGAAGAGGTCCTGGGGTCTGAATTAGAACAGGATATATTCCATGCTTGTATAATTATGTCCTGGTGAATTCTAGTGTCATGTACAACTAAAAAGAAACAATAAAAAATAAGTAAATTTAATAAAAGAAGAGAAAAGGGTGGCAACAAGGATGACTAGCTATAAACCTACTGTTTCATGTACTTTCAAAAATGCCTATAGTCTTTCAGAGTGGTGGTTTTAGCATTCATGTTTATTATGTTTCAAATGTACATGCAAATTTGAAAAATATATTGAAGTTATGGATATATTTAGAACATTTTGAGTTTTTCAACCAATTTACCATATGAAATACAAGACCATTTAAAATAGCATGTGTTTATGTATATATTTTTGTCTCTTCAAAGACTAATTTCGAAGATGACATTTTAAAATACCATTCATTTCATTTAAAAAGTCAGTATTTTAAGAAAAGATAAAACAACTGAAAGGAATTACATGTCAGTGATCTAGCTATTGAAGTTAAAAGGAAGTCTTACTAGTTTTTTTGTTTCAGTATGACATAAGGTAAACCTGAAATGAGATAGCATTATATTTGCATATGTTATTTGAATTATGAATTTTACTAACTCTCTAACAAAAGTAAATGACTGATCACAGAATGCCTCAAGGAAAGCTATCATATTGAATGATAGAAGTTCCCAAAATTCCTTTGAATAAAATGTCCATTATTCTTTGGATTATTAATGATAACTCTATACTACTGAAAAATAATGCCCCAGAATGCTTTGTGCTCTCTCTAGAGATAAACTGATTACTCAGAACACTGAAGACATCTATTTTACTGAATAGGAATGAATCACCTAAGGGAACCAAGAACTCACTACCTAGAAGAAGTATGGTTCATACATTTTCATTCCTGTTAGAAAATTCAACATGCCTGCCTTATAAAATCACATCATGTTAGATTAAATCAGAGGGGACTGCTTTCTTTATTACATTGCCTTTGCTTTGCCTATTTATACTTTATGTATCTCAGACTTTTACTTTAAATTCCACTTTAGAAGGTATCATAAATTAACTTGTCAGAAATAATTCAAACCAGAAAACTTTGATATTGTATTTAGAATGAAGCTGGTATACTTAAAAACTCTAGCCATAAGACAAAACACATAGCATTTGACATAGGGAATCCAACACCATGGGGGTTCTATTCAAGATCTCTCTCTCTCTTTTTTTTTCCTTATTGGGTATGAAATTCACATTCTCTTGAGCCTCTAAGGATTGAATCACTTTAAAACTGAATGATGGGGTTAATTTAACGCTTTTTAAAAATAGTGTCATACATATATAAAGTAAGCTAATTATCGGCAAAGCTAAGTAAATAGGTTAAGCACTTACAAGTTCTCAACCAGGATTTTTATATGCATAATCTGAGCTCCCCAATGTTTGTCCATGTTTTTCAACTGGGTGTATTCTCTTTAGACAAAAGAAAAAATGTCTTTTTAATTTGAATAATTTAATAATGAACATCTTCCAATCTTAAAATTGATTATTCATAAAATAATGAACTCTCAAGAAATTCTTTCTTTCATTTTGTCTCATACATCTAGATTATAAAACTACTTTGATGAGTTTCGACAGAAAATCTTCTAATCTCTACTTAATTTCTTTTTAAAATTACCTAATACTTTACTTCATGATACACTCTGCATTGTATCATTTCCCTTATCAAAGTGATTTTTTAGATTTCTGCATAAAACCATTTTCATCATTAGTTACAGTAGCCATGAAATGCAATTCTAAGAATCCAAATTCTCATTGAAAAGTCTTAGACTGAAAAAGTGAATTAAGTAAAAATATATAAATGACTGAAATCCAGTCTGTCAATACTATTGGGAAAATAGTAATTTAAAATATATATATTGTGCAAGTATCATTTTTGCATTATCATGGTCAAGATCTTCTAAACTGAATACATGTTAAAAGTATGATTAGCGAGATCAGCAGAATGCTTCCCTAAAATATTTTTAAGTTTTATAATTTCGATTTATTAGCTTGCCTTTTTTACTCATATTCCATAATGGGATAATAGCAAGAAAAAGCAGCAATATTCTCAGTATCTCAAAATCTGTGGACACCAACAGGTGAAGAAGCATAAACTATGGACAGTCAAAAACAGCCCTTTGCTGTCCTTTTCTTATAAGTATCTTGTAAATAATTATCAAATCTCCTCCCTCCTTTTCCCTTTTATGTTCTAAAATGCAGAAGTTTTGGGAACTTTGACTAATTATCTGAACCAGTCTTTTCCCTCCAGATTAAACTGTTCTTTAAAGCTGTTATATATATCATACCACTTTCAATTAAGAGATAGGAGCTTTGTACACTGCTCAAATATTAGTGATTTTCCATTATAACTGGGTGAGGAGAAAAAAGTTTTATCTTTTTACAAAGTCACCATCTTTCTTACTATGAGCTATAAATTTTTCAATTACTCATTTTTCATGAAGGAAATGTCAGTATATTCTTGTCAGCCACAAAGTGTTCCAAACTGAAAAAAAAAAAAAAAAAAGATTGTTTCAGTAGAGAATTTAGCAATTCAAACTTTTCAAAGCCAGATTAAATTTTCAACTTTTAAAATATTTCCAAATAGCATAGAATAGTCAGGGGTATATTTTTTTAAAAATGAAGATTATCATCATTATATCATCAAGAAATTCAGAACAACTTAGCAACAAATTCTGGCATCTTCCTAGGGTGTATCTTATTTCTAAAAATTTCCCCATGAATACATAAGAGCAAATCCATTACTATTTTAATTATTTAATCTATTATACTTAAGGCTTTTCTCCTTGGTAACAACTGGAGTTCTCTGATCTCATTCAAATATAAGCTTGAAATACATTATGAAGGGTTCCTGGGGATTACATAGATATGTCATTTTTCTCAGGGCACAAGTATTCATATAATAAGGATCAATTTCAAAAGCAACATTCCTGTCTAATGGCAATTTCTAAGCCTCTCAGTTGCCTATCATATACATCCTATATTCTTAATATTCATGAAAATTGAACCACTGACATTCTATTCAAACTGACTTCTTTCCCACTTTCTTAACATAGTTATACATATGCCAAACCCTGAAAAATAATTTCAATGCTACACATTCTTTCTTTTTTCTTGATGTATTCAGGAATCTCACTATAACATACCCATGGGTTTATGTAGTTTAGACATATGACAGTGTTATAAAGAGGCTAAGCTGGATATTGACTGAATATTTGCTTTCTCCCCAAATCTGTGTGATGTACTTCTGTTCCCCAGTGTGTTAGTTTAGAAGGTGTGATCTTTGGGAGCTGATTAAGTCATAAGGGAAGAACTTTCAAGAATAAGGTTAGTGTCCTTAAAAAAGATATCTTAGAGAGGAACACTATTTTAATCTGCCAGTGGTTTGATCATGGACTTTCCAGTCTCTAGCACTGTGAGAAATAAATTTCTGTTGCTTATAATCCACAAAGTGATGCTATTATGTTTTAGCAGTCCAGACAGACTGAGATAAGCAGTCTGCCACTGAAGTTTTAAGTACTTGAAAATACACAAAATAAATTTTTGTCATTTACTAAATTCTACTTAGGAGAAAATAAACCATAGTGTAAAGCCATGTTTCTTTTGTTGGTGGTTTTTTGTTGTTTTTTTGTTTTGTTTTGGTACTGGGGATTGAACTCATGGGCACTTGGCCACTGAGTCACATCCCCAGCCCTATTTTATATTTTTTTATCTAGAGATAGGGTCTCACTGAGTTACTTAGCACCTCGCTTTTGCTGAAGCTGGCTTTGAACTCTCGATCCTCATGCCTCAGCCTCCCGAACCACTGGGATTATAGGCATGTGCCACAGCGCCTGGCTAAGGCCATGTTTTAACATGAGTTTTTCATAGCAATTTAATTAAATAATAGTGAAATGGTGAAAATGAGTATATGCCTTCAAAATGCTAATAAATAATAATAAAAACAACTGGTAAATAAAAAGGCCAGCATTTGAACTCATACCTATAGCAAATTTCATCCCAGAAACATAGAATGTTGGATACCATGTCCCAATGGGTATGAGAGCCATCTGCTTTTCTGGATGGTTGATTTGAATAAAACTCCAACATGCTTCCAAGATAGCCTAATAGAATGAAGCCCTCATTCCTCAAGACAGTAACCTTAAAACTGTACCATAAAACAGGTTTTTCTTTCTGTCCTCTCATTCTCACCAGCCTTCACTCATGCTTCCTTGAATCATTTCCCCTGTAAATTACATGCAATCAGGCCCTGTTCTCAGACTCTGCTTTGGGGAAAATGTATATTGATATAGACATGCATGTAAATCATCACCTGGGACTTCCTATAGAAATTGATTCCAACAGGATTGTATTGGTTTAAATATTTATCTAATTTTCCAGACTTTTGAAAATTACATGTTGCAAGAACAAAATTGAATAAAGGTTGTAGATGCCAATGAAACGAATACTGAGTTGGCAGTATGTATCCAGTAAATACCTTAAGGGGCTTTCAAGCAGTTAGTTACATATTTGGCACCCATTTCCTCACCTAGAAGGATAAGACTACAGTCTATCAAGTACTTCCTTCCCAGATCGTAAATTTAATTATTTTAGTCTCCAAAGTAAGAAGGACATGTTTGATTAGTCCAAATCGGAATGGTAAAATGATAAGAATAGGTTTTCTTTATGGTTAGTCAACGACCTATGATCCAAGTGATATGATATGAGAACATTTTAATAATTTCTGAACACTTTTTATGAAAACTTTTCTTTGTAGCCATAGTGAAATTTAGGCAACTCTATTCTTATGGACATTGCCTAAGAGAATTGTTCTCCACTGCTGCTTAGAAAGAGAAATACTGCAATGAGATGATCTGCTAAATTTAAGCATGAGAAAGATCTAAATTTAGCAGGCAATATATTTGCCTATATAGAAAATATTTGCTGATTATTGAGATGACAAGAGAATAATTAAAGGAAATATTTTTTATGTAACCCCCACATTTTAAATGCTCTTACCAATGGGAGTCTTAAACCATATCAAATTTGGAATAAAGAGAAAATGGGTAGGAAAATCATTAGACTCACGGTTTCCTAGGTTCTCTCCAGTGGGTCATAAGTGAATAAAACAATCCATCTGACTATAATGAGTCTTGTTTCCCAAAGGCAAGATGATGATGGACTAGACACATTGTAATAGTCTCTTCCAGGCCACAGCTTCTGAGATAAACCTGAAACATACTTTGATTACTCAAAATGCTACATATCAATGATTTTTTTTTTCCATTTGGAAATTCGGTCCTCTTATAATGTTATTTTCTTCTACCATATTCATGATTTTCCATTGTGAGTTAAATTTCTGAAATTTCCACCTCTGTTGTAAATAACTTTCCTCTGTTCCAAATTCTTTTTACCCACCTATATGTCAAACATCTCCTTCAACTCCACAGACATTCCACTCCAGTATGCCCCAAAGTAGTAATCATCATGTCCTTCAATTCCCTCCTTTCCTTTTCTTCCTTTTTCCAATAATCCCTTTACTGAAAAATTATACCACCATCCTTAATTTTTTTAGTCACTTCAAAGTAATACCAGCATCTGCCTTCTCATTATCTCTGGTAACCTGCTTGGGCTGTTACAACAAAATAACATAGATCACATGGCTTAAACAATAGGCATTTTTTTTCTCAGAGCTGAGGGAGAAGGGAAACACAATGTTAAAACTTTCTCCAGTTCATTTCTTTTCTTTCTTTCCTGGTGAAGACCCTCCTCTTAGCTTATAGATGAGCACCTTCTCACTGTGTCCTCAAATGGTGGAAAGAGAAAGCTCTGGCCTCTCTCTTCTTATAAAGAATCCCCTCTTTGGGGTCCTGCCCACAGGACCTCATCTAAGTCTAATAGCCTTCCTTAGGACCTACCTTCAAATAACATCATATTGGGGGTTAGAGCTTGGGGAGACACATACTTATACTTCATGACATCACCCCAATTCATGTCTTTTGTATGAAAAACACTCATTTTGCTCCAACATCCTCCAAAATTTTAGCTCATTCACCATCAACTCAAAAAATCTACAGTCCAAAGTCTGGTCTTAATGTTATTTGTATCAGTTCTGGGTAAGATTTGAAGTAAAATTCATCCTGAGGTGAAATTCTCTCCAGCTGTGAACCCATGAAACCAGGTGTAGCTCCAAAATACAATGTTGAGACAGGCACAGAATAGATGTTCCCATTCCAAAAGGGAAATCAGAAAACAGAAAGGGATGATGGGTCCCAAGCAAGCCCCAAACCTAACCAGATGAATATCATTAGATCTTAAATCTCAAGAATAATCCTCTTTATTTTGATGTTCCACCTTCAGGACCTACTAGGATGGAAGTCCCATCTTCAAGACCCCACTGAAGCAGTGGTCCTACCTCTGTGAATCTGAAGGTAGAGATAACACCCTCAAGGCTACAGGCAGCTGCTGTCTGGCCTGTTGAAATACCAGTTATGCCCCCAACCCTACTTTAACGCTGAAGAGACAACCTTGATGATCTTGACATCAGCTCCAGGATCATTATTTGTCATGAAGAATTGTGCTTGTTCATAACCAGGTAGCTCTATGGTCTGATCTGATAGGACTGAAAGGTCTGACAGCCTTCCTCCATTTTATCCAAACTCTGTTCCAGTCTGTTAAGCCTGGCAGTGTTTCTGCTGGAGTAGCTCATTAGGGGCACAATTCACACTCAAACTCATTTCCTTATTAAATATTTGTTTGACCATATCTGTAGTGTTCTCGACAAAACAGACTTTCTTGTTTTTTTGTGATATGAACAATGCCGCAGTCTGGCTGGGCACAAAATCATGAGCCACTCAAGCAGGAGCAAACTTTATTTCCAAAACTCCCGCGAATGCCACACATGCGGCCTTCTCCCAGGACACACTACACCAATAGGAAATCCCTCCTCCAGAATTCCCTCCTACTGCACTTCCCCAATCAATGGGAACTCTCTGGGAGTCCCGCTGGAAAGTAGGGGGGGGGCAGGCGGACAGCAGGGGTCTAATCTCCAATTGAATGCACATCTTAACATAATCATTATCATCTCAATGGCTTGCTGGTGTCACCTTTCAACCAAAAATGCCTTGCATCATTCCTACTTGGCTACGGCTCTCAGCATGAACAGGCCAAGAATTTTCCAAGACTTTGAGTCTCAGTTTCTTTTTCCTTAGCAATTCCTTTTTCAGTCCATTTCACTCTTCCCATACTTTATTTTATTGAGTCAGGAGGAACCAAGCCAATCTTTCAACACTTTGCTTAGCAATTTCCTCAGATAAATATGCAATTCATCACTCACAAACTCTACCTTCCACAAAATACTAGAACAAATTTCAGCCAAATTCCTTACCAGTTTATACCAAGAATCACCTTTTCTCCATTGTCTAATAGCGTGTTTCTCATTTCTATCAGAGATATCACCAAAAGGACATTTACCAACCATATTTCTACCAACATCTGTTCATGATTATTTAAACACAAACACTTTCTCTACAGAGCTTCTCTTCTCTTTCTGAGCCCTCATCAGAATCCCTTCACAATCCCTTCATAGAAATCCTCACTTTTCTAGCATGCACCTGAAAATTCTTTCAGCCTCTATCTGTTACCCAGTTCCAAAGTCATAGTCACCTTTTTAGGTATTTATCACAGTAGCACTCCACTTCTTGTTATCAAAACCTATATTAGATGGTCCTTGGGAGAAACAGAATCAACAGGATATGTATAGACTGATAAAGATACAAATATAAATATATATGTAGAAGTTGAGATATTGACAGAGATTTATTATAAGAAAACTTGCCCATGCAATTTTGGATGCTGACAAGTCCAGAGCAGGAGAGTTGATAGTATGGTTCTAGTGTAAATCCAAAGACTTTAAAAAGAGGAAAGCCAAAAACATACATTCCATTCCAAGTCTAAATCCAAAGGCAGAAAAAAGATCAATGTTCCAGCCTAAGGACAGCCAGGATCAAAGATAGGGTTCTTTTGATTCTCTTCAGGCCTCCAGTGGGTTGTTTGAGGCCCACCCGAAATAGAGACGGCAATCAGTTTTTCTTAGTCTGCCAATGTCTTGGCTGGGCACAAGATCACGAGCCACTCATAGCTTTGTAGATTCAAACAGCAATTCTTTATTCCCGAACTCACACCGGCGCTCTACACACATTCTGGGGAAATCCAAGTTCTGCCTGCCCCAAGTTCTGCCCGCCACACAATTCACGTCCCAAATACTTTCTCAATTCCACGAGAACTCAACGGGAACTCAGGCAGCAGGAATGCCCTATACCCAGCAGCAATAACCTTAAACCTGCAACTTCCCTAAACCCAGATTGTCTTAAACCGGGAACGCCCTAAACCCAAGGAGCGGGATACTTCCTCAAACCTGCAGCATACACCTTAAACCTGGATCCACCCTGGTCCTTGAGCAAGGTCACCTTTCTCAAAGATACATGCAAAGTCACAGCAAATTTCCATTTAACATGGGGTACGCTGGCAAGGAAATTTTGATGAGTCATTCCTACTTGGCAATGGCCCTCAGCATTAGTCTATTAGTTCAAATATTAATCTCATCCAGAAACACCTTCATAAATATGTATAGGAATAATATTTAATCAAATAAATTGGCACCCTATGGCCCAGACAGGTTGATAAGTAAAATTAACCATCTCATTATCTACCCAAGCTAGAAACATTAAATTCAAATTTTCATGACTAGAGCCTAGAAAAGTATAATAACTGAACTAGTTCTCTGTATCTAGTTTATAACTTTTACAAATATGCATCTAAACTGCAAACTGATCCTTATCATCTTAGGATATAGTATCTGTATAACTCTTTTGTTCAATCTAACCTATCATTCTTCCTCACTCCTTCTTTCTGGTTAACTAAATTATTAGCTTTCAAGTGCTAAAGTAGTCTCTTTCTCTATACTAATTGTTGAGAGTCGCCCAGGCTCCAAAGACTAACTTCCCCATCCCCCAAGAAGAGCCGTCCAATGGTGAGCCCTGCTGGCTCACATGATCCTTACCCACCAATTAGAATGCACCCCAAGCCAGCTGCCAAAAAAAAAAAAAAAAAAACATTAAATTGTTAACTGTTTCAACTGTCAAACCACCCCCGGCTCTATAAATATGCAGAGCTGCCTCAATAAACGGGCATTTTTTCTCCGACAGCAAGCCTTGATTGTTCTTTCACTAATTATAGTCTCTTATCTCTTTTACTCTTTTACTTTACAGGTTACTTGTAAAAAAAAAATTGTACACCTCACATATTTTTTCATCTAGGTAAATCATACAATTGTTTTAATCCTGTTTATATAGAAAGAGTATAGTGGATTTGTCATTAAGAGTAGAAAGTTATGAGAAGAAAAAGTGTGGGGAAAAATATTCCTATGCACTCTATATTTGTTATATTCTGGTGAAGCTCTATGGACACATCCAATGTGTCCTGAAGGCAGAAGAACAACAAGAAGCTACTATCATATACCCTATCAAATGGCAGTGAATACTTTGAAGTTTTTCATTGAAGTTTCTAAACCCTTGGGTTAAGATGCAGTTATTTTCAATAACCCATAGTAGATGAAATAAAGTTTCAAGAGTTGACCATCTCTGAAGTTATGATCAATGAAAAAAATGAAAATTCTCATGGGTCTGAAGTTTTCTATCTTTTTTAATTCTAATTTGTTATATATGGCAGCAGAATGCATTAAAATTCATATTACACATTTAGAGCACAATTTTTCATATCTCTGGTTGTACACAAAGTATATACACACCATTCACGTCTTCATATATGTACTTAGGGTAATGATGTCCATCTCATTCCACCATCTTTTTTACACCCCTTGCTCCCTCCCATCCTCTCCCTCCCTTTTGTTTCTATCTTTAACATGCATTTTCAAAGATGAAGGGACCATACAATGGGGAAGCAAAGTCAGTAGATGCTCTAGGTAAGAGAAGATAGAGACAGCTGAAAGGGAAGAATTGCCCTCCACACAGACTTGCACAGGAATAAGTGGACATTATTCCTACCCTTAGGTATTGCTGCATAAAAGCATACAGGAGATTCTGTTGTACAAATTTAAAAAAAAAAAGGAGTACCAAATTCCCTCATGTTTATCTTAAGAAAATATATCAGTTCATCTAAGTACACAAACTATGTGTTTAAAATGAAAGAAATACTTAATTGCTAGTTAAGAATACTAGCAATTCACCTTCCTTGTTTTTAGTAAACTATGAAATTCTTAATGTGGATCTTTTCATTTTTCCATATAAATCCCTTATCTAAATAAATATAAGGAATAATTAGCATCATAACTTTTTAACCATCTGACCTAGTTAACCTTAATGTGTCTCTAATTTCCTTTACAATGCTACCCCAAGAAGCACATTTCTTTGCAATGTATCATGAGAATGTGTAATAATCATGCTAAACTACCATTTCTTCCTGTTATAGAACATTTTTAACTTGAAAGAATATTACCTTTATGATTTTATTTAAAATCATTGAAATAACTAAATTTAAAAATGGAAAATATGTGTTTCTTTGCAAACATCCAGGATGCAAACTTGTCTGCTTTGGGCTAAATCCAGGCCGGCAGATACACACTGTTTCAGTTTAGGTCATCACAGAAACAGAAATAAAGATGGAGTTGGTGTACAAGAAATTTATTTTATAAAATTTCTATCAAGAATATAGTTATAGGAAGCAGTAAAGGGCTTTAGAGCCTTCAAACAATAATGCAAGTTTGATAACTGTGAAAGAAAGGAATAAAGGAGGGAAGACTCAGAACTTGGTAAGAAGAGCTTCAGACTGCAGTCAGGTCTGAGAAATTCTCTTTAAGGCAAAGGAATAGTCCTCAAGAAAAGGTAACAGATAAAGCAATCTTACATTAGACAGAAGTGTTCCTGCTCTATCACCCCACCATTCAGTCCTTGGTTGGCAGTACCCTTTGGCATATCCAAAAGTATGGCAGTTAGGGGATGTCATTAACTGTGCTCTCTATGGGAAGTGCTCTTTAAGAGATATCTGAATGGCACAACTGGATGGCTTCTAAAGTTCCTTATGCCCCACAAGTCTACTTCTCCATGCCTGTTTCAGGAGCAGATCCTCCAGGGTTCTCATATACTCTCCTTCTGAAGAGAAACTGAAAACAAAAGTTTGTGACTGAAATACATCCCCATCACTGCAGATGGTCTATGGCCACAACTACATCATCCACCTTTGCACTTCTCATCCTAAATTCCTCCATCTGCAGCTGTCACCTTGGTAAGTAGATACCTGATAGTGTTATCCAAACCTTTATTTTTGAATAACATAAATCCACTGAGAATCACATCCTTCTCAGGTTGGAATTTCTTACACCATCCCCCTGGCAGTTAATAAGCGTGGCTCTGTTACTTCCTCTCTTACTGTAAGCCTTGAGACACAAAGGAGAAACATCATTGCACTTCTAAAGGTTCTAGGCCCCTCTCACCTGCACTTTGTCTCTCTCTCTCTCTCTCTCTCTCTCTCTCTCTCTCTCTCTCTCTCTGTGTGTGTGTGTGTGTGTGTGTGTGTGTGTGTGTGTGTGTGTCCCCGTTAGTACTAGGGATTTAAACCAGGGACACTTTTCCACTGAGATGTATTCCCAGCTCCCTCTTTTATATTGGTTCTTTTTAGTTATACATGAGAATAGAATATACTATGGCATAATTACAAAAGCATGAAATATAATTTGCTGTATTCCAGTCCCCAGCATTTCCCTTCCCCTCCCTTCCTCCCACCCTCCCTTTCCCTCTCTCTACTCTATTGATCTTTCTGCTATTTACTTCTGGTTGTTGTTTTTTTTTTTTTAAATTCATGTCTTGTGGATGTACATGATAGTGAGATTCACTTTCGTATCTTTATATATGTACACAGGAAAGTTAGCTCAGATTTATTCCACTGTTTAATTTTATTAAGAATTTTTTTCATCTATATTCATCAGGAAATTGGTCTGAAGTTTTCTTTCCTTGATGTGTCTTTGTCTTTTTTTTGAATCAGGGTCATATTGGTTCCATAGAATGAGTTGGGCAGAATTTCATTCTTTTCTATTTCATGTAATAATTTGAGTAGAATTGGTGTTAGTTGTTCTTTAAAAGTTTGGTAGAACTCAGCTGAGAATCCATCCAATCCTGGGCTTTTTCTTTATTGGAAGGCTTTTAATGGCTGCTTCAACTTTATTAATAGAAATTGATCTGTATATGTTTTTTATGTCCTCTTGCTTTAGTTTGGGTAGGTCATATGTCTCTAGGACTTTATCCATAACATCAAAGTTTTCTAGTTTATTGGAGTATAAATTTTCAAAATAGTTTCTGGTGATCCTTTGGATTTCAGTAGTGGTGATGATATTTACTTTTTCATCTCAGATTTTGATAATTTGAGCTTTTCTTTTTCTTTTAATTAGTTTGAGTAAGAGTTTATTAATTTTGTTTATTCTTTCAAAAAACCAACACATTGTTTCATTGATTTTTTAAATTATTTTTTATTAGTTATTTAATTTTTTAAAATATTTATTTTTTAGGTAAGCACAATACCTTTTATTTTATTTTTATGTGTGCTGAGGATTGAACCCAGTGCCTCACACATGATAGGCAAGCACTCTACTTCTGAACTACAACCCCAGCCTCGATTTTTTGAATTATTTTTTAATCTCAAGTTCATTGATTTCAACTCTGATTTAATTGTTTCCACTGATTTGGGTGTCAGTGGTTTTTTTTATAAGACTTTGAACTGTAGTGTTATTTATTTGGTTTCTTTCCATTCCTTTAATGCATGGGCTCAATGCTATGAATTTTCCTTTTATAATCACCTTCATAAGTGTCCCAGAGATACTGATGTTATATCACTGTTCGTTCACCTCTAAGTACATCTTTATTTCTCCTCTTATTTCTTCTGCTATCCATTTATCATTTAGAGTATATTATTTTATTATTTAATCTTTATATATTAGAGTGGTTTCTATTTTTAGTCTTCTCATTGATCTCTGATTTCATTGCATTATGATCTGATAGAATGCAAGATGTTCTCTCTATTTTTTGGTATTTGCTAAGAGTTTCTTTGTGACCTAAAATATGATCTATTTTAGAAAATATTTGAATCATGAAACTTGAAAGTGAATTTCATCATAAATGGATGAAGTATTCTAAAGATGTCTGTTAGGCCCAAATTATTGGTTATATTTTTTAGTTTTATATAATCTTTGCTTAGTTTTAATTTGGATGATCTATCCAGTGATGAGAGAGGCATGTTAAAGTCCCTCAGTATTATTGTATTATTCCCTTATGCAATATGAAATGTTCTTCTTTGTCTCTTCTGGTTAATTTTGGCTTGAATTCCACTTTATCTAACATGAGAATGTAACCTCTGCTATGTTTACAAGATCCATATGAGTGGTATTTTTTTCCCCATCCTTTCATCTTCAATATGTGGATGTCTTTGCCTGTGAGGTGAGTTTCTTGTAGAGAGCATACTGTTCTGTTTTATATTTTAATCTGATCTGCCAACCTACATCTTTTGATTGAAGAGTTTAGACCATTTACATTCATGTTATTATTGAAAGATAATTTTTATTTCCTGGCATTTTAATTTATTCTTAATATTTCAATTGTATTTGATTTTCCTTTGATTGGCTGTTCTTCCAGTGTAATGCCTCACTGTGTTAGTTTTCATTTATATTTTTTTACTTCTTTATAAAATATTTAATGAGTATGCTTTGTAGTGCAGGCTTTCTGGTTATGAATTATTTTAGCTTTTGTCTATCATGGAAGGTTTTTATTTTATCTTCAATTTTTAAACTTCATTTTTCTGGGTATAGTATTCTTGGTTGGCATCCATTATCTTTTAGAGCTTGGTATATATTATGCAGAGCCTTTTTGGCTTTTAGGGTCTGGGTTGAGAAATCAGCTGAAATATGGATTGGTTTACTACAATGTGATCAGTCATTTTTCTCTTATGGATTTTATCTTTTATGGATTTAAAAGTCTATCCTAATTCTGTATGTTAGGCATTTTGATTATAATGTACATTGGAATCAATATGTTGTTATTTTTTATATTTGGAGTTGTATATGCCTCTTGTATTTGAAGTTCCATTTCATTCTTCAGGTTTAAAATTTTTTTCTGATGTTATTTCATTGAAAAGTTTGTGCATTCCTTTAGTTTCTGTCCTAGAGACTTCATCTATCCCAATGAATCTTAAATTTTTTGGCTTTTAATGTTATCCCAGATTTCTTGAATATTCTATTCATGATCCCTTAACATCTTTTCTCTATGGTCAATGTTATTTTCAAGATTACATACTTTGTCTTCAAGACCTGAAAAATCTGTCCTCAAAGTGATCTAATCTAGGGGTGATAGTTTTTATTTAATTTTTAATTTGATTTATTGATTCCTTCATGTTGAAGATTTCCATTAGATTTTTTTTGTAGAATCTCTATCTGCTTATAGTAGAATGAGATGGACATCATTACCCTAGGTATATGTATGACTGCATGTATGGTGTGACGCTACATCGTGTACAACCACTGAAATGAAATGTTGTGCTGTAATTACGTACAATGAATCAAAATGCATTATACTGTCATATATACCAATTAAAATAAATTAATTAATTTTAAAAAGAGCCATTTCTCTTCATTTTCATTCATTTTATCTGAATTTACTCCTTACATTGTCATTTATCTATACAAGAATTTACCTATGAATTTTCCAGATTCCATCTCTGAAATTCCCTCCATTGTGGTATCAGTGAAATCTGTTGTTGAAGTATTATGGGTTGTTTGGGATGGTCTGTTCCCTTGCCTTTTCACATTACTTGTGTGTCTACCCATCTATCAGTATAGTTCTGACTTCTTTTAAGTGAAAACTACTATGTAAGCTTCTTTTTCTTAAGAGCCCTGGATTGGGTAGATTTTCAGGCCTTGATATTTTAATTCAGTGTATAATATCTGATGATCCCAATATCAGCTCCATATTAAGAGATACCACTGAGCACTATTTAGTAATCACTCTGAGCCAAGCATCATACAGGTAAGAACAAAAACTTATTGCGTTCCCTGAGCACGTACGGGGCATTGGTGGCAGTTTCAAAAATAAAGTTTGTTCCTGCTTGAGTGGCTCATGATTTTGTGCCCAGCCAGACTGCGGCACCCACTTTGAGCACCAAGGGAGCAACTCTCCCTAAGAACTCAGCCATTTTAGTGGATAAATGTCATAATGATGTCTGACGGGGCTTGGATGAAGACTGTATGCATCCTGTTTTCACTAGTTAAATCCCCATCTTCAAGTTAAAGTAGAATGCTAAAAGAATATAAATATCCCGCGACCGGAACAGGCCCAGCGACCTGCCGGCGTGGTAGACACGTCACTCCAATTGGAGTAAGGGCATAGCAGAGCCACCGCCCGCACCTGCAAGGTAGGCAGACCTGCGACCAACCGGCAGAACAGGCCCAGGGGTCCGCGGGTGTGGTAGACACGTCACCAACTGGAGGAGGGGCAGAGCAGAGCCACCACCCGCGCCTACAAGGTAGGCAGACCTGCGACCCACAGGCAGAAAAGGCCCAGCGGCCCACCAGCATGGTAGACAGATCACCCCAATTGAAGGAGGAGCACAGCCGCTGCCCACCATGCAAGGAAGACTTTTCAACTATACAAGAGCAACATAAATATATAGGGGGAAAATTTCAAAAACACAACAGTTTCACCAAGCAGAAAAAAACACGAGCAGTATGAAACGACAAGGAAAGAAAGGACCACAAGCAATGCAGGTCAACTCAACTTTAGAAGAGGTAATAGCTGCAGCAGATGGAATGTCAGATAAAGAATTCAGGATATACATGCTTCAGATGATCTGGAGTCTCAAGGAAGACATTAGACAGCAAAATCAGACAATGAAGGATCACTTCGACAATGAATTACATAAACAAATCCAAGAAGCAAAAGATCAACTATACAGGGAGATAGAGGTAATAACAACAAACAAACAGAAATCCTAGAAATGCAGGAAGCAATAAACCAACTTAAAAACTCAATTGAGAATACTACCAGCAGAGTAGAACACTTAGAAGATAGAACATCAGACAATGAAGACAAAGTATTTCAACGTGAAAAGAACATAGACAGCTCAGCAAGACTGTTAAGGAACCATGAGCAGAACATCCAAGAAATATGGGATAACATAAAGAGACCAAACTTAAAGAGTCATTGGGATACAGGAAGGTATAGAGGTCCAAACCAAAGGAATGAGCAATCTATTCAATGAAATAATATGAGAAAACTTCCCAGACTTGAAGAATGAGACAGAATCCCAATCCTAGAAGCCTACAGGACGCCGAATGTGCAAAATCATAAGAGATCCACACCTAGACACATTATAATGAAGATGCCCAGCATACAGAATAAGGAGAGAATTTTAAAAGCTACAAGAGAAAGGAAGCAGATTACATTTAGGGGTAAACCAATCAGGATAACAGCTGATCTTTCAACACAGACCCTGAAAGCTAGAAGATCCTGGAATAACATATTTCAAACACTGAAAGAAAATGGGTTCCAATCAAGAATCATGTATCTAGCGAAATTAACCTTCAGGATGGAAGATGAAATTAAAACCTTCCACGATAAACAAAAGTTAAAAGAATTTGCAGCTAGAAAACCATCTCTTCAAAACATCCTTGGCAAAACATTTCAGGAAGAGGACATGGAAAATAACAATGAAAACCAACAGTGGGAGGTAGGACAGTAAAGGGGGGAAAATAATCAAAGAGGAAAACAAACCATGTTTAGTAACATAAATAAACAAATATGGCTGGAAGAACAAACCATATCTCAATAATAACCCTAAATGTTAATGGCTTAAACTCACCAATTAAGAGACACAGGCTAATAGAATGGATCACAAAACAAGACCCAACAATATGCTGCCTACAGGAGACACATTTGATAGGAAAAGATATCCATAGACTGAAGGTGAAAGGTTGGGAAAAATCATATCACTCATATGGACTTCAGAAACAAGCAGGAGTATCCATACTCATATCAAATAAAATAGATTTCAAGCCAAAGTTAATCAAAAGGGATAAAGAGGGACACTACATACTGCTCAAGGGAACCATACACCAACAAGACATAACAATCATAAATATATATGCCCCAAACAACCGTGCAGCTATGTTCATCAAGCAAACTCTTCTCAAGTTCAAGAGTCTAATAGACCACCATACAATAATCATGGGAGACTTCAACACACCTCTCTCACCACTGGACAGATCTTCCAAACAAAAGTTGAATAAGGAAACTATAGAACTCAATAACACAATTAATAACCTAGACTTAACTGACATATATAGAATATATCACCCAACATCAAGCAGTTACACTTTTTTCTCAGCAGCACATGGATCCTTCTCAAAAATAGATAATATATTATGTCACAGGGCAACTCTTAGACAATATAAAGGAGTAGAGATAATACCATGCATCTTATCTGATCATAATGGAATGAAACTGAAAATCAACGATAAAAGAAGGAAGAAAAAATCATGCATCACTTGGAGAATGAACAATAGGTTACTGAATGATCAATGGGTTATAGAAGACATCAAGGAGGAAATTAAAAAATTCTTACAGATAAATGAAAACACAGACATAACATATCGGAATCTATGGGACACATTGAAAGCAGATCTAAGAGGAAAATTCATTGCTTGGAGTTCATTCCTTAAAAAAAGAAAAAACCAACAAATAAATGATCTCATACTTCATCTCAAAATCCTAGAAAAAGAAGAGCAAAACAACAGCAAAAGAAGTAGAAGGCAAGAAATAATTAAAATCAGAGCTGAAATTAATGAAATCGAAACAAAAGAAACAATTGAAAAAATTGACAAAACTAAAAGTTGGTTCTTTGAAAAAATAAATAAAATCAACAGACCCTTAGCCATGCTAACAAAGAGAAGAAGAGAGAGAACTCAAATTACTAGCATACGGGATGAAAAAGGCAACATCACAACAGACACTTCAGAAATACAGAAGATAATTAGAAATTATTTTGAATCCTTATACTCCAATAAAATAGAACATAGTAAAGGCATCGATAAATTCCTTAAGACATATGATCTGCCCAGATTGAGTCAGGAGGATATAGACAACCTAAACAGACCAATATCAATTGAGGAAATAGAAGAAACCATAAAAAGACTACCAACTAAGAAAAGCCCAGGACCGGATGGGTATACAGCAGAGTTTTATAAAATCTTTAAAGAGGAACTAATACCAATACTTTTCAAGCTATTTCAGGAAATAGAAAAGGAGGGAGAACTTCCAAATTTATTCTACGAGGCCAATATCACCCTAATTCCTAAACCAGACAAAGACATTTCAAAGAAAGAAAACTACACACCAATATCTCTAATGAACCTAGATACAAAAATCCTCAATAAAATTCTGGTGAATAGGATTCAAAAACATATCAAAAAAATTGTGCACCATGATCAAGTAGGATTCATCCCTGGGATGCAAGGATGGTTCAATATACGGAAATCAATAAATGTTATTCACCACATCAATAGACTTAAAAATAAGAACCATATGATCATCTCGATAGATGCACAAAAAGCATTCGACAAAGTACACCATCCCTTTATATTCAAAACTCTAGAAAAACTAGGGATAACAGAAACATACCTCAACATTTTAAAAGCAATCTATGCTAAGCCTCAGGCTAGCATCATTCTGAATGGAGGAAAATTGAAGGCATTCCCTCTAAAATCTGGAACAAGACAGAGATGTCCTCTCTTACCACTTCTGTTCAACATAGTTCTCGAAACACTGGCCAGAGCAATTAGACAAATGAAAGAAATTAAAGGCATAAAAATAGGAAAAGAAAAACTTAAATTATCACTATTTGTAGCTGACATGATTCTATACCTAGCAGACCCAAAAGGGTCTACAAAGAAACTGTTAGAGCTAATAAATGAATTTAGCAGAGTGGCAGGATATAAAATCAACACACATAAGTCAAAGGCATTCCTGTATATCAGTGACAAATCCTGTGAAATGGAAATGAGGAAAAACACTCCATTCACAATATCCTCAAAAAAAATAAAATACTTGGGAATCAACCTAACAAGAGAGGTTAAAGACTTATACAGTGAAAACTACAGAACCCTAAAGAGAGAAATTGAAGAAGATCTTAGAAGATGGAAAAATATACCCTGTTCATGGATAGGCAGAACTAACATCATCAAAATGGCGATATTACCAAAAGTTCTCTATAGGTTTAATGCAATGCCAATCAAAATCCCAACGGCATTTCTTGTAGAAATAGAGAAAGCAATCATGAAATTCATATGGAAAAATAAAAGACCCAGAATAGCAAAAACAATGCTAAGCAGGAAGTGTGAATCAGGCGGTATAGCGATACCAGACTTCAAACTATACTACAGAGCAATAGTAACAAAAACAGCATGGTACTGGTACCAACACAGGTGGGTGGACCAATGGTACAGAATAGAGGACACGGAAACCAATCCACAAAACTACAACTATCTTATATTTGATAAAGGGGCTAAAAGCATGCAATGGAGGAAGGATAGCATCTTCAACAAATGGTGCTGGGAAAACTGGAAATCCATATGCATCAAAATGAAACTGAATCCCTTTCTCTCGCCATGCACAAAAGTTAACTCAAAATGGATCAAGGAGCTTGATATCAAATCAGAGACACGGCCTCTGATAGAAGAAAAAGTTGGCTACGATCTACATACTGTGGGGTCGGGCTCCAAATTCCTTAATAGGACACCCATAGCACAAGGGTTAGTAACTAGAATCAACAAATGGGACTTACTCAAACTAAAAAGTTTTTTCTCAGCAAAAGAAACAATAAGAGAGGTAAATAGGGAGCCTACATCCTGGGAACAAATCTTTACTCCTCACACTTCAGATAGAGCCCTAATATCCAGAGTATACAAAGAACTCAAAAAATTAGACAATAAGATAACAAATAATCCAATCAACAAATGGGCCAAGGACCTGAACAGACACTTCTCAGAGGAGGACATACAATCAATCAACAAGTACATGAAAAAATGCTCAACATCGCTAGCAGTCAGAGAAATGCAAATCAAAACCATCCTAAGATACCTTCTCACTCCAGTGAGATTGGCAGCCATTATGAAGTCAAACAACAACAAGTGCTGGCGAGGATGTAGGGAAAAGGGTACACTTGTTCATTGTTGGTGGGACTGCAAATTGGTGCAGCCAATTTGGAAAGCAGTATGGAGATTTCTTGGAAAGCTGAGAATGGAACCACCATTTGACCCAGCTATTCCCCTTCTCAGTCTATTCCCTAAAGACCTAATAAGAGCATGCTACAGGGACACTGCTACATCGATGTTCATAGCAGCACAATTCACAATAGCAAGACTGTGGAACCAACCTAGATGCCCTTCAATAGATGGATGGATAAAAAAAAATGTGGCATTTATACACAATGGAGCATTACTCTGCATTAAAAAATGACAAAATCATAGAATTTGAAGGGAAATGGATGGCATTAGAGCAGATTATGCTAAGTGAAGCCAGCCAATCCCTAAAAAACAAATGCCAAATGTCTTCTTTGATATAAGGAGAGTAACTAAGAACAGAGTAGGGACGAAGAGCATGAGAAGAAGATTAACATTAAATAGGGATGAGAGGTGGGAGGGAAAGGGAGAGAGAAGGGGAATTGCATGGAAATGGAAGGAGACCCTCAGGGTTATACAAAATTACATACAAGAGGAAGTGAGGGAAAAGGGAAAAATAATACAAGGGGGAGAAATGAATTACAGTAGAGGGGGTAGAGAGAGAAGAGGGGAGGGGAGGGGAGGGGAGGGGAGGGGGGATAGTAGAGGATAGGAAAGGCAGCAGAATACAACAGACACTAGTATGGCAATATGTAAATCAATGGAAGTGTAACTGATATGATTCTGCAATCTGTATACGGGGTAAAAACGGGAGTTCATAACCCACTTGAATCAAAGTGTGAAATATGATATATCAAGAACTATGTAATGTTTTGAACAACCAACAATAAAAAAAAAACTTATTGCAATTGTTCTCTGCAGTTCCTGAAAATCAGGTATAAACATAATAAAGTTCTGAAACAAGTCAAAAGTTAGTACCTAAATTTAGTAAACTTACTATAACCTTAAACAAGTGCTAAAAAGGAGGGAGAAGGAAAGTTTGTGCAAGTGGGTGAGAGAAAAAGAAGGAAAGAGAGAGGGGGAGGGGGCTATAAATGGGTAATTTACTCTAATGTAGAAAGGAGAAACAGATGAATTGGTGTGATTTTAGGTAGTAGTGGATAGTTCAAGAGAATGAGTAGGGGATAAGAGAAGCAGGTATAATTGAGAGCTAGGAAAGATAGGAAAATTGATTCCAACTAACCCTTTAAATGGGCTGGAGGTACAATGCTAGTTTTTGGGTTGACAATTATCATTGAAACTAAGGAGCTATTTATATGATCAAATTTGACATTAGAGTTGAGTGTAGTCTCAGAGGGTGCATTGTTGTGAGCTGGCTGGTTCTAATATTGCAGAAGTTTAGGATGCATGTTCTGATGTGCCCCTGTGTTTGCTATGGGTCACAAGTGTATCTGTTCCCCTCTGCTATATTCTTTTTGCAGTAGTGAAGATCCTGGTAGCTGTCTGTGTAAGCCAGATCACTCGTCCTGGGTTTTCTGCAAGTATTCTGTCACACAGGAATATTCCCCCTGCTGCCTCCACTCTCTGAGGTGCTGTAATGAAGAGTCTCTGGCAATTCACCTGGACTCTAGTATTCTCTGCCCCAGGTTATGAATACTGGGCATTTGTTCCCACTGCTTAATAAGTCTTAATAAGACTATACTCAACCCTAATGTCAAATTTGATCATATAGGTACAAGGTCCCACAAGAATCCAAACAATGCCCTGTCACTTGCCAGTTGCAATCATGGTTCTGGTATGGCCTGGTATAGGCTCTTCCTTGTGGGTATCCTCTTGTCATTTCCTGTTGGGTCTGTATCACTGGATTTTCTAGCAGCTTCCCTCTATGTGGTGATGTGGTCCTCAGGAGTGAACCTATGCTTCCCAAAGTGTGTCCCTCCGTGATAGTGGTGAATCAACTTTCCTTTGTTTGGGGCCAAAACTGCTTCACTGTGGCCTCTGAGGGAGCCTGCATAAGAGCTTTTCCTCTTGCTGAGTCGTGGAGTTCCCTTGGCCCAGATCCACTCCAGCCTGTTCCATTCTCCTAGTTTGCTGTGAGAGGGAGGCGGAGGGAGGGTATCCTAGGTTTGTGCTTGTCGTGGTCCTTCTAAAAGTTATTTCTGGACAGACTCTTCTAAAAGTCCACAGCAGATGGCTTCCCTCTGGTTTAATCTGCAGCTGTCCAGGCAGGGGAAGGTGGTGGGCTGATTTGAGAAGGTGAGTGGTCAGCTGAAGACTCCACAAGAGGGCTGCAGCGGGCACCTTCAACTTTCTTTTCAACATTTGATTTTAAGTGGTTTGTGCTGTTTAAAGGAGGCGTCTGCATTTTAATTTTTGTCTGTCTTTTCAACAGTTTTCCCCACAATTAAGGGGGTGAGCTTAAGAGAATGTCTGCCTCCCCACTTCTCTCTCTGGTATCCCTCCCTCTCACCTGCAAGTTCCCGTTTGGGCACTGAGTTTTGTTTTCTACTCCGGTAACCTATCTTTCAGTCTTTCAAGGTCTCAAGACTATAGAGTATCACGACATAAAGCATTAATTTTGTCACCTACCTCTCAATTCTGCTTGTATTTGCTGCTTCCTTCCCATGGAGTGAGGAGATGAGGACTTGCTGTCTACTCCATTCACTTCCGCCATCTTCTCTGAGTCTCCTCCTGGAATACAGGCCTCACAGAGTATAGTTATTCCTATCTACTCACTTCCCTTGGCCCCTTTTTTCTTTATTGCTTCCTTACCATCTGTAAGGGCAATTCAGACATTTCTAGTCTGCTTTGGCAAGGCTTGTAAGGGCTCTTTTTTTTTTTTTCTTTTTCCACATTTTTATGGGAGCATTATTTTTTGCTATATGTTAGTACATTATACCAATATAATTATATTATAGCAATATAATTTGTTATAGCATTCCCCAGTATTCCCCCCTTTTCTTTCCTCCTCCCTCCCCCAACCCCGTTCTTTCTTCTGTTCTTCTCTCTGATTTTCATGAGACTCCCACAGACACACCTTTTATTTCCTTTTTCCTCTCTAGTTTCCATTTCTTTTCCTGGAGAAAATATATGACCATCGACCTTCTGAGTTTCACTTATTTTGTTTAACATTATGGTATGTAGTTCCATCTATTTTCCTGAAAATGTCATTTCATTTTTCTTTAAGGCTAAATAAAGCTCCATTGAGAGAGAGAGAGAGAGAGTGAGAGAGAGAGAGAGAGAGAGAGAGAGAGAGAGAGAGAGAGAGATTTATTTTCTTTATCTATTCATCCATAGATGGACACCTAGGCTGATTCCATAGTTTGGCTATTGTGAATTGTGCCGCTATAAACATGGTTTTGCATGTATCACTGTAGTAATATGATAATTCTTCAGGATAAATACCAAGGAATGGGATAGCTGGATCATATGGTGGTTTCACACATAATCTTTTTTGTTTGTTGTTTGTTTGTTTTGTTTTGTTTTCCACACAATCTTCTGAGGAAAATTCATAGGGGTTTCCATAGTGGTTGTACAAATTTACAATCCCACCAACAATGTAAAAGTGTTCCTTTTTTTCCACATACTCTGCAGCATTAATTATTGTTTGTACTTTTGATGACTGCCATTCTGACTTGCATTTCCCTAATTGCTAATGATGTTGAAAATTTTTCATGTCTTTGTTGGCCATTTGTATTTCTTCTTTGGAAGTCTGTTTAATTCATTTGCACATTTATTAATTGGAAGGTTGTTAACTTTTTGTTGTTGTTGTTGTTGTAGATAGACACAATGCCTTCATTTATTTTTATGTAGTGCTGAGGATTGAACCCATTGCCTCACATGTGGTTGGCAAGTGCTCTAACCATTGGGCAACAACCCTAGCCCCAAGGGTTTTGATGTTAAGTTTTTTAAGTTCTCCACATATTCTAAATATTAGCCCTCTGTCAGAAGAGTAGCTAGCAAAGATTTTTCTCCATTTCTATAGGTTCTTACTTCACTGTATGAATTGCTTCCTTTGCTGTGCAGAAACTTTTTAATTTGATGCCACCCAATTTGTCAACTTTTGGCATTATTTCCTGAGTTTTAGGGGTCCTATTAAGAAAGTTGTTGCCTGTGCTTATATGCTGGAATGTTCACAGTATGTTTTCTTTTAAGAAACATAGTTTACATAGTTTCTGGTCTAACTTCTAGGTCTTTGGTTCATTTTAAGTTGATGTATAGGATGAGAGATAAGAGTCTATTCTCACTCTTCTACATATAGATAACCAGTTTTCCCAGTACCATTTGTTTAAAAAGGCTGTCTTTTCTCCAAAGTATGTTTGGGAAACTATATCAGGATAGTTAACTGCATCTGTGTGGGTTTGTCTCTGTATCTTCTATTCTACACCACTGGTCTATGTGACTGTTTTTATGCCAGTACCTGCAGTTTTTGTTACTATTGTTCTGAAGTATAATTTGAAATCAGGCATTGTAATACTTCCAGCATTGCTTTCTTTTCTTTTTTTTTTTTTAACTTAGAATTGCTCTGGCTATTCTGGGTCTTTGTTTTCCTCCTGAATTAATTTTAGGGCTTTTTTTCCCTAGTTTTGTGAAAAATGTCATTGGTATTTTGATGGGGATTTTATTGAACCTGTATACTGCTTTTGATATCGTGGCCATTTTAACAATATTAATTCTGCCTATCCATGGACATGGGAGTTTTTTTCACCTTTTAGCTCCTTAGTTTTCTTTCTTCAATATCCTGTAGATTCCTTATAAAAGTCTTCCACCTCCCTGGTTAGATTTATTGCTATGGTTTTGTTTATTTGTTTGTTTTTTAAGGCTACTGCAAATGGGATTATTTTCCTGATTTTTTTTATCTGCTGATTCGTTGTTAGTATATAAGAAAGCTATTGATTGTTCTATGTTGACTCTGTAACCTACCACTTTACCATTTTTTATTAGCTCTAATTGTCTTTTGGTGGAGTTGTTGGATCTTCCAAGGTTGAATCATATCATTTGCAAAAAAAAAAAAAAGTGATAATTTTATTTCTTATTTTCCTATTTTTATCCCTTTTATATCCTTCTCTTGTCTTATTTTTCTAGCTAGAATTTTTCTAGCACTCTATTAAATAGAGCAATAAAAGTGAACATCCTTGTCTTGTTCCAGATTTTAAAGGAAAGGCTTTAGTTTGGGGGTTTTCATAGATTGCTTTTATGATATTGAGGCATGTTTTTTATATCTCTAGTGTCTTCGGTGTTTTGAATATGAATAGATACTAAATATTGGGCTTTCTCTGCATCTCTGGAGATGACAAAGTGGTTTTTGTCCTTAATTCTATTTATGTGATTAATTATATTTATTGATTTGCTTATGTTAAACCGTCCTTGCATCTCTGGGATAAAAACCAACTTGGTCATGGTGTGCAATCTTCTTAATGTATTATTGAATATGATTTGCTAATTTTTTATTGGAGATTTCTGCATCATCAGGATTATTAGTCTATAGTGGTTGTTTTTTTTCCTTTATGTGTCCTTACTTGGTTTTGGTATAAGTGTGTTACTGTTTTTGAAGATAAATTTGGAAGTGTTTTATCTCTATATCATGGAATAATTTGAAGAGCATTGGAATTAGTACTTCTTTAGAGGTCTGGTGGAATTCAACAGAGAATATATCTGGCCCCAAGCTTTTCTTCTTTGGAAGGCTTCTTATTACTGCTTTTATCTAATTGCTAATTATTCATCTGTTTAGATTTTCTATGTTCTCTTGATTCAATTTTGGTAGTCATGTGTCCAAAACTGCTTTCATTTCTTCTAGGTTTTCCAATTTATTGGAGTATAGCTTTTCAAAATAGTCCCTTAAGGTCTACTGAATTTCTGTTATGTCTGTGTTGATTTCTCCATTTTTATCTCTAATTGTGCTAATTTAGTTCTTCTCTCTTTTTCTTTTGATTGGTTTGGCTAAGGAATTATCAATCTTATTTATTGTTTTGAAAAAATAACTCTTCATTTTATTGATCCTCTGTATATTTTTATTCTCAATTTCACTGATTTCAGCTTAGATCTTAATTATTTCCTTCTTTCTGCTGGCTTTGGATTTCATTGGTTCTTCTTTTTCAAGGATATTGAGATCAAACAATATCCTTGAAAAATTTAAACATTTTTAGACTCAAATGACAATACTTATAAAACATACCAGAACCTTAGGGACACTATGAAGGCAGTACTAACAGGAAAGTTAATGTCCATGAGTGCCTACAAAATAAAATTAGAAAGATCTTATTCCACCATCAGTCCTACCCCCTTACCCCCTCCTTTCCCCTTCCTCTCCTTTGCCCTATCTAAAGTTCCTCCATTCCTCCCATGCCCCTTCCCCACACACACACATCGCCATTATGATTCAGCATCCTCATATCAAAGAAAATATATATCATATCATCCTCATATTTGGCCTTTGGTTTGGGGGTATTGGCTTGCTTCACTTAGCATTATTTTCTCCAACTTCATTCATTTACCTACAAATGCCTTGATTTTATTCTCTTTTAATGCTGAGTAATGATCCATTGTGTATATACACCAAAGTTTCCCTATCCATTTATCTACTGAAGGGCATCTAAGTTGCTTCCATAATTTAGCTATTGTGAATTGTGCTGCTATAAACATTGATATTGCTGTGTCCCTGTAGTATGCGGTATTTAAGTCCTAAACTGAGCAGTGGGATAGCTGGGTCAAATGGTGGTTCCACTTCAAGTTTTCCAAGGAATCTTTTGGTGTTGACTTCTTATTTTATTTCATTATAACCTGATAAAATGCAAGGAATTATATCAATTTTTTATATTTTCTAAGAATTGCTTTGTGTCCTAAAATATAGTTTATTTTGGAGAAGGTCTCATGAGCTGCTGAGAAAAAAAGCTGTTGTAGCCATTGTCTGATGACATATTCTTTAGATGTCTAGTAAATCCATTTGATTTATAACATTTTTTATGTCCAAAGAATCTTTACTGAGTTTATGTCTGGATAAATGACCTAATGGCAAACCAGCAGGTTTATTCCTGCTTACCAACCTGGCAGCCAGTACAGGGGTTGGGGCAGCCAAAGTGGAATATCTTGCTGGGGAGAGACCTCTGTGGTGTTTTTTCATACAGCAGGAATGTTAATACTTACTAGGGAGGGATGAGTCTCCTCTGCAAACCCAAAGAGCTTGAGGGAATCTGCATAGCCAAAATTCTAAGAAGCATTTTTTCAGGTTTCCCAAGACTACATTCCAGGGTGCCAGATTTTCCAAACCACAGTCCTGAGTTGAGTATAACAGAATTGGCTTTACTAAACATTTAAATATCTTGGACCATCTGGACTCCAACCTTAAAGTTAATCTGCTCTTTGGTTATGTATGCTATTTCTCTGAAAGAAATAATGATCTTCCTGTAATACCCCAAATATTCCCTCTGGCTCTAACACTTAGACTTTAGCAGTATGTTAACCACACTGTTTCTCCATTACTACATAGTAATACCCTGCTACCTCCACTGTCCTTATAGGCATTGCCTTGCCCCACTCTCAATATTTATCTTTAAATGGTTTAAATAAGCATTCCAGAAAGATGTTTCTCTCTTTTAGCATGTTATTTTAAATCACATGCTTTTAAATCTTCAATAACTAGGCTGCTGCCATATTCCAGAGATTTTCATGCTATATATTCCACTCCTAATAGGGTCCTCCTAGAAAAACTGCCTTGCTAGGTTATGAGTAATGCTGTTTGGAGAGTATCTCAGTGAAGTTGATGGAGAGTTCCTACATAAAGGTTGCTGTTAAAAGAACATCACACTTAGCAGAAATGGTCACACCTCTAGTGACCCAAGGTGATCCATCATTGGCTAGGAGTAGCTCAGGAAGAATGTGGTCTATGAATGAAGATCACAATGGATCCAAAGGTATAGTACTTGGAGACTGCCAGGCTATTATGCTATCTTTATTAGCCTCTCTTAAAGGGAGACCTTATAGGGGAAATGACTCTGTAACATACAATCATGATAATTACCACCAAATTCCACTGTACCCATTGCACTTGAATATCTGTCCCTAGAGCAGGTGTACATATGGGGTGGGATGAATAAACTGATGACAATTACAGAGCAGGAAGCCGTTAGCCTTTCTAAAGAGGGTAAAGAGTATTAAGTCTGCCTGATGATTGACACTTTGGAGTGCCAAAGCAGTGCTATGAGAGTTTCTAATTTCTCAAGAGAAGCCAGATTATTTTTCTCATCAAATATTTTGATAAGAGGTTAATTAAAATTCTTTAAAAGACTTAAATAATAAATATAATTAAATAATAAATATTCAGTGCAAGTTTTTTCAAAACCATTTGAGTCAAACAATCAATTCTGAAATCTTTTACAACTTTTATTTATTATTAATAGCAGAGAACCAAAAATTTTTTTTTTACTTGTTATTTCCACAACTGGATAGGATGTATAAGTTTGTTCTCATTGTAAAAACTGGAAATAAATGGACAACTATAAAATAATAATGTATTTAAAGCCTTCAGAGAACTGTCAATGCTAAAGAAGTTTAAAGGAACTAAACTGAAGAGTGAAATCAGATATTTTGAGGTGGGAACATCTGGGTTTCCTATGCCAGAGTATTACCTGAATCTGAGGATGGGCTAGCAGAGACCATTGATAATGTGAGGGACCCTACTAGGTAAAGAAAAATTAGAATAGCTTTTAATTAAGTTTGGTATAATGTATTGGAATCTGGAAAAAGTCATGTTGCAGAAGTAGTTCTCTCCATGTTATGAGTTTGCCCCTTGAGACTATGGCTGACTTCATGACTAAATGGTTAGGACTGGGCTAGAAAGATGGAGGACACCGTATTTTGACCACAAAGTCTTGATAGAAAAACTTACAACAAACCCAGGAAAGGACATTTCCTCAAGTAATTTGCATACAGAAAGTAACTCAAACAAAACTACAATGCCATCCCAATCTAACTCAACATCTGATTGGATCCAAGTGAAAAGCCTCTTACCATAGATTTCTGAAAAACTAAAGAGTTTTTTTGTTTTGTTTTGTTTTGTTTGAGGAAAAATAATACCTACTTTGAGGGAAGCTACCCATGAGAGGTGCATGGACCAGATTGGCACTGAAGCCATTGAGTGGGAAGATCTGTTATCTGGGGACTCACAGCAGCAATCCTGCTAGTGAATTGGCCCAATACATTGTGAACTCCCACCCAGCTCTGCCAAAGGTCCTGTGCAACACCAGAGATAAGCGTGACCTGTTAAGAACCAAACAACCTGCCTACCCTCACTTGTATCCTATGTTTCGAGAAGAAGCAAGCACAGAGATAAGGCTCCTCCCACAACTGATACCTACCAATCCACTTTGATCTGTACTGCTGTAAGTGAAGCAAGCTCAGCTCCAACTTTGTCAGAAGCTGCACCGCTCTGGTCAGCTTGGCTCATCGCTGCCCCTGCTCTGAAACTGTATTTCTGTGTCCTGTGGTTATTTCCCAGTACTATTTTTCTTAGTTTTTAATTCTCAGCCAGCCCATTCCTCCAGTGGGGAACCCTTGCCCTTGCCCACGGGACATGTGAGAGACTACTTCAATCTAAAGGGTTCTTTCATATAGAGTGTTCACCAAACAATAAGTAAATGGGAACTACAATCAACCAAAGAGTCTCAAGAAGTTAAACCATCTGTGCTCCAGACACTAGAATAACAGAAAATATATTTAGAATACTTTTGTAAAAGTAAGAATAGAAGATAGAAAATATCAACACAAAAAAAATGAACCTTAAAATAAAAAGTTAAGTGGTGCTACAGCTAGTTCAGAAAATAAAACAGTAAATCTAGGATTTGGGATCCTAGTTGAACATACGGAGCAATAAAGGAGTTTGAGGACACTCGGAGGCCATCGATATCAGTCCGAGTTCAGACACCCAGGATTAGGGGATCACCTTGCCTCTCCAGGTGGCCTTCTGCATGCCAGTTTAGGACCTAATTCTTTGTTACCACTTGCCAGTTATGCTAAGATACTAACATTATAGTGTGAATTTTGATAATTATTGTTCTTCTGGTAAATTATGAATTTAAAATTTAAAAATTCTATGTTTTTTTAGGAATTAAATAAAGCTCTTAATTTTTTAATAAAAATGCTAAATGTGAAAATTATGGTATCTGAAATGAAAATTGTGCTTAGCAAAAGAAGTGATAAGCACAAAGGACATGAATTGTGAACTTAAAGACACATCATCTAAACACAGAGTAAAGTGATTTTAAAATTATCGTTTAGAATTGATACAGCATTCGTATTACTATTCATACATACTATGAACATACATACTATGTTCTAGTGCAATATACTTAATTGGGGTGGGAAATAGAAATGTACTAAATAGTAAGTAATAATTCAAACCATAAGCAAAATTTTGAGAGCTTTTGTTATGGGTTAGTGATATATTATGCCACTTCCTAGCTTTTTTTTGCCTTTCTGGATCTCAGTTTCCAATTCTATAAAACATCATTATTAATGAAATGATGGTTTTACAGCATGCAACTTATGGGGTTCACAATGATTTTCAAGAAATTACCCATGTTTTTTAATACTCTGTGTTAAAAAAAAAAAAAAGATCTGCTTGAGAAAGCTTTATTCTGGTAGTAATAACCCAGGCTGCATTTCAGCTGTATTTCACAGTAACTGTTCCCTCGCTTCAGAAAAGAAAAGCATGGTGTTTGCTTACCCCCTACTATATCGTGGCACATTGCATAACTGGAAGTGGAAATACTAAAACAATGAATCTAAAAACAGGAAAAACTTAAAATGTTGTGTAACTGAACTCTAAAAACTAGGTAATAACTCTTTGCTAGTCAGATTATACCTAATCCACAGCAATCAATAAAATTTAAGAACTCTTGGAGCTGTGTGCTGCTTGATCTTTAATAATATTTTTCAATAACATAGTATAATATTTTACACATATACAAAAGAGAAACAAAAAATTGACAGTTTAGTTCATATCTGTATTTCTAAACTTTAGCTAGTTTGCTTAGTATTAATCTGTAACAACAACAAAAAAGCAATAATAGAATTGATGTTGAAAAATATCTATCAAAAATGATAATGATTATGCAGAAATATAAGGTTTTCAAATTCTAACCATATTTTTATGGAAAAAAAATATCTAATTATCAAACTTTGAATTTATTTAGCCTATTTTCATCACTTGTATTCTAACAAATATAAGATGATAAGAAGAAAAATTTTGATACTTGACTATGGTAAAAAAATTTTCTTTGACCAAAGAAGTTTTGAATTTTAATTTGCCTCAAAATTTTTGTTAAAAATGGTCGGTAGGATGTTCTAAAAGGGAATTTTATGCATTAAAGTTGTATTATTTTAATATAAAATTTATGGGAAATTTTATTAAAAACACAAATCCAAAAAGAAAGAAAAATGAGAAAAAAAATTCTAAATGTTAAATAAGAATTTATTCACTTATTTTTAAATTGACAATGCTAAAATCACTACAGATTTTACATTGTTATATGTCATCATTGTATTTTTAATGTCAATATTTATAAAGTACTAGAAATTATACCCTCATATTTATTTTAGCTTATTGTTTAAAAATAATTATCAACTTAAACATGTATGAGGAGGGACACTATTTTTCCAAAAATTTAGGTCACAAAATGCAAACATTTTGAAAATCATTAAACTAAATCCTGTCAAGATTATTTCTTAGATGATGACTTCATGAATATGAAAATTATTCTCAATGATATTGCTATTATTATCTATATGTATGTTTAGTTGAAAAAAAAACTATTATGCTTTAATGATGTTATTACAGAAAAGAAAAAAAAACAATCAAACAAAAACTGCCATAGGGATACATGTTTCTGAAAGGTGATACATTGTATGTGACAAGTTTCCGTGATATAAGATTGAAAGAGCTGTGCTGTTGAAGTTTAAGAAAAAGTAAAGCCTTGATTTGAACTCTCATGAGTAGGTTTCAGAAATTTTAGAGAAAATGGAAGTTACTCTTCTGATATTTAGTTGTTTGAAATCCTGTTCAGCAATATTATACCTTCCTATTATGTGCCTTTACTTTTTCCTAATGTCCCCCCAAGAGAATCTGGAAATATTGTGATTCCATTGGTACCAGCAAATTCTTCAGTTTATAAATCCCTAAAGTTTCTGAATTTTAAAAAATATATTTTATTTAGAGACAGGGTCTTTGAACTCGCAATCTTCCTGCCTCAGCCTCCCGATCTGCTTGGATTACAGATATGCACTACTGTGCCCCATAATTTCAGGATTTTTAAAAAGTAGTTGGTGGGGCTGAGGTTGTATGTAGCTCAGTGGTAGAGCACTTGCCTAGCATGCATGAGGTACTGGGTTCAATTCTAGCACCACATGTAAATGAATGAAATAAAGGTCCAACTAAGAAATAGACAACTAAGAAATATATTAACATATATTATTTTCTTTAAAAAGTATTTGGCTACATTAGCGAGTAAATACTTTTCTATTCCAAACTCTTGGAAAGATCAGAAAAAGAATACTTTGAAATGAAAAAGGAAAAAACAATCATTTCCCTTCTATGTCAGTCAGCTTTCCAATGCTCTAAAAAAAAAATACCTGAAATAAATCAACTTAGAAGAGAAGAGGTTTATTTTTGACTTGTGGTCTCAGAGGTTTCAGTGCATAATCACTTAGCACTGATGGCTTGGGAGAGTGGTGGAAGATTGGAAACAGGTGGCACAGGGGGCTTGTTCAACTCCTGGTAGCTGGGAAGCAAAAAAGAGAGGAAAAGACCAGGGTCCCAATATCCCCTTCAAGACTACATCCCCAGAGACCTAACTTCCTTCCACTAGTCCCCACCTCCTGAAGGTTCCACACCTCCCAATAGTGCCACAGGATGGAGACCATGCCTTCAGCACATGGACCCTTGGGCAGCATTCAATATCCAAATTACAGCATCTTCCTAAATAAATGCCATGTTTCTCATTATCTTGCTTGATGAATTATATTATAACATAATATTAATGGGTTTTGCTTAAGATTTAAAATATTAATGAACAGCATACTTCTGTAAAGCAGGATTTCCAAAGTAGATAAATGCCTCTGTTTAACACCAATTATAATTTTCTTTCTTAAGTGACTAACATGGAGCTCATAATTTAATCATATTACTGCATTGTATAGCATATTTTTTTTATTTAGCATTTTGGTGGGTTTTTTTTTTTCATCTACTCTCTTCAGTTAGTAAGGGAGGTATCCTGAAAACTCACTAACACAGGAATTAGATGGGATGTTAGCAATGTCCTACTCTATGTCCAGAGTTCTCTTAAATCATAAAACACATAAAATCTATAATTTCAGCCCTGAAGCATCACCACAGAGGTTCTAAGATTAAAAGAACTCTGGGTAGGATTAGCTCCTTTGTGGAAGGAAGACAACACTTCTTATTTCATTCAGCAGGCCCAAGTCCCATACAGGAGGCAGTTTCTACCTACTTTGAACATTACAGGTGTGATATTTAGCTTCAGATATTTTTTATAACCTGTCTTCTTATTAATTTTCTATGACAACATAATCTTATATTTCAATAGATATTTTCAAAACTCAATCACCTTAGCAAAATGTCTTTTTAAAATTTCAAATCACATAAAAAATATGAACCAGCACAGGAGGCTGAGGCAGGAGGATTATGAATTCAAAGGCAGCCTCAGCAATTTAGGGAGGCCCTAAGCAATTTAGCAAGCCCCTGTCTCAAAATAAAAAATAACCCAGCAGCTCAGGAGACAGAGACAGGAGGATCGCAAGTTCAAAGCCAGCCTCAGCCAAAAAAGAGGCGCTTGTCTCTAAATAAAATACAAAATAGGGCTAGGGATGTGGCTCAGTGGTCAAGTGTCCCTGAGTTCAATCCCCCATCCCAGACAATAAAAAACAAATAAATAAAAAGGGCTGTGGATGTGGCTCTGTAGTTAAGCTTCCCTGGTATTAAAAAAATTATATACATAATATATAATTCATTTGTTATTGTGTATAGACTACTCCTTCAAAGGCTACTTATGGCTGATGTCAGAATCACAAAGGCTTTTATTCATTTGTGCTTTTCATCAAAGTTATAACCATGATGTTCACTGGCTTTTTAATAAAATGCTGAGAAGAACAGAACTGAAAACTCTGGGAAGTGCTGACTTTCATTTCTAATGTTTATAGGAATTTTTTAGAAAAACGATCCTAAGAATTTTAAATGAATGTATCTCTTTTATTTTCCTTTCTTTTCTTTATTTCTTTCTTCTTTTTTTTTTCCTTTAAGGAAACAACTCCATGGAATCACAAATTGGATTACCAATAAGAAACTCTAATCTGGTAAATATATACCTCTCCAAGGAAATTAAACTGTTAAACTGTTTCAATAACATATACTTTAAAAAAAACACTTTATTATAATGCTATGTTGTCCAGCCTGGCATCAAACTCCTGGGCTCAAGTGATCCTCCTATATCAACATCCTGAGTAGCTAGAACTACAAGTGTGCACCACCATATATGGCACTCAACAGTATATATACTTTTATTCTTATTATGAACACTCTGGACCATAAATGCGATTTTAAAAAGTGTTCATTAATTCCTATCACCAAGGAAAAAAATTTTAAGTACATTCAGAAGAAAACTACTTCATGAAAATAGAAGGGAGTAGAGTGGAGGGAGGGGACCAGGGAGAGAGAGGAGGGAAGGGAAAAGGGAGGAACTGGGGAATTAATTAATCTAATTATGTTATGCACATGTATGAATATGTAACAACAGAGCCTACTATCAAGTACAATTATAATACATCAGTAAAAAGATCTTTAAAGAGAAAAAGGGGGAAAATAAATAAATATAATAATGTTAGAGTTTTCTCAGTTCATAAAAAAAAGCAAGCTACCAATAGTTCTTCCCCAAAATCACTGAAAACAATAATGCATTGACCCAATTAGAAAACATCTAAATACATATTCTGTTTATCTTTCCAATTTTTTCAAATTTTTATCACAATTATAATAAAAATATACTGGAAAGATTTGCTTTCATTGATATAAATGAAATAAAGTAATCAATGAAAAACCTTATGTTCAGGGTGTATATAGGAAGGCTATGTGTACACATATAAATCCTTATTCTATCCATAAAATAAAGTTTTACTATGAACCATAACACTGACTTTCTTTGTGGAATCATTTCTCTCCTCTATAACTACAACTTCAAATTAAATGAGACAATTTTTCTAATCAAAAAAATGAAATTAAATGCATCTCGAAGTAGAGTGTGAGTAAGTCTATTGGTTTAGGGAGATGCTTCTATTTCAGATAAGTGCATTACCAGTCCACAGGTGTGGTGTGTCCTCTCTGAAACCAAAGGCTAGACTCACACTCATCTGGGGAAGGCACAAAATCAAAGGCAAGTTTTGATTTTTCTTATATGGAGTATTAAGCAAGACATCACCAAACTGTAAGATCCATTTTAACCATTTGTCCACAAATATCTAGAAAATCCACTATAGATTACTAGACAAACTAATAGCCCTATGAAAATACTTTCAAGCTTATCAAATAAAATTAAACCTCTTTGGCAAATTCTATCAAGGCATACAATTCATGCAAAGATGGCTGTGGAGAGAGGCAGAGCTCTTACTGTGCTAGAAGAACATAAATGTGGGCAATGAGACACTTGAGTGTCATGTAAGTCAGCCACGAACTCAGCACTTTTCCTCTCTAGATTTCTGCTTCTCCATCCTCTAAAAGAAGAGTATAGTAAACTAGGAGGTTTGACAACATGTCACCAAGCCACTCTGCAGAACTCTTCAACCAAGGGGGTGCATAACAACTGCTCCCCTTTTCCTTCATCAGGAACAATTGTTCTTCTAACAGTTTGGTATCCCTCTCTCCCCTGAGGTAGTCTCAACCTCTGCATGTCGACTCTTTTTCTCTCCTCCCCACTGCTCCACACAAGAACAATGTAGACTTCTTGAGGAATATAGAAGCCATCTTATAACCATTTAGGAGAAGGACTTTTATGAATACTCTTAGGAAGTACTTACTGAATACTATGGACTCTAGGGATACTGAAAAATCAAAAGTTTCCATAATGAAACTCCCAGTTTTCTATGACCAGTCTCCCATAGGGTAGGTAGGTTTTACCTCTAGGGGATACCTGATTTCCAGCCTCTGTTGACAATTAGGTGATCTTGGACTGCAGGGGAAGACACTGGCACACAAAATCTGCATCTGGTGCTTCCCTCTTCTTACTGAGCTGACTAGTTGACAGAGTCCATCTTAAACATGAGTTAAAGAAATAAGCAGAAATAGCAGATCAACAGTCATTCAGGATAGGTTCAGAAAACAAACATGAGGGATAGGGTGGGAGGTGTGTATATGTATGGGTGGGTGAGTGAGTTATTTTATAGAAATAAATTTAAGAAATAATAGAGAGGTCATACTATCTAGTAGTTAAAGTAAAATCTCTGGAATGAAAACACCTGGACTTGGATAACTTCACTGCTAATTATAAAACAATGGCCAAGTCACTTAACTTCTCCACACTTCATATCTAAAATCAGGATAAGAAAAATACCTACATAACAAGGTCCTTTAGTAGTTAAATTAATATATGGAAAGCAGTTGATCACCCCTAAAATACTCTCAAGTATTAATAGGCACTAAACAGAGACATGCCCTTAAACAAGGTCTTGCACATAGGAGACCTCTGTCATTTGTTTAATGATCTGACATTGTTATCTTGAACTTCTAAATAATTTTTGACAAAAGGTTCTACATTTTCATTTTGTAGGGTATTCTACAAATTATTTAGACAGTCATGAGTATTCAGAGTAATACTGCAATATTTTTCCAATTCTATGAGAAATACCCATTTGCAACTCTATTGGAAATACTCACCAGGCTATTTTGTTAACTCTTGAAGGTAGAAAGTTTCATTTATTCCATATCTTCACAAAATAAACTCTCTTAGATGAGTCAACAAAACATAATACATTTTCTAAATTCCAAGAACTTATATAGGAAAACCCCATGGTTTTTGAGATATGTCTTAGACATGAGACATGATATGTCTTAGACATATTGAGATATGTCTTAATTATGATTATCCCCTGTTTTCCACCTAGTACCCATTCTCAAATAAGGGTAGACTCAAATTCTAAAATGTAGGGACAGAGGAACTTAAATGAAGGATACACTTGGGGACATAACAGTTGACGTATCTCAGGATATGAGAATGGGATGTGGAAACATAGAGGTAAGATCCTCTTTTCCAATCTTTCTTGTGTCATGGGATAGGAAGATTTCTGAAATTATTTCGATTGTGTTAGAAGTTCCAGTCGATTAATAAACTCAGAAACCTTCCCGGATATTTAGGCTAAGTCAGATAACCATCACCAGATTGCACCAAAATATAGCACAGATTTGATAATGAGTTCCACCTCCAGCTCAGAACTTGAGGTTTACCACAACTTGAGTTCATGTAGCTCATTCATTTCATTAATCTTATAATACACTAATCTATTTAATTAATATCACAATAATCTATCTTGGCTCCAAGTTTATTTCATTTGGTGAAGACTTCATAACTAGATAAATAAAAAAACAACAAAAAGAAATTGATGAAAAACAAGTTATAATTGAGTAACTTCTTTAAATGTGTGCCACAGAACATAATCCTATAAGATATATAGTTTTTAAATAGTACATACTATATTCTTTTGTTTCAAGATTAACATTAACCAATAAAATAGTAAAAGCCTTGAGAATTTTTATAGCAAATGAAGCTATTTAATTGTGGCTAAGCCATATATTTTCAAATTAAACTAATAAACATTCTCAAACATTAATTTATTGGCAGAAAATCTATATAAGAATACTAATATAATTATCAAAAGATATGAGAGTTTAGACACAGGAAGACCTGTGTGGCCTGGGAAAGTAAGAAAAGCATTCAAGTCTAATATTTTGTATTTCTGTCATTTTAATTCTTTTGTGGAACAAGAGATATTTTGTCATAGTCACCAAAACTTTGAATTCAACAAAACATTTAAAAATAGCATTTTTTTTATATTTTATGTGGAGAAATTTTACTAATTTTAATGGGAGTGAGGGAGCATTTTTGTCATGTATCACATAGAAAAAAAGAATAAATTTTCCTGTTGCATTCTTCCCACTTAAAGTGCTTCTCCTAACCCATCTCTTTAGTTTCTTCTTACTCATCCTATGCAAACTTCCAAGAAAAACCCTCACTTGTGTTGAATAGCTCATCTCTTCCCTAAACTTACTAATCCCTTTCTACAAAAGTGTACTAGACACTCAGGAAGCACATAGAGATTGTTATGGTTTGGATATGAGGTGTCCCCCAAAAGCTCATGTGAGACAATGCAAAAAGATTTGGAGGAAAAATTATTGGGCTACAGCCTTAACCTAATCAGTGAATTACTCCCTGATTGAATTAATTTATTTGTTACTGGAGGTGTGCCTGGAGGAAGTAGTTCTTTGGGGGCTTGGCTGTGAGTATATATTTTGTATCTGGAGAGTAGAGTCTCTCTCTCTCTCTCTCTCTCTCTCTCTCTCTCTCTCTCTCTCTCTCTCTCTCTCTCTCTCTGTCTCTCTCTCTCTCCCCTTGCTGATCATCATGTGAGCTGCTTTCCTTTGCTATATCTTTCCTCCATGATGTTCTGCCTCACCTCCAGCTCTGATTAATGGAGCCAGCATTCTTTGGATTAAGACATTTGAAACTGTGAGCCCTCAAGTAAACTTTTCCTCCTAAAATTGATCTAGTCAAATCCTTTAGTCACAGCAGCAGAAAAGCTGACTAAAACAGGGATCATCTGTTTTTCTTCATGCAAGCCCCTCCATGTTTGTCTCCCTATACAATTGGCTTATCAAAGTATTTGCTTCAAGTCTCTCGGCTGCAAACACCTATTACAAAGAAAGTAAGATTCCTTTTAGATAGATAGATAGATAGATAGATAGATAGATAGATAGATAGATAGATAGATAGATAGATATAGATGAGCTATAAATATATTTTATATATATGGAGATGTGGGGGGGGTGTATATATATATATATATATATATATATATATATATATATATATATATATAGAGAGAGAGAGAGAGAGAGAGAGAGAGAGAGAGAGAGAATGAAAAGAGTGATAACTTGACCTGAGGTTATACTTTTGATTCCAGGCCATTAGGGAGAGAATTGAAGTGGGCCAGGGGACTAATGACTATTTAATGTATGTATCTATTTTAAAAACACTAATATCATATTATATACCAGGCATTATTTTTAAGTGCTTTACAAAAATTAACTCATTTGAATCATGCAAATCTCAACTGCAATCCCAAAAGGCAGTATCTGGGCTTCAGCATGATTCTTCTCATCACTCAGTGTCTAAATTAGGACCCTCTCCAGAGTTCTGCTGGCAAAGTCAGAGGCAGCTCCCTTTATTTACCTTCCCCACTGCATCTCCCTAAACTCCTTCATGGGTCTGTAGTTACCCAAAAATGATCCATAACTTAACATTGGCTTCCCTAGGAGCTCAGTCCTTGGACTGAGTTTTCTCTCTACTTATACTCACTTTCTTGGTAATTTCATCAACTTATTTGGTATTGAATATTTATGGCTTCCTTCTTACAACTCAAGAAAAAACCTTTCCTCAGAATCCTGATTTCATTCAACCTCCTTCTTAACGTATTCAGTTAAAAATACTATTTCTAGTTTAAAGATACAAAACTGAACTTGTAATCTCTCCCATAGATATGTGTATCCCATAGTCTTTTCCCTCTCACCAATGGAAACTCTACTTTATTGGTTGCTCAGGTCAAAAACCTTGGAGTCATCCTTGCCTTCTGTCCCTCACACCACTCATTGGTCTATCAGAAAATTATATTGGCTCTAGGTTATAAATGCATCCATAATTCAATCTCTTCATTCAGTCTTCAACCAATAATCATAGTTCATGCCACTGCCATCTCTCACCTAAATTATTGCAGTAGTTTCCTAACTGTTCTCCTTCTTTCCCCATTGTTTTCCTCTATCTATTCTCAAGACAGCATCTAAAGTGATCTTTTTTTAAGTGTCAGTCACATGTCACCTCTTCTACCAAACAAAAACCAAAGTTCCCATTCTCTGACCTAATCTCTCTGACTCTCCCTCTCATTCATGCTCCATTAATCACAAACACACAAGTCAAACTTCCTCTTCACAATGTAATTCCTGGCAATCCTCTCTGTATGAAATATTACTCTTCCGCATATCTGCATGCTCACTCCCTATCTTTCTTCAGATCTTTTCTCAAATGTCTGCATCTTGATGAGGTTTGACAAATCCAACCTCTCCATCTCTCTTACTTACTCCAAATTTCTTTTTTTTTAATATTTTTTAAGAGAGAGTGAGAGAGGAGAGAGAGGGAGAGAGAGAGAGAATTTTTAATATTTATTTTTTAGTTCTCGGCGGACACAACATCTTTGTTGGTATGTGGTGCTGAGGATCAAACCCGGGCCGCACGCATGCCAGGCGAGCGCGCTACTGCTTGAACCACATCCCCAGCCCACTTACTCCAAATTTCCATGGCGTTTTTAACTCTTAACCCACTCATACATTAATTTTTGTCTTCCACTCTCTATGCAAGCTTTTTAATAAGCGACAATTTCTGGTTCACTGAATCTGTAATAAGAAATTTTAAAATGTTGGGTTTTATACTATCTTTTGGGTTCACTGCCATCTTCATTAAATCTTGAGAGAGACAAGATCCATGAGATAGTCATTTACATGGCAATTTGCTTCTTGATGAAAACAAATATTTTCAAAGAAATTGTCTCTTCAAAATCAGATTTTCAAATAGCACTTTTTTCTTTCTTTTTTCTAAACAAATTAGTCATATATGCTTAGAAAAAAAAAACAGTTATTAAAGCCACAATCTAAATTTTGGTTGCTTTTACTGGTGTTGTGAATGTTTAATTTAGTAGCATCAAATGTGTGACTATTACAACATTTACAATATTATGGCAGTGTAAGTAATGTGAGATTCAGACTGCATTTTAAACTCTGTTTAAAAAGATAGCTCAGGATGTGGTTATGTGGTAAAGTGCTTGCTTTGCAAGCAAGAAGCCCTGAATTTGATCCTTAGCACTACAAAACAGAAAGAAAGAGGAAAAGGAATGGAATAGGGCTTGTTTCTGAAATTTCCAAAGACTAGAAAGTTGACATCTGAATCAACAGAATAAAGTCATTGAATAATATTATCATTGTTGAAGTCTGAAATTTGAAAGTCAACCAGCAGTAATGAGAACAGATGATAAAATACACAATTTACTCTATGATAGACCCACTGAGTGTATGCTGTTAAGCCCAATCATGCAAGTGTTCAGTACTTTGTGACCGAGAGAGTGCCCAAATTAAAACTATTTCAATCAAAATGATAAAATAGTTTTTATATTCAAAAGTCAATTTCTCTGAAGGATCATTAAGTTTAATGGAAACAGTCCTTTGACATTAAAGAACAATATGCATGAGCTTTTTTAAATATGTCTTTCATAAGCTATGCCCCAAAAGCCTTATGAAATAAAATGAGAAAAATAATTAAATAATAGAATGGATAATCATATAAATTATGTAAAGTAGTTCAAAGCCATTACACAATGAATAAATTTAAGTCATTCATTCACCAATTCAATTATGAAAGAAAGCAATCAAGGGAATAGATGAGAGGGAAGTGTATTTTCAGATAAAGTTGAAAAGCAAAAAAACAAGTTGACAAAATGTGCTTAACGGCTTCTTGATATTGATACAGAATCCATCTACCAAGGAATAAATGATGGCAGGGTCTTTATATGTTCAAAATAAGAATATAGGAATATTCAGATCTTAATAGGTTAAAATATTCAACAGATGGTATGGTCAGCTTTTTTTGTTACTGTGACCAAGAACAATTTTAGAGGAGAAAAAGTTTATTTGGGGCTCACAGTTTCAGAAGGCTCAACCCCATAGATGGCTTCATTCCTCAGGCCTTGAGGTAATTAAGAACATCATGGCAAGAATTATGGTGGAGGAAGGCAGCTGGAAACATGGCACCAGGAAGCAGAGAGAGAGTTCCACTCACCACAGACAAAATATAAGCCCCAAATGCACACTCCTGATGACCTATGTCCTCCAGCCACACCCTACCTGCCTATACTTACCACTCCAATAATCCCCATCGGGAAGTAATGCATTGATTAAGTTAAGACTCTCATAACCCAGACATTTCACCTCTAAACTTTCTTGTATTGCTCACACATTAGCTTTTGGAGGGACATCTCTTGTCTAAACCATAACACCATATCTAACAATGAGTTTAGCAGCTCCAAACTTTTTCTTTTTTTCTTTTTTTTTTTTTTTGCACTCTTAATTTTGGTTTATTCTCCTTATTTTTCTTCTTTTTTCCCAATGTTTTCTTCCTAATTATTGTTTTGTCAGTTTCCCTATTGTGTTATATTTTTAATATCTCGAGCTCTTGCTCTCAAGCCTTCTTTTCTTTTTGTCTTCTCTTTCCTATTGTATTTCTTTTCTGATCTTAAATTCTTTCTCAAGTCACAAAGGATAATATCAAATGAAAAGTTATAAAAGTCCTTCTGCATTTTAATACTAGTTCTTGCAGAGCTATTTTTAACAAAATCATTATGAATTATGTCAGCTTTGTATCATTAGTCAGTTTATTTTAATTGGGTATTTGCTAAGATAACCCTAGATAAAGATGAAATAATTCTCTACAACATGAATTTCTTTTGCACTGTTGCCACCAATGGTCAGTAGCCAGAAAAACAAAATACCTTAAGAATTATGTTTTTAACATCCCAAACAAGTACTACTGACATTGTTAGTAAATAACCCAAATAAATTTTCCAACAGATACGTCGTTCTTCTGATTACATTTTGGAGAACTGAAAATTCTTCAAAGAGGGTATCTTAGCAAGACAGTATTGTGTAATAGAAACATAATTTAGATGACGTTTAGGCTTTCAAAAGCCACTAACACCAATGGAAAAATCAATATTCAATGTTTCTATGTCTATAATATAAAATTTCTATGTTGCTTTTAAAGTATTTCTATTTTTTTTAAGAAGCAGCAGCAGTCTTGGATCCAAGAAAGTTTAACCAGGTAAATTTATACATTACAAGTCTTAAAACTAGAAACCATATTATTAACTGTGAAACTATGTAATTAGTTTCTTTATGAGTCTTCAATTTTTTGCTAGATAAAATTAAAACTGCCACCAAAAATTGAGGCCATTATGAACATGACAGGTCATTTGTTGAGAAAAAGGTTACGTAGAAATAGCATCTGATAATTTGTTGAAAATATTAGCATATAGATGGCTGTAGAATGTGTGAAGTATTATTAGAAGAATTTTAATCAAAAATTTTTGCAATATAAGTCAAATATAGTTCTATTCCAAATGTAGTTAGCTCCTTAGCCCTATAGCAAGTATGACGTGCATTTACCGAAAAACAAATTCATGAAAAATTCACAATTGTGCCAATTTTTAAAGTCACAAGAAGAAAGATAAATAGATATAACATCTACAACAACAAAGAATGAAAAATATTCTCTTTCCATACAGAGTTAAATTTTTTTTTAATTAACATCTTTTTTCAAGAACACTAGCAGCTTATCCTACCCTTTCTTAATTGATAAGAGTGTTTTCTATCACTATGGAGGTTGTGAATTCTAAGTGGGCCTATTGACTCTGTATCTCTTCTTATAAACCAGACTCCAGGCATCTTTAAGTCTTTCAAATTGTCCTAGTACATAGAAAAACACACACACACACAAAAAAAAACATAACCACGTGTTCACATTCAAAGTGCTGAACAATTCTGAAATGTATGTTTCCTACCTCTTTTCTTTAAATTATCCAGTTCATCTATCTATTCAGTACTTTTGCAAAAACTCAACAATAGTAGCAACAGTATTGGTAATGCGACACTCCAGGACCTTTAGATGGACAATAGCCAGTTTGTTTGAGCAAGTTATAGCAACCTGTTAGATGTAACTTCAAAGATGTAAATGTAATGTTAACAATGAAATATCATTTCCAGGAAGATGGTGGACCAGGGTGAGGCAGCATTCTGTGTCGCTCCGTGATCTAGATCTCACCTAGTCAGAATACTGCATCTATGAGAATAGATGTTAAAGGACTCCTATTCGCTGACTTCTGCAGAAATTACCAGTGCTGTGACCCCTGCTCCGAGTCTCAAAGCTCCGAGTCTCAGCATTCAAGGAGTTCTAGCCCACGCACAGCTCACTTAGCAGAATCACCTATCAGCACCTCTGCAGAGCTCTTAGACTTCACTCCTCTCCCACGCAGGTCACTCTGCTGCTACTTAACCATAGCATAAGGCCATCAACCAGCTTCCCTCACTTCACCAGACACCCCAGCGCTGCAAGTAGACTGCCTCCATCTTGAGACCATCTTTCTCGCCATATCTGGTGTTGGGCAGCTCCCAGATCCGATCTCCATGGGGCCAGGTACCAGGTTTCTAACTCCCCATCTCCCCAGAGGCAATAACTCAACACAGTTACTACCCAACACAAAAGCAGCTCTCAGTTGGACAGGTATGCAGTGCGACTAGGGTACCACCCACCTGGTATGAGCCTAGATGTAAGAGGTCCCACAACTGGGAACTGCTAAGGGAGAGGGAGACATGGCTAAAGTTTGGAGCCTAACAGAGAGACCAGGAACTGGGAAATCTCCAGGCAAGAGAGGAAGATAGTACTGGGTGCTCAAGTCATATGAACAAGCAGTCCCAAAAAGAGACCTGTGAGGTGCAGTCTCCCTGCAGGACTGGCAGGTGGCACTCCCCCAATTCCAGGCGCCCTACACCAGGACCAGTCTTCCCACCTTCTCTACCTCCATCATCCTGAGGGCAGAGATACCAGCTTATAACAGACAACTCCACCTATTGCATAAGAAGGGAAGCAGGAAAGAAATGGATCCCTAAAACTAGAAACAACCCTGGTTTCTTCCTTCAAATATTTTTTTTCTCTTTCTCTTTTAACCTTCTATGCTCTGGTCCTCACATCCCCCAACATATGTGAAACCAAGAACTTCGTATGAAATAGGATTTTGAGGACTGAGTCTTCTGAATAATATAATATAGAGGTTTTGTATATGCCCATTTTTTCTTTTCATTTTTCTTCTTTCATTTTTCTTTTCCCCTCCAAATTTTACTATTTTAACATCCTGTATTTTTCTAAATATATATGTGTGTTTGTTTGAGAAAAATTGAAGGCATTCCCTCTAAAAACTGGAATAAGATAGAGATGCCCTCTTTCACCACTTCTATTCAACATAGTTCTTGAAATACTGGTCAGAGCAATTAGACAAAAGAGATTAAAAAGATATATAGCCCTCACTCGCCCCAGACGGTCTGCCTTGTGGCGTGCACTCCCTGCCGATGCCCCACAGAAATGCTTCGACTACCCACAGTCCTTGGCCAGATGAGACCAGTGTCTAGGGGACTGGCTCCTCATCTCATTCGGGCTTATGCCAAAGATGTAAAATTTGGTGCAGATGCCCAAGCCTTAATGCTTCAAGGTGTAGACCTTTTAGCCAACACTGTAGCTGTTACAAAGGGAAGAAAGGTAATTATTGAACAGAGTTGGGGAAGTCCCAAAGTAACAAAAGATGGTGTGACTGTTGATGGAGAATCTCTAAGTACACTTGTTTTGAATAGGCTAAAAGTTGATCTTCAGGTTGTGGCAGTTAAAGCTCTAGGTTTTGGTGACAATAGAAAGAACCAACTTAAAGATATGGCTATTGCTACTGGTGGTGCAGTGTTTGGTGAGGAGGATTTGACCCTAAATATTGAAGATGTTCAGCCTCATGATTTAGGAAAAGTTGGAGAAGTCATTGTCACCAAAGATGATGCCATGCCTTTGAAAGGAAAAAGTGATGAATCTCAATTTGAAAATCATACTCAAGAAATCACAGAGCAATTAGAAACCACAAATAGTGAATATGAAAAGGAAAAACTTAATGAACGATTGGCAAAACTTTCAGATGGACTAGCTGTGCTGAAGGTTGGTGGGACAAGTAACGTCGAAGTGAATGAAAAAAAAGACAAAGTTACAGATGTCCTCAATGCTACAAGAGCTGCCATTGAAGAAGACATTGTTCTGGGTGGGGGCTATGCTCTGCCTAGCCTTGGACTCACTAATTCCAGCTAATGAGGATCAGAAAATTGGTATAGAAATCATTAAAAAAAAAAAACACCACTTAGCAATGACCATTGCTAAGAATGCAGGTGTTAAAGGCTCTTTGATAGTTTAGAAAATTCTGCAGAGTTCCTTAGAAGTTGGCTATGATGCTATGCTTGGAGATTTTGTGAATATGGTAGGAAAAGGACTCACTGGTCCAACAAGGGTTGTAAGAACTGCCTTACCAGATGCTGCTGGAGTTGCTTCTCTGTTAACTACAGGAGAAGTCATAGTCACAGAAATTCCTAAAGAAGAAAAGGACCCTGGAATGGGCACAATGGGTAGAATGGGAGGTGGTATGGGAGGAGGCATGTTCTAATTCTCAGAATAGTGCTTTGCCATTTATTAGTAAACTGTGACTCAAGGCTAGGGTCCTCACCAATAACTTCAGAGAAGTCAGTTGAAGAGAATGACTGAAGAAAAGGCTGGTTGATGTTTAATAAAATCACTATAACCATCAGTTACTGGTTTCAGTTGACAGTGTATAATGGTTTACTGCTGTCATTGTCCATGCCTACAGATAATTTATTTTGTATTTTTGAATAAAGACATTTGTACATTCCTGATACTAGGTGCAAGAGCCTTGTACCAATGCACTGCTTTCAACTTAAATCACAAGGCATTTACTACTATTCTGCTAAAACCAGGATTTTAGTGCTTGCCATAACCAGATGAGAAGTTCAGAAGCAGCCTTTCTGTGAGAATAATTGTGTACAAACTAAAGAAATATCCAATTATGTGACAACCTTTGTGTAATAAAAATTTGTTTAAAGTTAAAAAAGGATATATATAGGAAAAGAAGAACTGAAATTATCACTATTTGCTGACAATATGATTCTATACCTAGAAAACCCAAAAAGCTCCACCAGAATACTTCTAGAACTAGTAAATGAATTCAGCAATGTAGCAGGATATAAAATCAACATGCATAAATCAAAGGCATTTCCACATATCAGTGACATATCCTCTAAGAGGGAAATGAGGAAAACTACCCCATTTACAATAGACTCAAAAAAATAGTATACTTGGAAATCAACTTAACAAAAGAGGTGAAAGATCTATACAATGAAAACTACAGAACTCTAAAGAAAGAAATCAAACAAAACTTTAGAAGATGGAAAGATCTCCCTTGCTCTTGGATAGGCAGAATTAATATTATCAAGATGACCATACTTCCGAAAGTACTATATAGATTTAATGCAATCCTGATCAAAATCCTAATGACATTCCTCAAAGAAATAGAAAAAGCAATCATGAAATTCATCTGGAAAAATAAGAGACCCAGAATAGCTAAAGCAATCCTTAGCAAGAAGAGTGAAGCAGGTGGCATCACTATACCAGAACTTAAACTATATTATAAAGAAATAGTAACAAAAACAGCATGGTATTAGCACCAAAACTGACTGGTAGACCAATGGTACAGAATAGAGGACACAGAAACTAACCCACAAAACTACAGTTATCTTATATTAGACAAAGGTGCCAAGAACATGCATTGGAGAAAAGGTAGCCTCTTCAACAAATGGTGCTGGGAAAACTGGAAATCCATATGTAGTAAAATGAAATTAAACTCCTATCTCTCACCATGCACAAAACTCAACTCAAAATGGATCAAGGACTTAGAAATATAACCAAAAACACTGCATCTAATAGAAGAAAAATTAGGCCCTAATTTCTATCATGTGGGATTAGGCCCCAACTTCCTTCATAAGACACCTGTGGCACAAGAATTAAAATCAAGAATCAATAAATGGTATGGATTCAAACTAAAGAGTTTCTTCTCAGCAAAAGAAACAATCTGTGTGGTGAATAGAGAGCCTACATCTTGGGAGCAAATCTTTATCCCTTACACATCAGATAGAGCACTAATCTCTAGGGTATATATAAAGAACTCAAAAAGCTAAGCACCAAAAAAAAAAAACAAAACCAAATAATCCAATCAATAAATGGGCCAAGGAACTGAAAAGATACTTCTAAGAAGAGGATATACAATCAATCATCAAATATACGAAAAAAATGTACATCATTACTAGCAATTAGAGAAATGCAAATCAAAATCACTCTTAAGATATCATCTCACTCCAGTCAGAATGGCAGCTATTATGAAGACAAACAACAATAAATGTTGGTGAGGATTTGGGGGAAATGGTACACTCATACACTGCTGGTGGAACTGCAAATTGGGGCAGCCAATATGGAAAGTAGTATGGAGATTCCTTGAAAAACTGGGAATAGAGCCACCATTTGTCCCAGCTATCCCTTTCCTGGGTGTATACCCAAAGGACTTAAAAACAGCATACTACAGGGACACAGCCACATCAATTTTTATAGCAACACAATTCACAATAGTTAAACTGTGGAACCAACCCAGATGCCATTCAATAGATGAATGGATACAAAAAAAATTTGGCAATAAAAGAGAATAAAATCATAGCATTTGCAGGTAAATGGATGGCATTGGAGAAGATAATGCTAAGTGACGTTAGCCAATCCCCCCCAAAAGAATTACTGAATGTTTTCTCTGATATAAGGAGGCGGATTCATAGTGGGGTAGGGAGGGGGAGCATGAGAGGAATAGACAAACTCTAGATAGGGCAGAGGAGTTGGAGGGGAAAGGAGAGAGCAAGGGGTTAGCAAGGATGGTGGAATGTGATGGATATTATTGTCCAAAGTACATGTAGTTTAAAACAATATGATTTTCAGCTCTAGAATTCTGATAATGAAGAGGGATAATGTGAATTATCATATAAGTCCTGTAAATGTCTTGGATTGAACTGTTGACTCCTGACTGTTTCTATTTCAATTACTCAACAACAAAGTCATAGTATAAATGCTTGCAGCTAAAATTCATATTAATTTATATCACAATCATTTTGAGTTATGCATTATTGGTTTTATGTCTTTAGAATTCATATGCAATTATAAAACAAATTTTTAAATTGTAAATTAATTAAAGGTAGATGTGATAGACAGTTGCCATCAAAATCCCTTCTCCCCATTTTTTTCATGGTAATAAGATCTCATTTAGGAATATATTCAGCCAGATGAAAACATTACTTCTCAGCTTTCTGCAGAAGTATAACTATCCAGGCCTGGGATAGCTCAAAAGTAGAACATTTTCCTAGCAAGTGTAAGGCTCTGAGTTTGACCCTCAACACAGCAAAAACAAAACAAAAAGTAAAACTGACTGTGTGTGTCCAAGTTCTTACTAGTGGACTGTGCATGGAAGAGGAATGAGTGATTCCTGCATCTCTTGCCTTCAAGAAAAAACTGTTTTTCTTCCCCTCTTTCCTTTTTCTTCTGGCTGAAAATGGCTGCAACAACTTTGATGACCCATTTAGGGGACAAAAGAGCAGACCTGTCAGCATGAGACCTTGGCTGACTGCACTTCACGCTGTGCAGCCCACCTGCCTCCCTGAGCTACTGACTGAAAGAGGAAAGATGTGCCCTTCGGTCTGACCCGATCCACTTGGGGGCCTTTGTTGCCACAGTTTAGCCCATACCCTAACTAATCTATGTCATCCCATAGTACCTTCTTAGTTACTGCAAAAGTTTAACTTATGAGTACTAGAAAAAATAAAATCTTCTTTACTTTTAGTTGCAAATTCATCTGAGGGATTACATACTCATATTCCACTACTATGCACAATTATTAGGACACTCTCTAACAAGGATATTTCAGCCTTCAAATTTATGAGATTTTTCAAAGGAAAAAAATGAATTGATTATGTTGAAAAGCAAAAGATTATTCCTGAATCAGTGGTTGGAAGAGTTTAATGCTCTCAGTAAGATCATAGAGTAGTATGATAAACAGACAAATAATCTTGTATGAATTATACATAAAGAGGAAAAAAAGGCGAGAAACAATTGCCCTTTGGGTTTAAGATGTGTTGTAAGTGTTGCTGGGCTGATGAAGTACTTTGTAGCAAAGCCATGTGCCTTATTTGATACCCTAAATCAAATGCATGATCTCAAGAAGAATAAAAAAAGACATCTAGTGCCTTAGGCAAGGAACCCATGTAGTTCCCCAGAACACGCTGCTTTGCCCTAGAGTGAAAGCCCAGCCTCCCCCATCCTTACGGCACCTTGCCCTGTGTGGCTGTTGGAACACCTTAAACTGTTACAAGCTAAATTTAAAGCAAATTAATGAAGAATTATTTCTTTTAAATAGGAAAAGCACAAATGTATGTTCTTTTTTAAATAAACTACAATAGATATGTAAATAAGATTTTAAGAAAAAAGAAGCTCATTTTTATATGACTCTCTGCATAGGTTATATCCATATTCTTTCTGCAGAGGCAATTTATTGAACTAGAGGGACATTCCTTTTCTGAAACAGTTGCTCCCCAAAACCCTAATGATTACATACTGAGACTTAAACTCAATTCAAGTGAATAGATTCAACCACTTAATAACTTTGAAAACATTACATTCCCTTATAACCATGAGTATGGGGAGAATGGGAGTCGTGTTGATGTTATATTGATAAAATTGCTTAAATCTTGGCATATAGTATACATAGGACATCTGGGTTATTATTTTACTTATACAAATGGAAGAATCATACATACATTGTCTTGAACTTTGTTTTTCTAACATATCACAGAGATATTTTTAAATCATCATATTCAGATTGGCCTCATCCTTTTGAATTAAACTCACGGTGTTCAATTTATACAGATTATTACTATTCATCTAATCAATGTTGACACTTAAGTAGTTCCCAATATTTGTTATTACAGATTATTGTACAGAAATACATATGTGTGTTGACAAATTATTTCAAATATAATCAATAGTGGTAAATTCCTAACCATGCATTTATTTATAGGGTTAAAAAATATATGCCTGGGGCTGGGGATGTGGCTCAAGCAGTAGCACGCTCACCTGGCATGCGTACGGCCCGGGTTCGATCCTCAGCACCACATATAAACAAAGATGTTGTGTCCGCCGAAAACTAAAAAAAAAAATAAATATTAAAATTCTTAAAAATAAATGTATATATATATATATATATATATATATATGCCTTTCTATTGCACAGATATTACAAATCTGCCCTTTAAAAAGTTCTCAGACACACACAATCACTCATACTAGTAATTCCAACCACTTGAGAGGCTGAAGAAGAAGGATCACTTGAGCCTAGGAATTCAGGCCAGAGTAGAAACATAGTGGGATTCCTATCACCAAAAAAAATAAAACTAAACAAGTTATCATAAATATACCTCCCATAACTGACGCTCTTGCCAAACATGGTTTTTATAAGCTCATTTCCCCCAACATGATTTCCCCCAATATGACCAGAAATATGATTCTCATATTACATAATTGATGCACTTATCTAAATGTACTGGCAGGTAGGGGCAGATAAACGTACCTAAGTGTATTAATGTGTTTAGACTGCCGTAACAAAAATACCATAGACTGTAAGTAGTTTATTCATATAAATTCCTATAGCATCCATTAAGGCAGTACTAATATAATACAAAGTATCACTACTTCAATACCATGTTGTTTCAAAAAGATTAAGCAAGAAACATTTGTTTCTCCCAGTTTTAGGAGCTGTGAAGTTCAAGATAAGTTATCAACATGTTCTGTATCTGGTGAGAAACTCTCCTCTAGCTCATAGACCATCATCTCCTTGTGTCATCAAATGACAGAAAAAGGGCAAGAAACTCTCTATCCTACTCACAGAGCTCTCCCATCATGACTTAGTCACACCCAGAAATCCCTGCCTCCTGAGGTGCACATTCAGGGGTAAGACTTCAGCATTAGAATTTGTGGAGAACACAAAACATTCAGTCTAGTACGCTGTGTACAATCATAAGAAAAAGACTTTACTAATTAACTGAGGGTTATTAAAGTTATATTCTGGGTCCCCTTTAAATATCTTGGTACTTTTTAAAGCTTCAAAATGCTACTTATACATATTTGAATAACAGATACTGTAAACCAAATGGAAAGGTGATTTCTTACATCTTTACCAAAACACTCCTGACCACTGCCCTTAATGATCTAAAATATTACACATGGAGCTTCCCCCAAATCAAATAGGGTTAAGTGATACTTAATTTCCTACAGGCCTTTTTTCTTTTATTCTTAAGTTAGTGATCTTTGGCAAACACCAGCAATATAATTCAGCTTATGACAGGAAACAGATGTTCAAGCCCACAGAAATTAAAATTAAGTGCTTCAAACAGCTAAAATTTTATGGCCAGATTTATTATTTATATTTCCCCAAAGTAACAATAAAATTGATATGTTTCAGAACTCTTTGGGAAGATGTAAGTAGTTTATTCATATAAATTCCTATAACATCCATTAATGTAGTACTAATATAAAGTATCATTACTTCAAGAGAAAAGCATAGGCCAATTTTCCGTATCATTTACATTATATAGTACAAAAATATTTTAAAAATCAAATATGCAGATTTGTGCATGAAAGAAAATTATATAACTAAGGTAGGGGGACTGGTTTTAATCAATATGGGAGTCTGCTGTTTGGAGAGACCTACCAGTAATGAGAGCTTTCAGCATACACAGAAATTGAACATGAACATGTTCTCTAGAGATTTACCTGAACTTGAAAACTCTAAAACAACCACATTTGTGTCATATTCATGCTGTTTCAAAAAGATTTTCTGTCCAATAACATAAAATGAACAGACTGCTAAATTCTCATTTATTTTCCTTATTCTTTCCTGCTTTCTCTCCTTCTTTCCCTGGTAAGCAGATATTCATGTTTTCACATATATGTATCAATCTGAGCCCCAGCTAGTGAGTCAGTACAAAGACCTAGGGGCTTGTAGTTGTGATGGTGGATTTCTCACTTTGTTCTGGTTCAAGCAGATGCCAGCCTAGCAGCTATCTGTAGCCATTAAGGACACAAAGAGAAAAATAACCGCCAATGGCTGTTGGGAAAAGCCTCATGATCTGCCAGCTGTTGTACTTCAAATGCTGCCGAAATATGAGGACAGGAGGGATAACATGAGCAAAATTCAACCATGGTGTTAGCGGGTGCCATAGGAAGAAGTTCTGTTTGAACCAGCTGGGAAAGGGCTTACACAGAGGGACATAGCAATTATCTTTCTGAAAATTACAGAAAATGATAACTTCCATATCCTTGAAAATTAAATAAGATATGCCAAATCGGCCAAATCTCTAAGTTGCTCTCTAAATTCTGTATTTGTAGTAAGCTATCCATTATACTGGATAATGTTAATATATCATGTATTGCATGACTCATTTTACTAGGATTATATCTTGTATAATTTTAATCAGTGTTTTTTTTTCCTATTGATTAACATTTCCTGATAACTGAATTGCTGGAAGGGGGGAAGTGTCATTGTCCAGCTTCTTTAAACTGTAGGAAGTAATCTAATGCTTCAAAATATATCAGTCTGTCCAGGTTAAAAGCTCCACATATACATATTCATATTTTGACACTTTAGCACTGTCCACAAGGACACCAAAACTCAATTCTAGTCAAAATTTAACGGACTATTTTATAAAATTTTTGAAATCATTTTTGTCTTCTTGTAAAAACTGCTTTGAGAAACAGAAAATCATGTTCAAACATTTTGTAAATGTTATAAAATTCTGATATATCTTTTGCTTTGTAATTAACATGTAAATTATTCCATAATCTCACTTTTTAAAAATATATTGAAACCATTTTAAGTAACCCATCAATTCATAATTGGCAAAATAAGTATTGATTTGATCAAAAAACTGATCATTTAAAGAATACATAATTTCACTGAATGATTTAAAAGTGAGTACACCAATAGAATATTACTCAGCCTTAGAGAAGAATGAAATTACAGCATTCACAGGTAAATGGATGAAGCTGGAGAATATCATGCTAAGTGAAATAAGCCAATCCCAAAAAGCCAAAGGCTGAATGTTCTCTCTGATACACTGATGCTGATTCCTAATGGGTGTGGCTAGGAAAGAATGGAGGAACTTTAGGCAGAGGGCAGTGAGGAGAGGGGGAGGGATGTGGAAGTGGGAAGGATGGTGGAATGAGATGGACATTATTACCCCATGTACATGTATGATTGCATGACCTGTGTAGTTCTGCATCTTGTACAGCCAGAGGAATGAGAAGTTGTGTTCTATTTCTGTACAATGTGTCAAAATGCATTCTGCTGTCATGTATAACTAATTAGAACAAATAAAAAGAAAGAAAGAAAGAAAAAAAGAAATGCAAAAAACAATGTGAGTGCACTAACAGACTGAATTCATCAAAGTAGTAAAATAAATTGAGAAATAAAGGACAAGTCTAAAGACATGGATAATTTGCAGTATTTAGTACAGCAATCCCTGAATTTTAAGAATCTTTCATTTCATAACACAGTTTACTGGGCTTCCTTACTAAAATTCTAATAAAATTGTTTTCTTCTGTAATTATTTTTCTATAACATTATATTTAATCTTTAAATTCCTCATCCCTGTACATCTTGTTCATTAACAGCATCATGTTTCACCAGGCATTTAATCTCAGGGAGCCAAACTCTTCTCACTACTTGGAAGTTAAAGTGGTTGAATTTGGTTTACTCTTAAAAGGCTTTCACTCTGAAATCGTGGTGTTCTCTTCCTTTTTTGGATCTATAATTATGGAAATGTTTTGTCTTCCACTTAAATCAAGTTTGTTTTTCAAGATTATTTCATAAAACATACAGAAAATTCTCACTTTTTTCTATCATTTGCAATAATTTAAATACTGAACTATGTCTCTAACATAGAATGGCACAACAATATCCATCAAAGCTTCAGTTTCACTCCTTTCAACATCAGATTGAATCTAGTTTGAAAACAGTATTTTAAAAAAGAGCAATGACATTGGCCCAGGATCCTCTACAGCCTTAGAGCAATAAGCAAGTAATAAATTATTTTCCTTAGAAAAATGTTCTATTCCCTCAATAGAATACAATTGTACATCTATTTATACTTCTGTAGAAAAAACATACCATCACTTTAGATTTGTCTATTTGGAACTAAAGTCAGAACATAATTGTGCTATAAAGAAAACTCAATACAAAAACAGGAAGTAAGGTAGAATCTTAGTCATGTACTTAAAATGTTTAAAAATTTAGATAAATCACTAAAATATTTTTAAATTTTTTTTAGTTGTAGTTGGACACCATATCTTTATATTTTTATGTGGTGCTGAGGATCGAACCCAGTGCCTCACACGGGTGAGGCAGGTGCTCTACTAATGAGCTACAGCCCCAACTCACTAAAATATTTTTAAAATCAGTTTAATTATACTGTAGCTACAATTATTTTGCATGCCAACTATTCAGCTAAAAATTCAGCTTTGGGATCAAAGTAGATATTGAATCAATACTTTATGCAAAATCCATTAATTACAATGAGACTAAAAATATTAAAAAACAAAAATTAAACTTGTAGAATTCATTCCACAGACAACATAAAGGTATAAATAAAATAATAATAGACATGTACCTTAGTTACTTGGTAAAAGCTGAAGTAAATGTTTTTAAAAAGAAAGGCACTTATACATATTGTTCCATTTATTGATGGGAAATTTTATGAAATGTGAAGGGAATTCTCTATAAGGATTCCTTATGTCTTCTACACTAGCTTTGTACTGTGTCCTGTCACATGACTAGCAGCAGATCACTACATTCTATATGAATATAGATCACAGCTCTTTCTGGCTCTAGTGAATCACTTGTTTTCTCCCATAGTCAAGTTCGATTTCATTTTTAAAAACCGCTTCAATTTTATGTTTGCTACAAACAAGTTTCTGCATAACTGTGAAGCAAAAACTTCCACTGTTGTCTATCCTTCAAATCTTGAAGATATTTTTTTAGTGGCTGAAGAAGAGCATTTTAGTTTCATTTATAAAAGTTAAGATGGATTGAGCACTTATTATATGCCAGGATTATACTAAGCACTCTTAACAAACATCTCAATTAATAATCTCATTATCCCTATGAGGTCAGTACCAGTGTCTCCATTTTACAGGTGAGGAAACTGAGGCTCACAGTGATTACTTGGTTCAAGGTCACACTACTAATATTGAGCCAGGGCCTGGATGTGAAACTGCACTAAGTGTTATTAAATTTCTAAAGACTACTGCCTATTTCTATTATTTATGATTTAGAGCTGATCTTTAAAACCACCCACATTCATTTGTATAATTAAGCTATCCTATTAACTACGTTTTTTCTTTAGATTTGCTTCTGGTTGATTGGGTTGGCACTTACCAAAGAAGCTAATCTGATCTTGCTATTTATAATTCCACTGTGTTCACTGTCATTTTCTTGACATTTCAACTCTTATTTACTCTGTAGAAGGGAGACTTCTAAAAACCTAATTCTCTATCTACCTGAGGAAAGTACAGAAAGAACAAAGCCTGAATAAGCTACAGAGTAAGTAATCCACTTCAGGCTAAATATGAGTCACAAGGGCAAGAACAGAAGGATAATTTCATGGAGAAAATAAGACATTCTTCTCACCTGTAAATGCAGGCCTCAGTGAGGTCTGGACACCAGGCAGCTTTGCAGGATCAAACAAGTGCTCTTGGATCCAGACACACACGTGTGAGTCTCAGCTCCAACACTTCATTTCTTAGGTTCCTCATACACAATGGCATAGTACCAACCCCGTGGGGTTATTTGGAGGATTAAATGATTTAATAATATATAGGCACCTAAAACATTAGTCTGGACTGAGTAAACATTTCACAACATTATTACAAAAAAACGAATTCTAAAATAACTGCCACAGACATATTCAAGAAAATGTTTGCAAGCAGACATTAGGGTGTGTAAATGATCCTGTGTTCCCAGTTATGAGTGTTGATGCCTTTTGCCTTCTTCATTCCCCGCTGGCACAAATACCAATAGAACTTACCAAATTCTGGGCAACTGTTTATACTTCAACATCTATTTTATGTTATTTGGAGGGTTATTAGCATAATTTTACTGATTAACCCAGCCTTAGTGTATCTACCAAGAACTCTTAGGTAAAATACAGCCTCAAATACCAAACAAACCCATCCTGGTGCAAATTTTCTTGTTCTCCTCCCAGGCTGAACGATTGATTGTTAAAAGCAGAATCTGGCTGAATGGATGATTGTTAAAAACAGCATCTGACAGTGCTGGATGTAAGCCCTAGTCTGCCACTTAAGTCCTGTGTGATCCTCATGTTACTTAAGCTCTCTTCTGTATGATGCTGACAATGATCCAATCTCAAACCAAAGTAAAACAAAACTGTGGTGGGAAAACTGTCATCATGTTTACAGTTTCCTTGGCCACAGTCACCTCTAATTATCATCCTTCATTGTCCCAGCTCCTTGAAGAATCTGCCATTATCTATCAATCAAAGAGATATGAGTTTAAACTATCTGTAAATATTTGGGAATTAAATACTAACACTGGAAAGGCAAAGTTCAAGAATTATCAAACCATTCTTTCAACTTCATTTCTCCAAATACTTTCTTGCATTAAATCCACATTTTGTTTTTATAAACATACATTAATTGTACCTATTAATGAGGTATATGTGATATTTCTTTTGTGTGTGGGGGGGTGATATTTCTGTTCACACAAATAACACACACTGAGGGTCAAAGGAGGGTTCTTAACATTTCCCTCTCCTTAACATATCATTATGGTTAGGCTTTGAGCTCCTACCTTCCAGATCTTAATAGGGCTGAATAGGCTATTGTAAATTCTAGTCATCTCACTATTTTTAACTCACTCATCAACTACTCTTTCTTGTTGAAACCGGTTCCATTTAAACAAGGTGGAAATGGGAGACTCTTCACTCCAACCAGAGAGAAGTTCAAAGTCACATTCCTTTCCTGCAGGGTGACAGTGTAGCAGAGAAGGAAATCTCAAAAGGGTAAAACTTTCATAATGAGTTATGAGTATTGGGAAGAATGTGGCTTTTTTGTATGCAAGAAGGTTATTAGGTGCCCTTCCAGTGCAATATTGGGGTTATCTGAATCTATAAGGATTTCTGTATTTCACTCTCTTTTACCAGAATATTCTACAGCCCTAGAGAGATGGAAGTACCTATTGTAAAGTGATGGTGATGCAGATCTTCCATGCCAAAGTAATGTGAATGCTCCAGATTATGACACTGCAGGTGAATTTGTTCATTAGATACATAAATCTCCATAAGTCTCATTCTCATTTCAGGTGGTTGCAACATGTTACTGGTTCACTTCTTTATCAATGGGTAATATAAAATGTTTTCTATGCATTTTATTTTATATTTATATGAAAAACACTAACTTCTCGTTTTGAAAATTATCTTTTAGTTCCAAGTACAAAATTAATACAGATAATTAAAAGATGAAATTTTCTGCAGTGAGAGGTCAAGAAAGACTTCACAGAACAATTTAACTAAGAATGTTAAAGAAAATGTTAATAAATTTCCCAGCAGACAAGAAAAAGGGAATTATAGATAGGGGGATAGCAGGCATGAAGACTAATAAATGAAATGCTATATATTCTTTCAACACTAAGGAGTGAGAGGGTAGTCAAACCACCATTTACAATGTCAGAAACTTTGAGTAGAAGACAAATAATTGAAAGAAGAATAATTCAAGAGATGAAGCTAAAAAAATGGCAAGAGTATAGGGACAACACAAAAGAAGGAAATTGTTGTGGTTTGGATGGGTAGTGTCTCCTCAGAAAGTTCACATATGAGACAAGGCAGAAGTGTTCAGGGGTGAAATTGTTGGATTGTGAAAGTTGTAATCTAATCTGTGGATTAATCCACTGATGTGGGTTAATTGGTTGGTAAATGGACAGGTAAGGTGTAGAGAGAGGCCTCTCTTTAGAGAGGCCACTGGGAGACATAGCTTTGGGGTTTATATTTTGTCCCTGAAGAGCAGGAACTATTTCTCTACTGGTTGCCGTGTCCTAAGCTGCTTTTTTTCCCACCATGCCCCTCTGCCATGATGTTTGGCCTCACCTCAGGCCCAGAGCAATGGTGCCAGCCATTTATGAACTGAGACCTCTGAAACTGTGAGCCAAAATAAACTTTTCCTCCTCTATGTTGTCCTTGTCAGGTCTTTTGGTCACAGCAACATAATTGCTAACCAAAACAGGCAACAAATGTATAAAAGAAGGCTAGAAAATAGCTTTTTGAAAGAGTTATATTTGTGATGAACTCTGAAAAAATGAATGGAAATTATCTATGATAAGAAGGAATGAGGGGGAATGATGGGGAAGGAATGATGGGGACTTGAAGCAGAAGAGAAAATGTATGTAGGAGCATGAAACTCTTTCTGGCTAACAAAGTATTTTTCCATTAGTAGGTTGCAAATGCTAGTCCTTGGTAAGATTTTCAACGAGGAGAAAAAAGTTAAAAATAAATACTGTAGTCCTAAATTTATGCCCTAGACATGGACTATGTATAATCTGTTGCCTCAAAGTACAAGTTCCTAGGAAGCAGACATCACACACATAAAACAAATAATTTACTTTCTTGTCTTCTAAGTCAAAATGCAGTCAATTTAGTGTCTACCTCAGCATCATCACTAAATCCCCCTTTTCCTTCTATTCACTTCCCCTTTTCTCTCCCTCCATCATCAAATCCCCCATGATATTCTTGACCTTGTCTTCCTCTCTTCTCCTAATTTTCCAGTTCCTTGCTGAAGGCATGAAAGTAAATTCCTGGCACATGCTGCTGAAGAGGAACAATCATTTCCCTTGCCAATATCAATTGTCTCTTATATGATAGTTCAACAAAATGTTATGTTAATAGAAGGAAAAATGGAGATGAAAAGAAATTCCTTCCACTTCACTCTTTAAAATTCCCCCCATGCAACTATATTTATTGAATCTTAAATCCATTATTTATTTATTCTATGTATTTATTCTGAATTCATTGTGTATGGGGGTGTGTGAAAATGTTCTTTCTTTTATGCAACGTTGGTATCATTACTAGTAAAATATTTTAATGTCATTTACCAGAAAATTAAATGTTACCAATTCCAAGTCAATTTTTCCATATTTCATTGGTGCATTATTACTGTACATAATGGTACAATTCATTTCTATATATTTGTATATGCAAATGATATATCAATATAATTTGGCTGATATCATTCCCCAGTATTTCCAGTTTCCTCCTGTTCTCCCTCCCTTTGGTCTCCTTCCTCTATTAATTTCCTCTTTGTATTTATAAAATACCACTTTATGTTCATGAGATACCAACACTATGTTTCCCCCTTTTTCCTCTCTAGCTTTCACATAGGAGGGAAAAAATAGACCTTAACCTTGAGTTTGGCTTATTTTAACATAATGTTCTCAAATATTCATTTTTTTAAACTTCAGAGAAATCTATATATAAGATAATGTTCAGGAGATCAATTTGTCATAATCCTTCAGTGCCCAAACTGTGGTCCAAACTATTAGACTTTTGGAATAAGTCTGAAAGGAAAAATTTCACTTTCTTAAAGAAGAAGAAAAAGAAAAAGAAGAAGAGGAGAAGGAGGAGGAGGAGGAGAAGGAGGAGGAGGAGGAGAAGGAGGGGGAGGAGGAGGAGGAGGAGGAAGCAGCTTTCAAAACCTAGGCCACATGTTTTATGAGAGCAAAAGCATTATGCTCACTCTTCATAGTTGAAATACTGTATATTTGTAATGCCTCAGAGCCATACTCAAGCAATTTGGAATGACAAAAATAGGAGGAAACAATATATTTAAATGAAAAAATAAAGATAAACCAGGAAATCATGAATTCTATAATAATTGAAAAGAATATTTCAAATATACATATGCTGACATGTTGAAATCACAAATTTGTCTTAAATATTTGAAATATAAGCTTGATAAACATATAAACTTTTTTATATTAAGCATAGAAAGTGGTCAAAAGGAAAAGAACTGTTATTGTCCCAAGCTCTACCAGTCCAGGACATCTAAGAGAAGTCCATCATAAACAATAATAATTCAATGAGTAAATTAAATGATGTTTTTGTTTTAACTGAAATGTGGCTAATTCCTTATTGTTCCACAATGATATTTTTAAAACTTTGTTTGGCAATTAAATTTCACTGTACATACTAATACAAGATAACATATTATGTGGAGTACTTTTTAGAAGATACTTTTAAGTGGACAAAATGCAGAATAGCCTATGTTAACTTTTGTTTAAGAAAAATAAAGTATATTTTTAAAACACATAAATGAGTCTGTCGTTAACAAAATAAAACATCAGTGGATAAATACAAAGGTTGACTCATAGTGGGATTGGGAGGGAGAGCATAGGAGGAATAGATGAATTCTAGATAGGGAAGAGGAATGGGAGGGGAAGGGAGAGGGCAGGGGATTAGCAAGGATGGTGAAATGTGATGGACGTCATTATAAGAAATACATGTATGAAGACATAAATTGGGTGTCAACATACTTTATATACAGAGATACAAAAATTGTGGTATATATGTGTATTAAGAATTGTAATGCAAAAAAAAGAATAGCATTAGGTAAGGGAAGTGAAAGGAGGGAAAGGCAGGGGATGTGGGGAACAGAAAGATAGTAGAATGAAACAGACATAATTACTTTATGTATGTATGTGACTATATGACCAATGTGATTCTACAATATGTATACTCAGAAAAATGAGAAATTATATGTATAATATATCAAAGTATATAAATGCATTCTACTGTCATGTATAACTAATTAAAACAAATAAAAATAAATAAAAACAATTTTAAAAAATAAATCTTTCCTCCTCTAAAATAAATAAATAAATAAAAAGACTATGATATTTGTTACCCACAAAAAGTAGGTGAGAAAGAGCAAGAAGGATGTAGTTGAGATTGTCAGCCTTTTTCAAATACCTTCTTTATATGATTTAGAAACATGTAATCTTCTACATGTGAAAAAAATCAATGAGGATGAGAAATAAATTAATAAATAAACCCAAGTATATTTCAAATGAATAACACAACTTCAGGGAAGAGCAGGGAAGGGGAGCTCTAAGACAAACATATTAGGAAAGGGAGAACAAGGTATTTTACAACACTATCTTTCCATAGGTTACCTATTAGTTGCAAAGGAAAACAATAATAACTACACAGTGGAGAAATCATACAACACCTTGACCACATGATCAAAATGAACATCACAAATGAGGAGCTGATGGAACTACTATAGTTTAGGACATGTTGCCCTAGAAGGAATACAACCTCATTTTTTGCAATATTTTCACAGGGAATGCATAACAGTCTGTTATGAATAAACATCAGTCAAACCCAAATTGTGAAATAATCTATTTTGAAATGTGAAGTGGGATTAAACTGACCATATTTTGTTTTGTGCATGTATGAATACATAACAACAAATTCTACTAATATGCAAAATTATAATGCACCAATAAAATTTTTAAAAAATGTAAAGTGGGGTTGAGAGAAGTATATTTTTTGAAAATGTCAACATTGTAGAAGTCAAAGAAAGGCTGAGAAAGTTTTTTTTTTTTTTTAAGGACCTTGGAGGCATGGCAAATTCAATATCAGATCTAAGTCTAAATCTTGGGCAGAAAAGTGATATCAATGACAGTGTTGGGTCAACTGACAAAATTGAAATATAATGATAGGTTAAGAAAGCATAACATGTGTTAATGTTAAATTTGTTGAAAGTGATAACTATAATTTTGTGATGGAAGAGAACATTCTTATTCTGAGGAGAGAAAGCTTTCGTATTTTGGAGAAAAAGGCCATGATGTCCAGAAATGGTTTTGAAATAATCAAGATGAAAATTAAATATATGTATATTTCTATATTTACACAGGAACATACACACACTGAGAGATGGCCCACTACAAGTATTCCCTTTCACTAAAATAGTTGTAATCCTTGCCACTGCTGACGGACCTGCTAGCGCTGGAGACCAGATCAGGCCTCAGCATACAGGGTGTTCAAGTAGGCCACTCGATGGCAGGCTGAAGTCAGAGATGAATGAGTAGGGAAGACTATTGAGACTATTGGAAACCTTCTGATCTCAACTTCCCTAAAATAAAGGGTAGGAGAGTTTCTGAGACCTGGAGTGAACTAGTGGAAAAGCACTGGAGGATGTTAGGGAAAAGGTTGACCCCTGATAGTATTGAGCCCTGGGAGTCATTCCTGAGTTTGCAAGTGTTTTTCTCTTTGATTAGGTCATCTGCATTTGCTAATTGGTGCCCACTGAAGTGGCACTGGGAGTCAGGGGCTTTGTCATTCCTGATGATTGCATTTCAAAAGGATGGCTTCCAGGTCCAGAAGAAAGACATTCCTGGGTTGTAAAATTGATAAGAAGCTTTTTAAAAGATTTACACATCCGGGAGGCAGAGAAAGCAATCACAATTGCCAATTTTCTAAAGTAAATGCTTTAAGAGAAGGGAGGTGGGGAGTGAGGCAGACTCCTGCCTAAAGTTTATGCTCTGAACTCCCAGCAGGAGGCAGTATTTTGACTTTCATGGAATCAGAGAATATTGAGTCTCTTGGCATGGTAAACTGCTCAAAATTGCCTGAGTCCATCAGCCACAAGAAGGTAAAATAGATCAGTGGAAGGGCTGTGAAAAGCTCAGCATTCAATTGGGTCTGGTGCCCTGTGGAGCTGGGCACCCTGGTTGGCATCCTCTGGGATGTGCCTAACCCATGGCTAATATACAAGGCTGTGGTCTCAAATTCTAGTATGCATCTGTCCATGAGTCAAGGGTGGAAGAAGTAGGTTAGTTCTTCTCACCATAATGCCTTCATACACATTTGCAAAATTTGTGTTTTTCAACACCCAGACCTTAGGCTTTGTCAAATTAGAGGATTTGATTCTCTGCAGGGTTAGGAGAAGAAAGGGAAGGTTGGGAGGCAGAGGTATTATTTATAGGAAGAGGGAAAAACTCCTATCAGAGTACCTTGAAAGATTCCCACTTAAAGCGGGGTAGGGGGGAGGCGGACTGCCTCAAGCAGAGAAAGGGGTTCCTCTGTTAGCAGAGGCAATTAGCTCTGATTACCCCAAGATGCTGAGTGGCTACAAAACAATAGGGGCAGAGAGGAGGATGTTTCAAAGAGCATGGATTCACAGGATTGTTCCTTGGGCACTCATGCAGAGAAATAATGATGATTAGACAATCGCAATCACTACCCAAGGAGGCCAAGGCTAGGGAAACCCAGAACTCTCAGGAATAAGAGCCAGGTAAATGAAGGCCTTGATTGCCAGAGTACCTCCTTGTCACATTAAGTCAGGCCAAAAATGAAGGAAATGAGACTTGGAAACAGAGGCAGGAGACAATGAATATCAGTTACACCCTTGGGACCAGGTGCAGCAGATTTCATGTTAGGTCCTTACAGAGGTTGCAGCTGGCTGGCATCTTGGAAGGTATTCAAGTAATGGACTTAATAGAAGGCAGGATAGTTAGGAAAGAAGCAAGAATGGGTTGTACTGGACAGCTCTCATGGTGTCACTTCAAATCCCCTGGCTCCATGTTTCACTCCAGCGATCCCTACATCTCCACACTGGCTTCAAAAGGTTTTTTGCAGATACAACTCCTCAGCACCTGCCTTTTGCCCTCTATCCTGCAGTTTCTTTTACTCACACTAACTCAGGGAGCAGGAGAGTTTATGCCTGTGAGGCCACCCTTAACGGATAAACGTGGGATCTGATGTTTAAATGCTTTCCTTGTTCTTCCTTCACAACCTGGAAGGACACTTTTGGGACATATTTCACAAGGCCGCTCAAAAGGCCAACTCTATTAAAGTATCCTTGTGTTACCTGTTTCTATTTCCTGCTTTACTTCCTAATTATATTGTTCCTCCTTTTTTATCCCCTCCTGGGGCAGGGGTTCACTTCCCAAATAAGCACTCACTCTGTGTACCTTTGTCTATGACTTTACCAAGTCCTCAGTAACCTAGTCCTGCTTAAGCTCTATGCACTTCATTTTTGTCATATCTATGAACAGGATATTACAAAGAGTTCTTGAGTATTAGCAGAGAACATATGTAGAACATCTAGTACAAGATGTGGCCGAAGCAGACCCTCAATGCATGGCAATCATTATTATCATTATTATTTCTGTCTCATTTCTGCCACAAATGCCTTCAAATTGCCTTTTCTCTGAATCATTTAGAGTGTATAGAGTACTAGAAAGTCAGAAACAAAATGATCATTAGATGTTTCTGCCCTGGATCATTTTGACATGACACAAAGTAGTACAAATAGTGCAAACACATGTGTGGCAGACGGACGTCCTTCCAACCAGTCCTACTTAATTTTTACAATGGTTTGAGGAAAGATGTGTATCAGTAAGGGTGTTAACAATTGAAGTGGAAAGAAACGGGCAGAATCCACAGTCATATGAAGAAATCTGCCTTTGATATATTGGACCCTCAACTCCTCTTTAACAGGACAGAAAGAAGGAAAAACCATGAAATGGCTACCTGATAGGGGTGAGTGAATTCAACTCATGTAAGTTTAAGAAGAAGAATTGGTAAGTGAATTTAGGATGGAAAGATCAGAAAAAGTTAATATTAGATAGAAATTATTTTTGTGAAATGAGAAAATGGCCCAGGAAGTCTAAGAGCCAAGCCAAGATTGGAGACCAGAAATATATGATACTAAAATGTGGGTGGTCAATGCTGACATTAAGAAACTGAAGATGAAGGCAGAATTAGGGGGATGTGACAAAATGGGTCTGGATAAATCCCTGGGTGAGAGAATGCTGAAAATCAGTAAAGGTTACAAATAGGTCCACTCTTTAAGAACTTGAGGTTTGAATTTATACTTTAATCCAAACTTCTTAAGTCTAAGAAAATGACATCAGTGTGCTTCAAGGAACACTCCCCATAACACTGTCAAATGTGTGTAATTGTTAATATGGATTTAGATGGTATTTTTCCACAGTGTTGTTAGTGCATATTTTTGAGGGCAGTGTGATTTGTGCAGCTTCTCACCAGAAGTTAGAAATAGAGGTCCTCACACACCAGGAAATGCCTGCAGGCCTGAAGACTGCAGCCTTCAAACTGGAGAGAAAACTTGGAAAAACAGTTGTATTGAGATTTGGACACCAAAAAAACAAGACTGACGATATCCTACTAAAGGTGTTAATTGAGGCTGAATCTGAAAAATTTAGAAATTCTAGGGTTTTTATTGCTGTTTCCTAGTGTAGTTTAATTATCTTTCTAACAAGTGAAAAATGAGGCCATACCATTATATCTGGGATGATATTATCTTGAAATGAATAAGTGGACTTTACCAGCATAAACCATTTTAGGAGCAAGATTTTAGGTTAAGAAAGGAGACTTGATTTATGTTTTCATCTAAGATGACATGGGAAGGACTGGATTTATCCTCCTTTCTTAAACAATTGGAAAAAAAACCTATGAAACAATAGTTCTCAAAACAATGGACATCAGGCAAAAAAAGAACACCTAAGACAAGGGAAAACTATATGACCCTATGAATCCCCCAAATTATTGCCTAGAGAGAGTTTCTAAGTTGCAGAACAGATACAGGAGGTAGGGTGGAGACCCCTTGCCTCACCACTGAGAATAGAGAGGAAGCACAGGTTGAGGCTGAGGTTGAGGCAGTTGGTCTCTGCAAGGGAGAGTACTAGAGAAGAAAGTGCTGCACAGAAAGTGTTCCAAAGATGTAAGAGGGCCCTTCTCAAGTCTTCAGCTGAGAACTGCTCAGAATATGCATGTGATGAAAGAACCCATGGTCACACTGAAAACGTAGAGAGGACAATACCCAGAACTTCTTAAGGGCACACGATAGTCCCACCTCCTAAGGAGCAGAGTGGGGAGCTTCATGAATCATGGTATAGTGAATAGAATATGCTATAGAATTTTGTCTCTGTGTTGGAGAAGCATTAGCTATACAGGGTTGTAAACCCACATAACAAGATTAAAAGAACTCCAAAAAGTCAAACTCTTTCCAAGTGTCTTAAATGTAAATAAGAACAAATCTCAAGAATATTTTCAGAAATACAAAAATACCCAGTAACCAGAATCATAAACATCACAATTCCAGGCATCCCATAAATATTACCAGGATATAAACTGCAAAATGCAACCCCAAATGAAGAAAAAAAAAACTCAATTGAAACTGATCCAGAAGTAATGTAAGATGATAGAAATAGTAAGCAACAACATCGAAAGAGTTTTTTTAATGGTATTTCATATGTTCAAGTAGCTAGAAGAAAGAATGAGCATATGAAGATATAAAATATGCAAGTTGAATTTCTAAATATAAAAACTGTCAAGTCTAATATGAAAAATATACTGACAGGATGAAGAGCAGATTAGACATAACCAAAAAGAGAGAGAATCAATGAACTTGAAGATATAGCAATAGAAACTATACAAATTGAAGTGAAACACAGAAAAAAGACTGAAATAAATGAACATAATATCAGTAAACTGTGCAGCAATTTCAAGTGACTTAATATACATGTAATTGGAGTCACCAAAGGAAGTGGGGGAGAGAAAATATCTGAAGAAATAATTGTTTGATTATTTTTAAATTTAGAATAGTTCTATGGATCCAAGAATTTCACTGAGTCTTAAGGACAAGAAACATGAATAAGAGCACTCCAAAGTACATAATAATAAAATTGCTTAACACTGGTGAAAAATAGAATTTCTTACACAGCCAGAGAGAAAAAAAAAACACTATATAGAAAGACCACAGATAAGCAGACTTATCATAGAAAACCTTGGAAGCTAAACTATAGTAGAACAAGATCTCTAACATAATGAAAGAAAAATATCTGCAAACCTATAAATGTATACACAGTAAAAAATATATCCTTGAAAAACAAAGGTGAATTAAAGATTTGGGGGAATACACAAAAGCAAGAGGAATCCATCACTAACAAGAGGACATTTACTTAACTAATTTTCAGAGATATTTTAAAGCTACAGTAGTCAAGTCAATTTAGTATAAATGTAGATCTATAACAATGGTACACAATAGAGAATCCAGAAATATATGGTCAATTCATTTCAACTGTATGTAAAGGAATTCAGTGGAATAATACCACATGGGTAGGTGGCTCATCTTTGCAAGAACTTGAAGATAAATATGTAGCGTATACCTATTATTTTGGTGTACTTCCTCTCATTGTTCTTAAATAAGAACAATAAAAGTCTTACTAAAAAGTTTTAAGTTTGACCTTGCTGTTCTCTGATAAATCACTAGAAAAGTCCTATCTAGCATTTGAGCCTAATTTTCCATGGGTAGAGTAAGAGGCCCTCTCCCACATGTGTGTCAACTGTGAGCTCCAGCAGAGGACATCTGTGCCCAAAGGAGTAACAATTTCTCAAGAAGTAACAGTGGCACAGGTAGCACCCTCTTAGGACAACAGGGAAGCAAATATGACGGATTATAAAACAATTTCAAGGATAGAAGTGAGAAAGCCTTCTAGGACAGTGGTAGAAAAATATATGATGGGATATAATGACAGTGAAATGATTTTTCTTTTTCTTTTTTTTTTTTTTAACCATCAGGCTGGTAGAAACTTTGCCATAACAATGAAGTGTATAAAAAGAAAGATAACATTGTTTTGCAGTCACAGCATGGAAAGCAAAGAAGAATGAATTAGCAACAGGAGTAATGCCAACCAGGTGCTCAGTTCCTCAATGAATATGGTTATGTTGGAGTTCAAAATATGACAGTGATGATTCACAGTGAAACACACAGATGGCATGAGACTTGCAGGGGCCAGCAAAATCTCCTTCCATATTTTCACTAAGGCCAAGTGGCAACAGATAAATAAGCTGAATGTTTCCAAAATGAAACAAGGGGAATGAGTAACTTATATTCAAAGAAGCCACAAAGAATTAGTCTCTTCAAGAAAATTCCACTTCCCGGTTAAAGCAAACATGTGAGAACTGAATGGGTACATGTCTGTAGTGGGACTGGAACCATGAAGAGCATATTTATGTTATTATTTATTTTTTAATGATTGTAAATTGATTACTGGTCCAGACATAGTAGGAATTGTTAAAAGAGAAAACAGAAGTAACATGATGGTCGGTGCTAGCAAACATACCAATATTGTGAGTACAAAAGAGACACAGGAATCAAAGAAAGTAATGGAGTCTACATTTTGCATGATGTCTGAGAAAAATAGAGAGGAGTGGTGAAATTAACTATTTTGTGACTCCCTGAAGGTACTGGCTATGGTAGCTGGTATTGCCAGAGACCTAAAATCATGGGACAGAAATTATTAGCTCTCCACCAAAACCTGTTCTCTTCTTCTTCCATAGTTATAGGGTCATACACATGCATTTTGTAAATCCCTCTTGCATTTGACCAGGTGACTTAAATTTTGCCCAGTGGAATGTGAACAGAAATCATGGGTGTGCCATATGGGCCAGGACTTTTAGGAGAGGAGTGCTTCCTCCACACTTTCTTCTTTCTTCCAGCTTGTTCCCTTCACCAATCGAACTGGACAAAAATGTTATCCACCATGCGGCCAGTGCAATGGTTTCATTAATGAGGTTCTTGGCATAAAAGTTAGTTAGAAGAGATCGAAATAAAACACACAGACTCAGTTACCTTATTTCTATTGCTAGGTCCGAGATGGCTCCCCTCTCTGGTTCCCTCCTCTAGCTGCCCAGCTTTTTATTGGGGAACAAGAGATTCAGGGGAGAATTCCATCCAATGAAGGTTGAGGGGGGACTGCACTCCAAGGTCAGGGTCAGTGATTGGGCCCCCCCGGGTCAGTGGTCAGGCACATCCCCACACGGATGGGCTCTCTCATCAGGAAAGGGCCGGGAAAGTTCCGACACAGCCAGAGCGCCTCAGGACCTTAACGGGAGTCACCCAATCACGTGTTAGAATGGCTTTCCACAATGTTACGTTCTAAAATTGGATATGTTCAAAAATGACATGTTCTAAAATCTTCAAGATGAAAAGAGCTTGGATCTCTGCATGATTACATAGAGGAGAGTCACCTTACTTAATTGAACACTTAATGCAAACTGTTGCATGAGCAAGAAATTAACTGATAATGTAAATTAATACATTTAATGTATTTACTACAACACCTTGTGACAATGAATGGTGCTCAAAGAATACTGTTAAGGTCTTATGAACTTGAATAGATTTTTTTCTTCAAACCCTAAGGAGTGAATATCAATGACCTCTAAAGATACTTTCTTGCCTGAGCCAACAGTTTTCTGAAATATTTTGAGAGCTCAGTCTGACTGAACCAGAAGCAGCTTCTGTTAACTTGAAGAAACCACCTCCCAAAAAAATCTTTCAGGAGTTGACAATAAGAAAATAATTTACTTCAACAGTTTTTCACCTTTTGTTCTGCAGCAAAAGATTTAGTTATTTTCTCCCTGTGAGGTAGGAATATGAGAAAATATCTTTCCCATCCTTAATCTGGTAATGTTTTTGTTGGTAAGGAATAAAATGTTCATTTTTAAATAGCAGATAAGACCCTGGAGAACTAATATGAATTCACTTATTTATTCAGCAATAACTCTATGTGCTGAGCACTGTACTACATACAAACAGAACACAGATTTCAGCATGGATGAGGGCACATGAACAGATAATTGTAGTACAGTCTGAAAAGAACTCAGATGGAAAGAACAGAAGCTGAAGGAGCACATAGTCGGGGCACCTCACCTGGATCTGAAGATTCCAAAAGAACTTCTTGGAGGAAGTTTCATTCAAGCTGAGAACAGAAAGACAAGTAGCAATGAGCGGCTTGAAGTCAAGGGAGGAAAAGAATGTTCCAAGAAAAGGGAAGAAGTGCCAAGACTTGAAAGCATAAAAAATGAGAAAAATCACTGAATCCTAAAAATGATCAGAAAGGATGTCAGGTATTTATTTTAACAAGTGATATATGGAAACATTTTTTGCTGGGAAAATTATATTGAAGCTGTTTTCCTTACTTGAATCTTTTTCTTTAAGTAGACACACCATATCACTATTAATAAGGAAGAAATGTTATAAAAAATGAAATCCAAACCCCATATTAAATGGATGCATGAAGAAATAAGAGGGGATGTAATGTAAATAGCTTGGAGGGGAGAGAGGCAGAATCAAGTGGGATTTATGACAGATTTGATTTCATCTTGGAGATTCTGTTTGAAGAATTTTTCTTCTATTGTGCTGTGTATGCCTCTAAGAGCTTCCAAGGAATGAGAGTGATGACTCTGAGATAATCTCAAATTCACAGTGCATGGTTCTTGCAAAAGCCAATAGGAAACTAGCAATTTACCTGAGGATGATGGGTGTTGGGGCAGACCCAAAATGGCTATATTTAGGCTCCCTTGAGGGAGATTTGGGCAAGCTATGAATCCGGTATGTTATGGTTAGTGTGTAGTCAAGGTCATAAACACTGATTCAGCATATGTACTCAAAGTCATAAACATTTGCTTGTAACCACGTGCCCACTGATGTAATCTGTTGGCAATGTGCCTTCTTTGTCTGGCCTGCAAATAAAAAAGGCCTATGGATAGGATACAGGGAGCCAAATGGAACTGACTGGGGACTAAATGGAACAGGCTCAGGGCTGAAACTGAAGCTGAAAGCTGGAGGTTGCTGTCACCTCTGAATAAAGCTTGTCTAACTTCCTAACCGCATCTTGCATCTTCTTCCACCTGATGAGTCCCAAACCTTGCTTTCTGGGTCTGAGCTCCCTGCCTGACAGTGAGGCTCTTGAAGAGTCCACTTCACAACACATATTTATATTCAGTTTAAATTCTCTGGCTATATGATCCTTTAAAACTGCATACATCACCATCCCTACAGGGTTGACAGAAGTAGCAAGTAAAGACATCTAGTTATAATGCATTTCAGATAAACAGTAAATAATGTGAATAACTTTTAGTATAATTTTGTCTTCAATATCTGGAAGTTCCACCCACTAGGTTTGAGAAATGTCTTGGCAGTGAGTCTGGAAAGTTTCCATAAATTAAGATTTTTGCCCAATGCTTGATATGTCATGCTTATACTACATTTCATGGTTGTCATGGAAAACGCATTCCTTGTTCCTATATGTTATAGAAATGTCCCAGACAGAGGCAGCTGGGGCTTGGTTCATAAGTTCCAGCTTGTGAGTCTGCAACCTGTACACTCAGAATAATGAGAAATTATACCCCATTTGATTCAAATGTATGATATGTCAAGATCATTGTACTGTCATGTGTAACTAATTAAAACAAAAAATAATAATAATAAAGCCTTATCAAGAGGGAAAGACTGGGCATTCTGATTCACATTTAATTCCTCAGGAGAAAGGAGAGGCACGAAGCTACCTAAAGATGGCTTGCTATGCAAAACTCTCTCTTCATCTTTTGTGGTTTCTTACATGGAAGTCAGTGTGCTAAAGTAATGCTCACAGGACTGTATGTGAGAGGGGGGTGTTTGCTCTTCCTTTCAGGAGCAAAGCACTGGAACATTTCAACTTGCAGCAAAAACAATGTGAATAATAGTAGAGGTTGTACTGCTTTTACTGTGGGCATGGCCTTACTCTAGAATTAAACACCCATATTAAGTTACTAGGTCTTTACAATCCACAAATGGGAAACCAGATGAGGAAACTAATCACAGAGGGCAAACAAGGACCCAATTCACACACTCTTAGTGGCAGGACCAGGTTGAGGACCTAGACCATTTGGCTCCTGTGCCTGTGTTAATTGCACCAGGCCACCTCTGAACCCAAAAGTTCATTTTGGAAGTTGCTCAAATGGACAGAAACTTGTGGAGCTGGAGGAGCCACTTTTGCAGTAGGGGTGGGGACTTGGAAGTATTTAGGACATTCCTATAATATTTCAGTGATGACAAAATACCAGGATTACTTTCCCAATCACAAAAGCAGGAAATCCTAAACATTTGTCATATTACAGGTTACATTTGGTACTTTACATACATTATGCATTTAATTCTCATGATCTATCATAATCACATATCTCTCTTTTAAACGTGAAATTAAGTATTAGAAAAGTTTAAATGAATCATCACGTACTAAGTAAAAACTAGCAATAGAAATCTTAGACTCAATTTGGGACCCACTGCCTCTGGAAAATTGTTCTACAAATATGTCATAATTGCATTTACTTGTAGTTTTCTTTTAGAACATTTTGTTGCTTAAAAGAGCTATAGATTTTTGAGATTTTACATTCAGTTACTGTACATATTGTGAATCCCTATTTTTGGACATTTGACCCCCAAAATTGAAGAGTCATTTCCTTCTCTAATTAAAGGAGGTGTGCAGTTTGAAAATGAGACTATTTTCTCTGTGATATATTATTGTAGTCATGCCTGACACTTTATTGACTTTGCGTAAAGTAGCTTAATTTAATGAGATGAGTACAATTTAAAAGTAACATACATAGATTACCCTTGGTTATTTACATTGCAGTGCACTATGTAACACATAGATTTTCCTAAGTTTTGTTTAAAAAATTTTAAAAAAACTGAATTCTGGTTATCACAAGCATATGCATGTATATATACACATATATAAAATTATATATATAGAACCTGACTGCTCACTCTGCTTAATACTATAAATGTATTCTTAAGAAATCCCAACTCAATAAAAGTCCTCCTATCTAATAATTCTTATAATTTAAAGCTGAGCCAAATGTGAAGGGAAGAAGTTGGAGACTAGGAATGTCAGACTTGCAGAACAAAATTATTTTTTCTACAAGAATTGAACAATATTAGGGAAATTTTTTTAATAAAATGAACACATCTTAAAATCTCCTCACAATATAGACAAAAATAAAATAAAATAAAATAAATGTATGTCAATCTCCCTTCTCTCCTTCCCTTGTTCTTCCCTTTTCCAGCTATTACTCTGTCAAGTATCTGGTGTGTATTCTTCTAAATATTTTTCCAGGCATCTATATACATGGGCACATTTATCTGATGATCTAACAATGCCATCCCTCAGTATTTATTCAAGAGAAATTAGAATGTGTGGGTACAAATACTTAACCACAAATATTTATAGCTATTTTAAAAGTAATAGTCAAAAAAATTTGAAATAACCTAAATCTCCATTAGAAGTTGTTAGATTAAAAATTGTAGAGTATTTATACTCTGAAATACATCTCAGCAATAACAAGGAATGAATTGCTGATATACATGACAGTCTATTGAATCTCAAAACAATTACTTGAGCAAAAGAAAACAAAACAAAAAATAGCTACAATATGATCCCATTTATATAAAACTCTAGAAAGTGCAAGCTAATCTAGAGTGTCAGAAGGTAGCAATGCTTGCCTGGAAAAAGGTAAGACATGCCATACAATGTGCATAGGGAGTTGATGTGTATGTATTTTTATATTTTCAAGTAAACAAAATGATTTTATTTATTATTTTGGTCAGACAAGTAAATACAGGCAGCAAAATCAATGAGGCATTTAAAATGAAACAAAGTTTCTTTTTGTTGTCCTTGTATTCAAAGCAGAATGAAGGTTCTACCATGACTTCTGGCATATAAGTTCCTAATTTCTTTTAGTTCCCAAACTTTTTGTCATTTATCTATTTAACAACCAAAGCACAACACTTGGACTGATAAGGTTGAGCCTTGGACTCTGGTGCAGCAGAGATCACGGTGGCTTATGGACAGCTTTTACCATCTGGGTAGAATTTTAACAGAACCTTCATGAAGAAATAGGATTTGGTTAAGATTTGGACATCAGAAAAATCATATGGTTAGGTTAACTATTATTTCCTTTCTGAATTAAAAGTCAAATTGCCTTCAAGGTGAGGAAGGAATGGTTTTTTTTGTTTGTTTGTTTTTTGATTTTTCACAAATTAGTAGCTAAACTGGTACTGTACAATTCTGGTTCTAACCCATTTTTCCAGCCCAATTTTTAATGATCTAAAAAAAAAAAAAAAAAAAAAAACCTACTCTCCAGCTAGATGCATTGATTTCTACAAATGTCTCACACTTGTTTTAGAAAAAGATTTGAAAATCCTAACATAATTTAAATCACAGCTCAATATTAAAGGGCTCTCATCTGCATTAAACTATGCATAGTTTAAAACAATTAAAAAATGAGAAATTGGGCTGGGCATGTGGCTCAAGCGGTAGTGTGCACGCATGGCATGCACAGGGCGCTGGGTTCAGTCCTCAGCCCCACACATAAAAATAAAATAAAGATGTTGTGTCCACCAAAAACTAAAAAAAAAAAAAAAAAATTATTCTCTCTCTCTCAAAAAAAATGAGAAATTTTGCAGTTGACATTTCAGAAGGAGAATAATAGGTTAGTTTGACAGAAATACAAAAATATAGATGAGAAATGAGAAGGACAGGGCCCTCTGATACCCCAATGTAATCCAATTGATTACATGACAACATCTGGCCAGTCTCACTTGTTACAGTGTTTAGTTAATAAGAGCATTCCATCTTTATTCTATATAACATAAACATTATATTGTAGTATATGATATTATTTGATCACTATTATTTCTTCTCTTGCCAATTTACTTCTCAGGCCCTAAGGTTAGGGACTTATCAAGAGACAGACTTGCCCATTAAGATGTGAGTGAAAAATTTAAAAAAAGATGTGAGTGGAGGGAATATATCTGTCACATCTGGGTAGAAGCTGCAAATACAACTTCATCATTTGGCTTGGTTATCTTGATTCTCTGCCCTCTGACAAGAAAAAGAACTGTCTCTGATAGAAAGTGCTCCTTCCATCTGGATCCCAGAATGAAAATATTTTGGAGCATAGCCAAACCTGAACTATACAGCTATAACTTAATCCAGCTCAGTGAAACCCATAGTTAACCTAAGCCCTCATGTTATGTGAACAAACCATGAGGTATTGGCTTTGTGTTATTGCAGTTGAAACTGACAGTTAAATTTATATTTTGTATTATTTTTGCATTATTTTTTATGGGAAAAAACTGAGAATGGCTAGATGTTGCTAAAACATAAAAACAAAATAGATGTTTTTACATTTTTTATAGTGAAAAATATTCGAGAGGCATTTGTTCTCATTTAACATTAAAATGATCAATTGAAATTTTTAATTTCTCTTCATTTATTTTATATCATATGCTCATAATTTCTAACAGTCACTGTCTATATATATATAATACATATATATGTATATATATACACTTTTTAAAACTAGATTGTGATATGTATATATATATATACACACACACACACACAACACACAGTTTTTCAAACTAGATTGTGATATATATATATATAGATAGATAGATAGATAGATAGATAGATAGATATAGATATAGATATAGATATATTACAATGTTCTTTCTGTTAGTATGCCTCATGTCTGCCCTTTGAGGAACACACTATGCCTTTCTTGCAAAGCTACTTGCTAGACAAACATCCTTGAAAGGAGAGTGTGGGGGAAAAAAAGTGTGGTTACTGCGTCTGATGCTACAAAATATGCTTTGGATATTTTTAAGTAGCAAATATAAGAAATATATATATATGAAATTTTATATAATCTAGTTTGGAAAACTGTGATTTGCTATATTAATGTGTGGAGTTCTAAATGTGAGCAATTTTTCTTTATCTATAAATGTCTGATCCATAATCTACAAAATTAGTATTTTGTTCTTTTGGTTCATTTTTCCAAAAATATTAATTTAGCTATCCTTATTAAGTCTGACCTGTTGCTTAGCTAAGAAAATTTAAGTGGCAATAAGTCCCAAAACTGTGGAACACAGATTTTATTAACAAATTCTTTACAAATGCAATCAAATGGATCTCAAAATACTCATTAATTTTTAAAGACCCAACTATTGAACAATAGTCCTTTAATATTTTTCTACAGTACTAATATTAATTGACATATCACATTGTATAGAAAGTGCATATTATGTGCTTTCACCACAAAAATTACAATGTGACATAATGAGTATGTTAATTAGCCAGTTTTCTACAATGTATGTATACTTCAAAATATTGCATTGTACACAATATAAAACAAGGTATTACCTTCATTATTTTAAGAAGACATTTATACTATCATAAGATTAAAGATACAAATATGCTTTGGATATTTTTTAAGTATATGTAGCAAATATAAGAAAATAATATTGACTTCTTAATATACTTTATCAACTGTTATTTAAAATTAAATATTATCCTTTGTTTGCTGTAGTTTCCTGGATGCCATATTAAAGATAAAGGACTTCATACTCACAGCCCACCAAGGTTTGGGAGCCCTCAAATACTTAGCATCTGCTTCCCTTGCCCTCAAGTACCATATGTAAATAGGCCCACTGGTGTTTGCACACATCATGTTTTGCAATATAGAGGAACTCTGAGATACTCTAGATGTTTTACAATGTTAGTATGCCTCATGCCTGGCCTTTGAAGAACATATCGTGACTTTCTTGCAAAGCTATTTGCTAGACAAACATCCTTGAAAGGAGAGTGTGGCAAAAACAAGTGTGGTTACTGCCTCTGATGCTAAATGTGCAGAATTATTATGAAGACCCTTTTCTATTTCATGGGATAATTTGAGGAGGATTGGTACTAGTTCTGCTTTGAGGGTCTGGTAGAACTCAACCGAGAATCCATCTAGTCCTGGGCTATTCTTTGTTGGGAGGATTTTGATGGCTGATTCAATTTTATTATTTGATATTGATCTGCTTAAGTTTTCTATATTCTCATGTTCAACTGGGTAGGTCAGCTGTCTCTAGGAATCTGTCGATATCTTCAAGGTTTTCTAGTTTATTGGAGTATGAATTTTCAAAATAGTTTGATAATCCTCTCAATTTCAGTAGAGTCTGTGGTTATATTTCCTTTTTCATCTCTATTTTTTTTTTAATACAAGTCTTCTCTCTCTTTTGGTTACTTTGGCTAAGGGTTTATCAATCTTGTTTGTCCTTTCAAAGAACCAACTCTTTGTATTGTTATCTTTTGTATTGTGTTTTATTCTCAATTCCATTGCTGTTGGCTCTGACTTTAATTATTTCCTGTCTTCTACTGATTTGGGGTGTAAGTTTGTTCTTTTTCTAGGCCTTAAGATATAACATTAGATTATTTATTTGTTATCTTTCTATTTTTTAAATATATGAACTCAGTGCTATAAACTTTCCTTTTAGAACTGCCTACATACTGTCCCAGAGATTTTTATATGTTGTACCATTATTCTCATTTATTTCTAGGAATGTTTTTTTGTTTCTCCCTAATTTCTTCTGCTATTCATTCATCATTTGAAATGTATTACTTAATTTCCAGATGTTAGAGTGGTGTCTGTTTTTTATCTTGTCATTGATTTCTAATTTCATTTCATTATGATTGATAGCTTATGAAAGGAATTATCTCTATTTTTTATACTTGCTAAGATTTGCTTTGTGACCTAAAAATATAATCTATTTTAGAAAATGTTTCATGCCTGCTGAGAAAAAAAGTGAATACAGTCATTGATGAATGACATTCTCTAGATGTCTGTTAGGACCATTTGAATAATACTATTTTTTAGCTCTGAAGAATCTTAGTTTATGTCGGGATGATTTATCTAATGGTGATCAAGGTGTGTTAAAGTCATTCAATATTATTGTATTTTCTATTTGATTATTAATATTGAGGTTTTGCTTTATATGTATACATGCACCAAATTTAGGGTATTTACTAATATTATCTCTCCAAACATTCTCAAGTAAATCTAAATAGACTCAAATTAATATGAAGTATCACTGAAAAAACATAATTCAAAATCAATTTTTTTTAAAGTATTAGAGTATCTGTTAACTTGGAAGAACTTTTGAAGATGATAAATTTTTTTTTCTAAGTCACAGCAGAAAGAGTGATGGACTAAACTCCATAAAATTTTAGTATCAGTTGATGTTCATATGTGTACAAAGACAAATAAGAGATTGGGAAAATATTTGCAATGAATACGATAATAAATGATTAATACCTTTGTTATATACAGAGATCTATTTTTAAAAGTCTCCCTATACTTAATAATGACCAGAGATGTCACAAAAGAAATTCAAATTAACTATTAAAATAATTAATTTTCAATAATAATCAAAGAAAGCAATATTGTTAATCAACAATGAGAGGCCATTGCTTGCCTATCAAATTAACAAGTGCTTTTAAATGACTTCATGAAATAAGAATATTCAGACCCTGCTGATGAAAGGTTCAAATGTTATAAATTTTCTAAATATCATAAGCTTTGTGTATAACTTTTTAAAAATATATATAGCCCATGATTCACTATTTCCTTCTTCTGGAATCCATTTCATAGAAGTTACCAACTGTACAAATGATTTTCCATTTTTAAGGAAGTCATTATAGCATTATTTCTAAGGGTGGAAAACGGGAATCAATCAAAATTTCTAAACTAGAAAAAGAGCTGAACAAATTCTGTTAAATCTATTAGGAAGAATGGATACACATTATTTGTAATTGCCCAAAATTTTTGAGTCTTTATCAAAATTAAAGTATTTTTTCAGAAATCTCAAGAAAAAATGAAAAATTCTAGTATGGGGACTTTAAAGAATACAAATCAAAGTTTTGTGCATTCATTTTTATTTAGGTACATAAGAGAAAAATACATCTCACATAAACAAAAAATCTAAAATAAATTATTCTTATTCTTTGTCTTCTAAATCTGTTTATTAAAAATATGAAAACATTTTTTAATACTGAAAAGTTCAATGCTTTCATGAATTAATGGTATAAATAATTAAAATTGTGAATGCTCATGCAAGCTCTACTTCATAAAACATTTGTTAAGAAAATTGTTGGTTAAAAATTGTGTATAGTAAGATTGATTTTATTCACCAATTTAGTGATAATTAACATGACCACACTTCTTTAGTTACATTAACCTAACCAGTATCAAAAAACTTTCAGTATTAAAAATAAGAATATATCTAAAAGTTTTCCTCCTTGTAAAAATAATAAAATGTGATTTCGAATTAGTAAAACAATTCAGAATTTCACTTTTAGGATAAAACCAAATACTTTTGAGTTCTTAATGGCACACCAGAAGTTCCATGATGTAATAACTGAAAGACATAGAATTAAAAAATACGAAGTGTAGCAGCAGATGTTTTGAAAAACATAACTGAAATAATATCAAAAAGGAACACCAAACATTGTTATCAATAATTTTTAGTATGACCTCATGTTAAAGGAAATGCTTCTTTCCTAGTACATATCTATGATCTTGATTATAAAGAAAAGAAATTTATTTCTCACAGTTCTGGAGACGGGAAAGTCCAGTACCAGGGTGCTGACAGATGTGACATCTGTGAAGCCTTGCTTTCTACTTCCAGCATGGCACCATGTTGCCGTGTCCTCTGGAGGGGGTGAACACTGTGTCTTTACACAGTAAAAGGACAGATGGAGCAGAAGGCGCTCTAAAGTCTTTTTTATGAAGTTATTAATCCCAAATGTGAGTGGAGAGCCCTTGTGACTTAATTATGTCCCCCAAGGCCAACTCTTAATATCACCACAATGGGGATTAAGTTCCAATATGAATTTGGAGGACAGGGGCACAAACATTCAAATTATATCCATCTTTTCAGAATGTTCTACAATAAACAAAATATTATTACTGGGAAATTCTAAAAATTCAAAATGTACCAGCTTCAAATTTTCTATTCTATGCAAAGTATGTTAATAAAGAATCACAGATTGAGAATTGAGAACCACTCTCCACTCCCCACCCCTGCTCAATTTCCTTTCCTGAAAGATTTTATGATGTCTAAATTTTTTCCATTGTTGTTTCTTTGAAATATATAAATACCTATCCAAACATATAATATCTTTAGTTTTATTTAATCAATTAAACTGAGTCATGATAACACACTAGTAATCTCTCTGACATTTTATTGCAATGAGTAGAATGTAGAGCAGAAGATTCAAATGAAGGAGACAGCCCTAGTGCTGAAAGACCCCCAACGATGTGATGATGGACATCAACAGTGAGTATTGCTTCTTCCCAATTTTAACTACAACCATCTCTGACATGCCACTCAATCATATTAAACTCCAGGATAATGAAATAAATGGTTTAGTTGCTATGCCTGCAATCATCTATTCAAAAAGATCTTATAAAAAATTCTCTAGGTCTACATCTATATTAATTACATTAAAAAGCCAAATCATATTTCTTATTCTTTATTTTTATATGATTTATTATACTAACTAAATGCATACTAGTTATCAGCTTCTTCAAATGTAGATTTGTTTAATTATATATAGGCATTATTTTTTTCCTCTTGTGGATGTAACAAATCATCACAAATTTGGTGGCTTAAAACAACAGAACTTATTATCTTATGTGTCTGGAGATTAGAAGCCAAATTAAGGTCAAAGTGTCCTAAGATTCCAATAAGGTTTTTCCTGAGGCTCTTGGGAAGAATCTGTTCCTTGCCTCTTACAGCTCATGGCCACATCACTACAGCCTCTGCCCCTGTCACAAGGTGATCTTGTCTAAATTTGACCTCTTGTCTTCCTCCTGAAGCACCCTAATAATTACATCTACTCAGATCATACAGGTTTGTCTCCTCATCTCAATATCCTTAATTTAATCACACCTGAAAAATCCTTTTTGTTATTTAAGATTAACTGGTTAAAGCATGGGCATCCTTGGGGACCATGAGTATAAATACAACAGTGAAGTATAAGTATTAACAAATCACTTGATCGTATTTTATTTATTAAAAACTGATTATAGCCAGGCACAGTGACACATGCCTATAATTCCAGCAGCTTGGGAGACTGAGGCAAGAGAATCACAAGTTCAAAGCCCCAGCCTCAGCAATTTAGTGAGTCCCTAAGCAACTTAGCAAAACCCAGACTCCAAATAAAATATAAAAGGGCTGGGGATGTGGCTCAGTGGTTGAGCACTCCTAGGTTCAATCTCCATACAAATAATAATAATAATAACAACAACAACAACTGTGGATATATAAACAAGATTATAACTTTATAACTGTACTGGCTATTAAGTAAAATCTCATATTCCTTTTCACTAGGTCATTAATCATCAATAATTTTAAATGGCATAAAATTATCATTTGGAAAGATATCCAAACCTTTCTTTAATGAGTTTTTTTCCAAATGTGTAAGGGAGTTTTTTCCTTTAATTTTTTTAATTGACACATAAAGATTGTACATATTAATGGTTTACCTTTGTGTGTGGGTTTTGTTCCATGTGTGGTTTTGATGTGCATTTACATTGTATGATTTTAATCAGGTTAGGCATATCTTTCTCCTCAAGTTTTTATCATTCTTTTGCAATGAAAACTGAAAATCTCATCTTCTAGCTTTTTGAAATGTGTAGTCCATTACTGTGGTCTGTAGTCATCCTACTGTTCAGTGAGCGTCAGAGCTCCTTGCTCCTATGGAATTGTTACTTAGCACGCATGGCTTTCTTCAGACTTTTTCCTTCTGAGTTTTTAAAAGACAATTTGAAGACTAAATATCTATGGGTTTCGGTAATTTATTCAGTGAAGGATGTCATTTAATTAAATTGTAACTATTATAGTTGTTGTAACTCTGCCTTCAGGACCCTTTAAAAATAAGAAAAGAATCAAATTGTTTCTTCTGATTAGAAGTAAGGGAATTGCTGGAAGGGAGTGGAAAGTAAGAGAGAAGAAAATAAAGAACTCTGCAAAATTTCTAATGTGCATCTGATTTTTGTCCCTCCTGTTAGTGTCAAGCAGCCTGGGTAACAGAGAAGCCTGGATTAGTAGTTTAAGCTAAAGAAAAAGTAGTATGCATACACCCACACTTTACAATAACCAGAAAACCCAGTGAAATTCAGGCACTGCAGAATGAACATCTCCTTCCATCACTTCTAACAGACATAGGTCAGAAAAAAGTGAGAACATGTGGTATTTGTCTCTCTGTGCCTGACTTATTTCACTTAACATAGCTTCTTCCAATTCTATCCAAGTTGTTGCAAATGACAGAATTTTACTTTTATTATTAGTATTCCATTTTGTATGTGTACTACATGTGCTTTATCCATGCATTAGTTCATGGAAGTTAGGTTGTTACCATTTTTTGCTATTGTAAATAGTGCTGCATTGAACTTGAGAGTGCAAATGTCTTTTCAACAGGCTGGTTTCATTTCCTTTGGATGTATATCCAGGAGTGGTACTGCTAGATCATATGGTACTTCTATTTCTAGTTTTTTGAGGAACTTCCATACTGTTTTCCATAATTGCTATACTAATTTACATTCCCACCAGCAGTGTGTTGAAGTTTCTCTTTCTCTGCATCCTCTTGCTATTTCATCTAAAAATATTTTACAGCCTGTAATTAGGATATAGTTAGTCAGAAATGCTTCCATTACCCTTATTATATTTATTTTAATTGTTTTGTAGGGTTTGTATAGGGCAGGTTCTCATCTTTCCATGATCTAGGTACTGTGAACATGAGGGAAATAAATAATAACTTATGCCAAAGACTTTAGGACAAAATCTGAGACATTCTCCAAAGCATCTGGAACTTGCACTAGAAACTTTTTAGCAGGTGCATGTATATTAAGATATGACATTAAAAAATAAACACATCAGATGAAATACCTGAAGAGAAATAGCAACAGCTTTTTCGAACTGTATTCCACACCAGTACTATTAATAACAAACCCTGTCAACACAAGGATTTAGATTTTCTGCTTTTGAAAAAGGAATGAACTAATAAGTCTTTTAGAGTACATGGTAACATTGACATGATATTGTCCATATTAGATATGAGAAAATGTTTACAGCTTTCAGTTGGGTTGAGAACTCAAGATCTTGGTTGAGTTTTTGCTGGCCACAAAATCTCCTATTGTGCAAACAAGATCACTTCAAAGGATATTATATATATTTAATTATATATGTATATTCAATTATATATATACGATTTTACATATATATGTATATATATATTTAATTTAGGATCTGAGTTGGTGGAATAAGATGTAGGGTAAAGAAGAAAACATTACAGCTGAATTTTGAAGGTCCACAGATCTAGAAAGTTAGAGATATGGATAAAAAAATGAAAGTTCAGGTGAAAGGAATACCAAGAGAAGAGGGGCAATGGTGAGAAATACCAAGTGAAAATGGAAATCACAGGGAGTTAGTTTGTTGGGTTATGGCGTATTGAAGGGCAGAGCAGATTGAAAACTGGGGAATGTTGTTCTATAGGCAGCAGTGAGCCACAATTCTTTTTGTACAAATGCTAACAGTATCTGATCTATACTTCAGAAAGATTCATCTGTGGGTAGACAGAATTAATATCTATGTTATTAATGAAATAATAAACACCAAGAAAAATACTGTGCATATGAGATGTCACCACACAAACATGAAACTCATAGATGCTTAATTTGGTATCCAAGATCTAAAGCAAAAAGCCTTCTACAGAGCTTGGACAGAGGTTACCAAGTTACCTCCCCTATGAAGGATGACCAGATATATGCAGCCCTGGGAGACCCCTACTGGCAACTAGGCCCTTAGATTATTCCTTATTCTACCTAAAACAATGTATGGAGAACTCACCCAATGAAAAGACCTGATTCTTCCAGCCTGGAAGAATCTGTCATTTCACTAATTATAGGAGTCCAATTTGCAGAAACTATTCTTTTTGCATGAACAATAGAAGGCATATTAAACTCTCACCTAACAGCTGCTGTTCAGATATTGAGAAGAATGCCTGGCACCCAGTATACCCTAACATGTCATTGCTCTCGCCCAGTCTCTTAAAAATAGCAGAGAGTCATGAGAAAATGAATCACTGATCTAAACTAAATTTTCTAAAAGTTCCAATTAAATACAAACTACTTTCAATAAGCTCCTCCCCATCAAGATTATGATGTTATACATTGTAAATTCCCTTCATTATAGAGGTCTACTTGAAACCTTATTTCCTTTTCTATCTTGGAAACCAATTAATTTCTAGCATTCATTTTGTAGCACTGATTGATACTTGAAGTTGGAAACTCTCACACCGTAACCTCCAGCTCATACATGAATTTGACCTCTTCTGTCTTTCTCCCACTAACCATACTCACCTAGAGAACAGATGGCGATGTGTTTCATATGTTTCACATCCCTATTACCAAAGAGGCACTTTGGTCTTTCTCTGCTAATTGTTCTTATTGTGCTTTTCAATGTCTATTGGTAGTTATCAATGGTGCTTTAAAAATTGGTCACTAATTGTATATTGCTTATAAAGGGAAAATGTTTTATGAGTCACTTGCAGATCTTGAGAGTATTCTATGGTGGGAGTTATACTAACAAAGCTAGAAATTCTAACTTCCTTGTCCTTTCACTCTAAACTAGACCACAAGGATAGCAGATTAGATGATTTTTCTATCAGCAGACCAAGTGCTGTTTTAATTCTTTTTGCCATTTATAATCATAGGCTTTACAAATGAAGTAAAAGGAATACAGCCAGATTGCTGTTCATATGGACTATTCAGAAGCCTGAATATATTAAAATTGATGTATTGTGTTAAGTAGACATGTTATTTAATAAATTTCTGAGTCAAGTTTTACTTATTATGTTTCCCTATAATTTGAGAAACTTACAGGGGTTTGGAAAAGAGAAAGGAAAATGCAACATAATGAAGCCAAAATCGATCATTGGGGCTATTTTTGCATATCTAAAATGGAGAAATAATAATTCTGTGGATGATGATTATATTACTGGTGATAATTGCAAAGCTTTTTGGATGATTAGCTAGAAGATACTAATGATTTCTAAAATAAATATTTCAAAATAAAATTTCATTTTTGAGACCATCTACATTTTAAAAGCAATATAATGAGACTAAAATAAAAAACAACCTTGAAATTTTTGTTTTTCTTAATAGATCACAATTAAGCTTTATGATTGTTCCAGGCTTGATATGCTTCTGTTTAATTATCCTTCTCTCCTTGTCATCTGCTCCACATGTATTACCACTAAGAAAAAAAATTTATATGTACAGTATAAAAATAATGGCAGCCTCTTACTCAATGCCTTCTACATGAAGACTACACAAGGCACCCTACACGTGTCATTTCATAATAACCTTACAAAGCTGTTGCTCTTGGACCCATTTCATCTTAACTAAAAACAAGTTTGTTGAGGTTGCATGATGGTAAGTGGAAACTCCAGGATGCAAATCCAGCTCCAATGGGATTATTAGATTAATTTCTATATATGTAAAAAGAGATTTATTACTAAATAGTATTAAATTAACACAACCTGTTTCTCATCTTTTCCTACATCTCCTAGTCTTTCTCCCCTTGGGAAAGTGTTTTCCAGCATAACTTCTACTTCTACTTCTCTACACTCTTCTTTCCCCCCTCATTAGCTATGAATAGTACTGTCAGCTGAAGTTCCTGTGGAGCTCTATGGACATTAGCCAGCAGAATTTAACTTAGTAATTATCAGAGCAGTCCTGTTTCTCAATAACTGGCTACGTAACAGATCACTGAAAAGTTATTTTACTAATTGCATGCTTTGGGGAGCCCACCCTCAAGTAATTCTGTTTAGTGAAGCCAAAAAGAGGCCTAAGATTCTGTCTCTGACAGAATTCTCATTTGCAGCAAGTTTGGAAACCACAGGCTAAACCAAAAGCAGACTTAAGAGTCAATATTTCCTAAGGCCAAGATTAGGAATGACTCAGCTGCACACTGGAATCACCTTTTGAGATATTTTAAATTCTGATACTCAAAGACTTTTCCAGATTAATCACATCCAGATGTCTGTGGATGGGACCTGAGATTCAGCATTTTTTAAAGCTCCCCAGGTAACTACAAGGTAGAATCAAGTAGAGACCCACTACATTAAGGAGTGGAAATACTCAATCTGGCTTTGTTGTTTTGCTTATTTGCTGGTTCACTCTTTATTTTCCCTTGATCCACTCTTGGGAGTCAGTTGTCACCCTGAATGTGATGACATATTTATATAGTCTATAGCTCAAATGTTGCTACAGCAGTAATCAGAGAACTGGGTCTTCTGTCTCTGAGTGGCCTGTCTTCCACTGAACCAAAATATTCAAGTGTCCAAAATTGAAATGTGTAAGAAAAATATTTTTTATTTCATTCATTTATCTAACAGATTTTAAGCTGATTATAAACACTTTCAGTCATTCAAAGAAATGTAGATAATTTCCTATTTCTAATTTTCTTACATACATCCACACACAAACTCAGAGATATACATGCACAGAGAGTTGTGTAGTCTTCCTTAAGCCGGGTGCCATGGCGCATACCTGTAATCTCAGGCAATTTGAGAAGCTGAAGAGGGAGGATCACCACTTCAGAGCCAACCCCCAAAACTTGGAAAGGCCCTAAGCAAGACCCTGTCTCAAAATAAAAAAATAAAAAGGGGGCTGGGGATATAGCTCAGTTGGTAGAGTGCTTGCCTTGCATACATAAGATAAACAAATAAATAAAAATAAAAGGGGCTAGGGATGTGGCTCATTGGTAAAGGGTCCCTGGGTTCAATCCCCAGTACCAAAAAAAAAAAAAAAGTGTTTAAAATTTTATCTTCTTATGCATTTTAGGACTGTGATGAAAAGAAGGCAGGATTGTTAGGAGCTCTAGACTCCAAATAACTTTTCCCATTTAGTCTATGTGAGATTAGACATACAGTAAATAAAATTAAAATCTCAAATATGATTAAAAGTCCCACAGTGTTTTTACTGCGTTTTCTTCTTTCCTGATTCCCAAAAGGCAGTAGAGGGTAAAAGCTTTAGGTTGAGTTGGGGGATAACTCAGACTCCTGAGGGAAGACATGAAACCACCACTGACGGTGACAGTGACCTTACAGGGTCAGGCAACCAAATCTGATGAGGTGACAAAGAAATGAAGGACTATGAGCCATCGTAATCCTGCTGGTGTTTTGTGTAACAGTTTTGAATATACTTTTTACCTAAAATGGACCCCTCACTTCTGGTTCCCCCACTTAATGTATCTGAATCTGGTTCAAGGTGCTGTAAAATCACCTCAAGAGTTGAGAGTCTTTCCTCGGTTTCTGTCATAAGAACATAAAACAGGACAGCAAAAGTGTGACTGGTGATTGGGAAATAGAGAAAAATTGAAAATTATCTCCAGTTTATGTCTAAGTCAATTTAAATCAGGGGATGGGGCCCAAACTCAACCAGGACAAGCTCACAGTTTTATGATCCAATTCAAAATGAGTTTTAAAACAAATTTAGAACCTAAGAGGCAATTTAATTCAAAATTCCTCTAGGCAGAAAACCAATGGGACTTTAAAACACAGAAAAATGCAAATAAAAGGGCAGATTCAAGGGTAAAAAATATTTTACAAGTTCCAGTGACAGGACAAAAATTCTATTTAAATATAGGAGACTAAGAAACTGACATTGTACAGCATTTTTAAAAAGAAGTACTAAATTGAGAATTAGCAGATCCTTAGAGAGATTTGGCTCTGCCAATAACTAACAGCCCCGAGCAAGTCAGAGAAAAGTTTCTGGGCCTATGCTTTTTCATCCTTAAAAGAAAGGTAAGGAATAATTCGCATCTTTTACATCACCCAAATATTTGGTCCTGTGTCTACTCAGAAAACACATTTTGAATGGTCTGAAAGTCCTAAGCATTTGATTATCTTATAGGCTAAACTGCTTTAAAATCAAATTTGATACTTATAATTCCTGCTCCCTTTAATAGACTAAAACCCAACCTGAATTCACCCTATTTAAACAGAAATTTAATAGTGCTCTGCTGAAAAGCAGGAAGTATCCAGACTTGGGAAAATGTTTTAAGATTTAAAAAATATTTCAAAATTGTTTCTCCTTAATGCCATATGTCTCCCCAAAGTCTTTTCATTAAAAAGGACCATGGAACCAAATAACTATCCCTGGAAAGAAGGAATTTTACTCATTGATGAATGGCTTCCTTGGAAGTTTAATGAGCATTTCATTCCTCTTGCAACTTCCTCATTCTCTCTGAATCCCTTTTCCCACCTTCATTTTGCCTCCCATCAACAGAAAGTCTTCTCTTAACCCTCAGTTTCTTCCTAAGTCTGTAGCTCATGAAATTGTTTTTTTCCACTCCTGTAAGCGTGGCCTCTTTCCTCTAATTGACTCCCCTATTTAATATCATAGAGGCTACGACTTTGCTCTACTAATGAGAAACTCATTAGCTATCTTGAGGCTTATCAGAAATTGTGTGCTTATGACTTATCGTCTAATGTTACAATAACTATCCAGTTTTCAAATGAATAAAGACTCCTGATTTACCGTGCAACTCATAGAAGCTGAAAGGTGAATCCTACTGCGAGTCTCCATTGATTTAGAATAAAGCGCTGAGAAGCTTACCATGTAATTCTATTGTAAAATACTATTGATTTACTCTATGATATATAGAAGCTCATGGTGTAACTTTATTGTGAGTCTCTTAATCACCGTACAATAGCATGAAACTAACTGAGTCACTTTATGGTGAAACTTTCTGATTTAATATGGATCCCAGAGGATTTTGTTGTCTTTCTCTATGGTAACAAAACTTTGAATTTTACTAATCTCATGTATAACTAATTAAAACAAATTTTTAAAAAAATTTAAAGTATTAATCCACTTTGAATTTTACTTAGAAGCCCTTCTGTAACCTGAGCTGTGGCGTTAACTAAACATGGACAGTAGTGAGCACCACTGTTTCTACATGGAAGTCATGAAAAAGGAACCTCAGTAGGGCATCTTCCAGGTTCAGATGTGTGCTATAAATCTTGTTTTTGCAAAAAAAATGACATATTTCATCCTTATCAAAAATAATTAGTGCCAAAGTATACAGTATAAATATGCCAAATCTGAAAGGGGAAATACCAGTGTGTTTTAGAAATAAATGAAGATTGAGTGTAGATTTGATTAGCCCATATTTTATTTTCTATTTTAAAAGTCTATCATTATTCAAACTATAAAAACTACATAGTACAAAATAAAGTAAATTATTATTCTTGGGATGATTTTTTTTTTTTTTTTTTTTGCTTTTGGGAAAATAGTACACTATCTTTGGTAGGATTTTCAAATTTCAAAATTACATTAAAAATCTGTAACTTATATAAGTTGTATAAGAAGAAGCTATAACTTACCTGTTTCTTGGCATAAATATCATATTAATTTATAATTTTTTTCTAAATTTAATCATAGATATTCTGTAGGAAAGAATTTTTGTTTAAAAGGTTATCATAAATCTGTTACTCTTAGAATAAGCTTGCTTTCCTTGAAATCTAATAAAATGAGCTCTTTTCAGAAAAAAACCTCAGTGTCAAACATCATTTTTTGTATATGTTAGGTTTTTGTCCTTTGTATAAATTATTCAGATTTGTCTTTCTTTTAACCCTGCATATTTCTCTTATATCTTATTACAAAAAAATGTATTTAGTAGTAATAAAATGAGTGAATAGACCTGCATATCAGTATTTTCTATTGTTCAAGATATTTGTCGTGATACAGTGTGTTAGCAAGATTCCTTTCAACTTTACAGGCAGATGAAAGTCCTGGGATTCCTGGGATTCCTCCAGAAAGTTCCATTTGTGAATGCTGACATCTTTTTACATGTGTACAGAATATAACTGTGAACAATGATATTTACGGACTGCTTGAATCAGATACACCATTATATTTTCTGTCAGTCAAAGATTAAAAGCCTTTGAAATCTATTGCAAATAGTAAATTTTTAAAAATCACATTCACTCAAAAAGTCTTCCTTATCCTGTTTAGAGCAATGAAAAATACTGAGAATGTGAAGGAGGAAAACAAACCTAAAAACCAGAAGACATAGAGATAGAATGGCTACACCTAGACCCACTTTTGTTTCTCTATGTACTTCCCACCATAACTGTCCCTAAGAAATTATTATTTTCAGTTGTAATTCCCAACTGGGAAGGTCTCTAACTGTATAGACAAAAGTAAAGAGAAATTCATGTTGTCTCCATTGTCACAGATATTAATAATTCTTTAGTTCACCCATACATATTGAATGTATGCTTAATGAAAGCCGGGTACTATTTTAGTGGCTTTTCATGCATTTGATAATTTAATCCTCATATTAGTAAGTTTTCTGACTTTTGACTGAGAGAGAAGCTAAGCACAGACATTCTTAAAAACCTTCTCAAGGACTCAGTGAGTTGTAGAAGTAGAACATCAACTGAGGCCATCAAATTCCAGAGACTGTTCTATCTGACCCTACAACTAGTCATCTTCAATAGGCATAATAACCAAGTGCTTCTGCAAACTGTAGCCCTGGATTCAATCACAGCATCACAAAAACAAACAAAAACAAAATAAATTGTACTTTTTGTTTTTATGAGGAAGGTTACATCTATTATGGAAATACACTTTTGCCTGTCTCTCATTTGTGTGTGTGTGTGTGTGTGTGTGTGTGTGTGTGTGTGTGTGTGTGAGAGAGAGAGAGAGAGAGAGAGAGAGAGAGAGAGAGAGAGAGAGTATCTAAAATTAATAATGTATTTCAGAATCCTTTACAGGAATGTGGACAAAGGCAATGTGTAAATTATGTTTTCCTGTTATGAGTACATATTCAGACATGGCTGTTTCTGTCTTATGAAAAAAACTGAGCTTATTATTAAAGAGAAGCAAGAGGCATTGCCTAACTCTACCCAGTACCAAACAAAAATCACAGAAGCTCTTGATCATGCAAGAATTTTCCCTCCTGGGACAATCAGACAGTGCAATAAGGGTAAATGTACTGCTAACATTCTGTTCTTAACAATAACCCAAGCCAAATAAGGTGGAAGGCATTCAATCAGAGACCATTTTTTATAGTCTCTCCCCTTCCTAAAAGGAGTAAGTGATGAAGTGAAGTGAGATCATTCACATGTCAAGAAGCTTTTAACTGTCTTCGCTGCAAACTTGATTAATAGTCATCACAGTACACCTAATAGCGCTGCAGATAACATACTTTTTTGAGGCACGTAAAAGCCTTCCTTGGGTATTAAGAAGATATCCCAGGTGTGAGAACAGCTGTTTGGCTTCTGTTGCAGTTTAGAATAACAAACGTTAGCCCCCAGGGGCACAAGAAAGGAGAAGCATGGAAGTCACATCTTGAAAGCAGCAGAAGCCTTTGAGATTTTTTTTCCCCCTTAGATTCCAGGCTTATGAAAATCTCTGTGAACCACTGGATGGGTCTTGATCTTGCAGGACAGTGCTTCTCAAACTTAAGCATGCAGAGAAAATGCCTGGAGCACTAGTGGAATTGCACATTTCTGGGCCTGAGGATTTGCATTTCTACAAATCTCAAAGCTCAAGTGATGCTTCAGTTGCTGCAGGACTTCTCTCTGAGCCACTTTGAACAGGGATGATCTAGGGCATTCTTGCCAACACTGATTCCTGACACTACCTCACTTTCTCACTATTTTCTCTCACACCAACAAGACAAAGAAAGAAGAGCTCTGGTAAACATGAAAAGTGCAGTAGCAATGATTAACTCCTGATCAAAATGAAACAAGACCATGAGGTCACCGAACAACAGAAAGCATCCCAGACTGAATACCTGTGTATCCCTGAATGGAGGGTCCATTTTATCCCACCATTTCCATAGATCCCAATGATAATAGGTGAACTTACCAATTAAATCTTTGTTGTCTCATACTATTAAGAGAAGCAAAGAGGAGTTGAAGGAGAGTACACAAGGCATCCAAATCAAATGCTCATGCTTTCTGCAGATTTCAGTCAAGAAATTTCTTTAATCTCCACTTGACTTTATTTAGGCTTCTGTTATTCCAACTCACAGCAAAGTTTTCAGTCAAAGTTTTAATCGAATGATTAAATTATACACTCCTTTAGTGTCACATTTTTAAAGGAATGTCCAAAAGAATTAACACATTTGTGAAGCTTCTTAGCAACATGATCTAACTTTATGTGTAGTTTTCTTAAATTAAAAAAAAAAAAAAGAGCCAGGCATTGTGGTGCCTGTAATCTCAGTGGCTTAGAAGGCTGAGGCAGGAGGATCACAAGTTTAAAGCCACCCTTAGCAATTTAGTGAGGTCCTAAGCAATTTAGCAAGACCCTGTCTCAAAATAAAAACATAAAAAGGGCTGAGGATGTGGCTCAATGATTAAACACTCTGGGTTCAATCCCTGGCATGAAAGAAAGAAAGAAAGAAAGAAAGAAAGAAAGAAAGAAAGAAAGAAAGAAAGAAAGAAAGAAAGAAAGAAAGAAAGAAAGAAAGGAAGAAAAGAAAGAAAAGAATTATTTTAACAAATTTGCTGCTGTGAATAAGGAAGCCACCCTCATTTAATAGATGGGTAAATTGTGGCTCCAAAAAAAAAAAAATAGGTTATTTGTTCAAGATCACACGCCAAGAGCATACAGAGATAGCAGGCCTGCTGTGAGCCTTAATGTGTGGGGGGAAGGCAAGCCATAGCTAAAGCTGCCAGTGGGCCACTGAGGCCCTTCCCTGGATAGAGGATATGGCAGAGACTGAGAGGCTTTATGGTGCCAGAAAGAGCCAAAGTGGCACTGGTTCACAGGAGGAGGGATCTAAGGGAGGCCCTGATTATATGACGAGAATAGACCGCATGTCCCACCAGCTCTCCTAGGCTGAAACCATTGATAGCTGCAGATGATCTATGACCAGGCATGAGAAGGAATTTCTCCTAAAGGGAAATCAGTGAAAATTCAAAAAAAAATAGTAGAGGACCAGCAGTAGAGTTTTAGTTCAAAATGCTAAGGAAGAGATTATGAGTTGGACAACTGGATGAGTTGAGATCAAGGTGCCTCTAGAACATTCAAGTGTAAGTGCATTTTGAGACACTGATTCAGCAGTCATGTGCATGTAGATAAAAATTTAAGGTGTGGGACTTACCACTGGTGCCCACTGGTTTTTCTTAACATTCCACAAGAATTCCCTCTACCCGGCCCATCCTTATTTTAATGGCGACCAAGTTTGTACAATGTGACTCCTCCCTTCCAGGTGACAGTTAACTGCATAAGGAATAACAAAGCCATCCAAATTGAAGGAAGGAATTTGGAGTTAAGACTAAGAGTATCTCAGTTCAGATAGATTTCTTGTTGAACATAAAGGATGCACATTTGGGCTGCTGTTTCATTTTCCACCATGCCAAGAAATAAAGCAAGCCAGTCTACAGCAAGGAAGAGAGCATGATACTAGCATAAACAGAAACACAGAGATAAGAACGAGGAGGAACTATGTTTTGTATTACTTCCAGTTCTTCAGTCCCTAGTCAGAGCCATTCCTAAAACCTGTATCTAAGGTGCCAGGGTCCAGAAAACATCCTTTTATCTCTACCAAAAAAAAAGAAAGAAAGAAAGAAAGACTCCTTCTGTTTAATCAAGTTCATTTTGAGTTCTATTACTTCTAACCCAGAGTCTTAAAAAATGAACCATAGTATTCACAATGTATATGATGGTATGAGGACACATTTTAGAACAGGAGGATCAAGCATGGAAGGATCCTGAAAAATGGTCAACAATAAATTCCAGGCAGAAAAGCGTTCACAGGAGATTGTAAGCAATCTGAGAAAGAAGAAAACCTAGAGCCTACAGCATCTTCATTTCAAGAGAAAACCATTCCTACAAAGAGGCAGAAGTGAATGGTGTCAAATCCTGCCTGTCGACTGGTCGCGAAACATAAAGAATGAGACATGGCCCCTGGATTTAACAGGAGGCCGTTTCCTGTTAACCTTGGTGAGAGCAATTGGAGTGTATTAGTGGAGGAAGAAACTAGAATGTTTAAGGCAGAGGTGAGAAGCTGTGAGGAGTAAATAGTAAGAAGTCTGATGAGGATACATAACACAACAATGAATCTGATTTTTAAAAGGAGAGAAGTGAGAAAGGCACATGAGATTAATATTTTTTTCTCTTGGTATGTGTGTGTGTGTGTGTGTGTGTGTGTGTGTGTGTGTTATGTATCTGTGTCTGTGTGTGCTACACACATTAGATATGTCATCATGTTTAACTTCTGATGGAAAAGAAACATACTAGAGATACAGTAGAAAAGAGGTACCTGAAGAGGCCACAGGGCTGAGCTCTTGAGAGTACTGAGGACTCCTCTTGCATTGCAAGCGGAAGAAAAGAAGAAAAGCGATGAAGCTGAAGTAAGATGCTCTTTCGCTGACGGAGAATTAAGGAAGCAGGACTGCCTGACACAGCGCTGTTAGTGTTAGCTTTCTTTTCTTCTTCTTAGCCACACTTTTTTTTTTCCTTTTCCAAGTCCTAGAGGCATGGGATCTGATGACTCCCATCATCTGGGGGGAATGTAGTTAGAGCTGAAGAACTCTGTGGTTCCGCCAAGGCCTTGGTATTATTTGATCATGTCACCTCCCTCTATGCTGTTTTGTTCTTCTCCTCAACACACAGACTCTGTGTTACATTCGCAAACACTTACAAATATGAGTTGGAAGCTCATCATGGGAGGCAAGCATGTTGTCTAGTTTTGCATCCATTTACCTCCTCAATAATGTACACAAGAATGGCTCCTAAAAATAATTATTTAATAACTAGAATAGAAATGCTACTTGTTATCTAACTGAAAAGCAATTCAGTACCGATAGTTCTTTTTCATTTCAGACATTGTCATAATTTCTATCGACATTTTATAAAAAGTGGGTTGATGTATGTTTTTGGTGATCAGAGGAAGAACCTAGCACTTCATATAATTTGTTCAACTTGGAAATGTTTCAGAGGTTTGTTTTAATAATCTGATTCACTTAAATGACCTACAAACAAGTAGCATAATATATATTCTTCCAGCATTCTTTTCACAGGTTAAAATTTAAAATTAACCACTTTATATTTAAACAACCATTTTGGTAGGGTAAAATTTAAAAAGAGCTTTTTTAGATTTCTTCAGACCTGTTTATTCCAAATCCAATGTAAAGCCATCCAGAATTTAGGAACCCTGGATTCATTTCAGGCAGCACATAAAGCAGATGATGTTTCCACAGTTTCACATTCCTAATGTCTCCTGAACACACCCTTCAATGTCAGTCATATTATATCTTTCTTATGGTCTGTCTCCTCTCCTCTCTGATATTAAGCCTGTATTTAATATCTGTTAACCTAAATATACTCACATACAAGTCATATGATTGGAAATGTCTGTATGATGTTAGTCTCCCTAATACATCTTCTCAATTTTCATTCATTTATGATCTGGTTATTTTCATGTTTAATAGTAGACTTTGTGATGAACATTGAGCCACCATGTGATAACTGTTCAATGGTGCACTGCTGCCCTCTAGCTTACAATTCAAAGGTTCTCTAAAGTCTGAAAATTTATTCAGAAAATCTTTTGTACATGCATGATAAATTGATGGCCATTACTTTTATGTAAATCTTAAGTTAGCAGTGCTATGAAAATTATATTTATAGAGTTATTAATTTCTTCCCTTTCTATGTGGAATTAATATGGTCAGCTGAACAATATAAATTTAGAAAAAAAAATCCTGTTTCAGCTCTTCTCATGTTACCTGTAATTATAGGTTTACATGACTTTTCCTAATAAGGATATGAGTTCCAAGAATAAAGGTCACAGGTCTTACTTATGTTTGCATTTATAATTCTTATTCTTTGCAGGTGTTCCAGAATTCAGAAAAATGTCAGTCAATGCATATGGTATGAGCATAATTCAGTGCTATGCTTCTACAATATAATACACACACACATTCATATACCTGGACACAGTGAGAGATAGAGATGAATACTCGTGACAATCAATGATTTATGGTTTTTATTGACCCTCAAATTTCTGCTTTTAAATGAACTTCTTTAAATTTTCTGCTTCTAGAAACCCTTGACGAAACACAATTTGTTAAGCTTGATGAGAATCATAGAAAACAGAAAAGAGGAAAATAAAGGGAATCAGGGGGGACAGAGAGGGGTGGGCGGGCAGGGAAATGGAAGGTAATGGGGAAGGAAATTGACCAAATTATGTTATGCACATGTATAAACATGGCACAATGAACCTCTCTCTTATTTATTATGATAATGTACCAATAACATTTATCAAATCAAGACGGAAAAAAAGCAGAAGACAGGGTAGAATAGTATAATTTTAATTATGTAGAACCTTTCAACAATTTTCTTATGCTTATGGAATTCCTCCCCCTTTGGACTCTTGTCCCAAAAGTAGAAATTAGAGCCTCACCTCTCCAGTTTCTCTTACACCCAGGTGTAAAGCCTCTGCTAATTAGATGCAGTCATTAAACCATGTGGGCTCCACTCTGGTCAATAACACTCCAAGGTCACAGTATTGGCCTCCTGGGAAGGTGTGTTGGGACTGTCCTAGTAGTGCTGTTGTCCATCAGCAATGGCTGAAGATCTCTCAGGAGAAGTCAAGCATAGTTTTAAAAACTGAATTTCTAGCCTTACCAGTTTCTGTGAAATATGTATTTTTAATAAATTTCTTTCTGCTTAAAGTAGCTAAAATTTGCAAAAGCTAACTGAAAAATACTACATAAAAGGATGTGCAAAGAAAAAGAACTCTTTCAAAAGGAGAAGGGAGAAAGGCAAAGAATGCCCCTAATCAAATTACTAGGAACAATTTAATGCTTATATTAGGTTTAGATTAAACAAAGGTTTATTAAGCTCCTTGAATATAGCATACATCTTGTGAGGAGAGCTTTCTCATTTATTGCATTATTTGATGTTCTCTATAATTTTCTGAGAAAGCTATGTGTGTTTTATTAAAAGAGATTTAAGACTCGGAGAAGCAAAGTGTTGAAAGAATTGGAATCAAACACAGATTGACACTCTTTCAGTACGGTCTCTGTGCTGTTCAAAATGCCATCACTACAGAGCCCCAGCAGTCTATTACATACTTAAAATCATGATCCGTCCACCCTGATTTCTGAGGTTTTCTTTTTTTCCATTTTTTTTTTACTTCACTAAAGTGGATTCTTTGTAATATATTCATATAGGCACTTAAAATCATGATGAGTCCATCCTGATTTCTCAGATTTTCTTTTTTTCCATTTTTTTTTTTACTTCACTAAAGTGGGATTCTTTGTAATATATTCATATAGGCACACAGTATAATTTGGTCAATTTCCTTCCCCAATACTTTCCATTTCCCTCCATCCTTTCCCATCCCCTGTTGCCCTGCCTTTACCCTCTTTCTGTTTTCCATGATCCTGACCAAACTTATCAAATTGTGTTTCCTCAAGAGTTTGTAGAAACAGAGAACCTTTAGGATCAATAAAAACTACAAACCATTGTCATGCTGTGTTTATCTCTGTCTCTCAGTATCTCTGGTATATGAATGTATGTGTGTGTGTGTATGTGTGTGTGTGTGTGTGTGTGTTATACTCTAGAAGCACAGCACTGAATTATGCTTACACTATTTGCATTGATTGATTGGTTTTTCCCGATTTCTAAAACACCTGCAAAAAATGAGAGGTATCAACACAAATATAAGTAAGACTTGTGACCTTTATTCTTGGAACTCACATCCTTATGAGGAAATGTCATGTAAACTTGTAATTATAGGTAATAAGAGAAGAGCACTAACAGAAAGTTATTATACACATAGGTAAAATCTGGAGATAAAAGTTCTAATACCTATAATAGGAAACCCAAGATTAAAGGTATTGTCCAATAATACCTATATCATAAACATTTTGGTAAATCAGCTTTGTTAACAGCTGAATGGAGATATGTCAATAGACTGCTCTGTGTTGCTGATAAGTGCAGGCTTTACCACATGGTTTTGATTTTTATTCATATTAAAGTTTTTTAGATCTCTCATTGCCTTCAAAATCATCATTCAGCTTTTATTGTTATTCAAACACTATAAAATGAAATTTTATATTATAAAATGTCCTTGAAAACAGCAACTTCTTACTATGATACTAATGTTTTAGTTTCTAGTCTTAAAACATTATCGTTTTTAATTTACATTTCTTATGTATACTCATTTAATAAACAACTTTAAATTCAGTAATCACATTTTCCCCTAAGCTTTGATTAGAACAATTATGGTAAATGAAAATAAGAAAGTAATTTCTGTAAAGAGATTCGAAAAGCATCCTTTTCAAGCCATAAAGCAGCGTTCCAAATAGTTTGTTCAGTATTAGGCCTACAAAAATATACATTGTGTTCTGTGTAAGAAACACAGATCTAAAACTTTTTCTTGTCTGCTTATTGTTTTTGTTTTGGTCTCCCCTAGGATTGTAGCCAAGGATTAGCATACAAAAGGTGCTAAATAAATGCTATTGAATGAATGTTCCTTAGACCTCAATGACAGGCAGCTTGTGAACAGATAAGAGAAATAGAAAACCAGTTAACTGAACTTTTACGTCTACCTAACCCACTTTTTCTTTGACCCTAACCTCTCTTATGCCAATCCTTACTTTTGGCTTGCTTTAGAGAACAAGAACATACATCAACACACACCTACCTGAAATCAATGAAGACAGCCACACCCACTTTTGCTATAAACTGATTTGTAATATATAACTGAACATTTTCTACTCACTACCAAACACTCAATAGAGATGTAGTATTCCCAATTATGTGATTTCTTTACACTGACATCCTGAGTAATTGTGTTTTCAGAGTTATACTAATAATGTATAAGGAAAGGGAAATAAAGGCTACAAATTCTGTAATTAACAGAGTTTTTTATAGCATCTTTTATTCATGGAGGCAAAAACAAGCCAAAGCACTAGACAGGTTTCTTGAAGGCCTATAAACTATGAAGCAGTCTAGATAGCTCTATTATGGTGAGAGATAATAAAATATTTTTGCACGAGTGGATCCCTCTGATTAACTCAAATTCTCCTCTCCAGGAGTAGAAAAATTGTAGAAACAATCTTTCATGGTTCTTATATCTTTATTCTTTCATCTCCAAATCCCTCAAATATGCTATGCATACACATGTACGCACTCATTCACACAAGCAAGAAAAAGGCATTTACTTTCAAGGAACAAAAAACCAACAATTAAAAAGATAAATAAATCAATAAATCCACAATTCTAATCAAAAGAAGAAGAGGAAGAGAAAGAAGGAGGAGGAGGAGGAGAAGAATAAGATAAAGAAGAAGAAAGGAAGAAGAAGGAAGAAAGAAGAAGGGAAAAGAAGAAGAGGAAGAAGGGAGAAGAAACAAAAGAGGAAGAGGAAGAAAAAGAAGAAGAGGAGGAGGAGAAGGAGGAAGGAGAAAGGGAAGGGAAAGGGGAAGGTAAGGAGGAGGAATCACTGCATCTTAAAGGAGATAGAAGTTTGTTCCTCGTTCAGGTAAAAATCAGGTAAGTCAAACTCAGCTCCAGCAAGCAGTGCTTCCACCTCATTACTCCACTTTCTGGAGGGACTCACTCAGTCACGCCATCTGCAGGCAAATCAACGAAAAAGGTAAAGACAAAGAAGGAAAGGCAAGGTGCACCACATCTGTCCTTCAAGGACATTTCCTGGAGCTTCCAAACAACACTTCCACCTACATCTCTGGCTTAAACCTGATAATATGACCACATTCAGCCTCAATAAAAGCTCAAAAATATCATTTTATTTTCATAATGTCTTCCCAACTGACATACTGAAGTTTTATTGAGAACAGAAGGAAAATGAAAATTGACTGACAACGAGGAAGCTGCCATGAGGTACCTCCTTAAACCTCCCAAGAAGAATTGTGTGCAATTTCATGCTCAGAGATTTCAGGACTGATGCCTTTTCTTCTGCACACGACCTACATTACCTTTCTCACTACTTCATCCATCCATGAACTTTATTCTTGTATTTCCAAATATTCTTGTGCCTCAAAGGAAAAGAGAGGTGAGCAATTAGTGAAGGACAGACCCAACTTTCACTATTTAAGCTACTAAGAATTTTAATAGGAGGAACTGAGCCAAATTCTAGTGCTCTGCTTGTGTGTTTCCCATCTAAATTGAGACCACAGTCAGCTTTAATTGAACATAAAAATCTCCTGTTTAATCCAAAGCAGTGAAGAGTGTTTTCATTTGGTAGTAAATAAATTTTGGACTTTTTCCCAAAAGATGCTAAACTTTAGTGATAGTTGCAAAACCATCACACTCAAACAAAGGCCTGGAACATTTAATATTCTCTGGAGAAATATCAGTCACTATGGAAAACAGAATTGGTAATTTAAATATAAACTTAAGCTGCAAACATAGCCCTGTTTAGCTAGGCAGTTGTTCTCATACTCCATAGAGCACAAGAAGTTTCAGAGAATTATAGAGTTTCCAAAAATGAAGCAGGGCTAGAGATGTGGCTCAGCAGCTAAGCATGTCCAGCATGTATGAGGCCCTGGGTTCAATCTGAGCACTAAAGAAAAAAAAAAGAAGAAGAAACAAAGCAGGCAGATCATAAACACACACACACACACACACGATCTTTTATGGATTGGGCTTCTTTATGAGACATTATTTAAAGAAAGGCTTTGGTCATTTTTAAAATCTGATCTCATGATTCCCAGCCCTAATTCTATTTCTTCTGGATTTGATTCCTGGGATTATCATAACCTTAAGATCTCTAAACCTTTCAAGACCTAGTGGATCAAGTTGAAAAGAAAAGAGACATGTAAAAACTTCTCCTGACTTGTCATCATGACATATTTTGCCATATTTATTTAATGTATTTAGAAAACATAATCATGCTTGCAACTATATCCTTAATATGTCTTGATTAGTAAGATTATATTAACATATTTTTCTCCCTGGCAGGCACAACCCAAGTGTAGGATTGAAATTATTCCCTTATTTTTTTTGTCATTTAAATTGTTTCCTATTGTTTACGTCTTTTTTTTTTCAACGTGTAAATGTATTTATTGTCCCCAAACTGAATATGCCTTTTTAGGTCAGCATAACACAGAGGAAATGATGACTAACTGACAAGAGCTGGTTCAATTTGCATCTTGGAGTTTCACTGCAACTTTATTGCTTCTGTTATCAGAATCCTCTCAGCAGTATCATCTATCAAATATTCCATGGGGACAAAAAAGAGTGAATGCATTTGTAGTCTTGTTAATTACAAAAGCTCAATCTTTTCTTCTAGATAGATCAACTACTTAAGTCATGATATCATCTCTAAAGCTCAATAGTTCTATTCTAAATAAAATACTCTAAGAATTTATTTCTCTCAGCATCTGTTTCTTCATTTTCCAACTCATATTTCTTCATGGCAACAAAATAGCGAATAAAAGTTTCCCCTAGAGCTTCTCTCAGACATTGATCTTCCTCCAGTGCCACAAGGGCATCTTCCAGTTTCAAAGGGATCTCTGAAGGTTTTAACTGAGAAAGGTCTGTGCCCTCATCTGGACCAACCAAAGCGCCATCACTGTTCTGCAGTCCATCCAAGCCTGCAGCTATCGTCGCAGCCAGCACCAGGTAAGGGTTTGCTGTTGCTGAGCCTAGTTTATTTTCTATCCGGGTGCCTTTCTCACCATGGCACTTGATATTAAAGGCACAGCTGTTATCGTTGTAGCCCCATGTCACAGGCACACTCTCCTTCAGGTCTTTACTCTCCTTGGAATAACGCTTTCGGCAGCTAACAGCAGGCGCCATCAGGCAGCTGAGAGCAGCAGAATGCTTCAGAAGACCTGCCAACCATTTTTTCCCAGTGACCGTGAGCTGTTCAGTTCCAGAATTGTTGCAGAACATGTTTTTCTTCCCATCCATGTCCCAGACACTATGAGACAAGATTCCCGAATTGCAGAATCCAGTCTCAATGAAAAAGCTGGCGATGTAATTATACTTCCTTGCCACTTCTTTGACACCTGTTCTGAGGGTAAATGCATTATCAGCTGAACTAATGCCAAATTCTGGCAGAAAACAGATTTCCATGTGACCAGGTCTAGTAGAAGAGGAAAAGCTCTCAACATTGGCCCCAGTATGGTATAAGCCATCCACGAGTTCCTGCATGAAGGGCTGGTCATGATTATTTAGAAATGTTGAAGCAGGGAAAGATATGGTCTTTGAATTGATAACTTCGGGCACACCAAAAATGCAAAAATCATAGATGAAGGCAGAGAGCAGGGAAAAACCAGAGTCCTGCAGCTGCTGCAGCTGCCTCTTTGCGATATACCTTGGAGAGGTCAGCAAAGGTTCCCCAGTCACAGTGAAGGTGTCACATATCACTCGCGCAGTTCTTTCTGCCCATGGCAAAACTCGAAAGGTTGATAACTCCGGCATCAGGACTATGTCACTATTAAAACAGGTGGCTCTTATGTGATTCACTTCATTGTCCTTCAGATTCGGCATCAATTCAAGATAACCTCGGGGCATGAAAACACCATGGGTCACTTTTTCCTAAAAAAGGAAGAGGATAAATTAACTCGGTTTTGAAACTTGAACACAAACAAAAAGTCTGAGAAAGAGCTATGCTAATGATAAATATACACATATATTTACCATATTTATATATAGTATACACACACATATGTTTAACATCTGCTTACACTAACTCAGTATCATCAGATATATTTTAAATATTTCAGAATACATCCCCCAAAGGCACTTTTATAAGTAATTCTTAATATTTTAAGACTTGAAGGTTTTATATGCTTGCTCATGGATGGGAAAAAAGTGGTTATAAATGCTATAAACATTTATAAATAAATGGTGTTATGATAAAAAAAATCGCTTTATAGGAAAAGACAAAGATAAAAGCCTATGGAAATATTTTAAATTATCATAATCAAAAGTACTCTGTAAAGAACTTTTTATTTTATAGTATAGTTGCTAAAACCTCAGAAAAGGCTTTATTTTAATTTATTTATTCTATATATTAATTTTTATATAATTTAATTTAGATAAAATTTAATATAATTATACAATATATAATATATTATAATTTAATTTATATATAATTAATTAATGTTTTAATTGGATATACTTAGGGTATACAGTGTGATAACTCCACATATGTGTAAATGTGTCCTAATAAAACTAGGGTAATTAATGTTTCTATCTCCTTAGCATTACTTTATGTTTGGAGCCTTCAAGCATGTCTCTTCTAATTATTCACAAAACATAAAAGGTTATTATGAACTATAATCACCTTACTATGCTGTACAACTATAGAACTTTTGATTCCTGTCTGTTTTGTTATCCATTATCCAACCTCTATCCGTACTCCCTCCACTTTTCCCAGTCTGTAGTAAACATTATTCTAGAGAGTGCAGATATAGAACAACATTTTTTCAGTATCCACATATAGAGAGAACATGTGGTATCTGTCTTTTTTGTTTGTTTGTTTGACTTACTTCACTTAATATAATGTCCTCCAGTTCCATCCATTTTGCAGCAAATGACAGGATAGAATTCATTTTATGGCTGAATAGTACTCCATTGGTATCTATATTACTTTTATTTATACATTCATCAATTTTGTGGAATCTAGGTTAATTCCATATCTTAGCTATTATGAATTATGCAACAATAAATAGGTCAACCACATAATCCAGCTATCTTACTTCAGCATATATATCCAAAGAAAATATTCTCACATCGAAGAGATACCTGCATTGCCATGTTTATTGCTTATTCTATTATAATCCCCTGAGTTAACTATTCTCAAAATTCTACAGTAAAGATCCTCAACCTTTGTCATAGAACTGAACACAGTCAGACCTACAGCACACAGGACAGTTGTCTAATATAGAGGAGCCAAGTCATCTGACAGTTTCACTCTTCTCTTTATTCATTTTTACAACCCACTTAAGAATTAACTACCTCACTGTCTCAGAGAATCCCAGAAACCCTATCAGTTACTATGAACCTATATCTCCAAAGTTATAGTTGCCAAAATGTTGTAGCCTTCTAATCAGTATAAATTGGGTGTCAGCAGATCTGGCCTCTGGCCATAGCTTTTTTATTAATTACTGATATGAAACTAGGTAACTTAGTGGACTATGTGCTTCAGCTTCCCTGTCTATAAAACATAAGTGTTCAACTGGATGATTGCTAAGGCACTTCTAGCCATATATCTCTGAGATTCAGTGGTTTTCACCATTTAACTTTTGCTCTGTGCCAGTCAACATGGAAGTGATGAGGTTATAAAGTTGAACAGACATACAAAACAATTTCTGGAAATTGTGTAGAAATTCCAACAATTCTTCATGTGCTGACAATTACATCAAGGGGTAGAGAATAGTTCCTGGCTATAAAATATGATTTTCATGAAGTAATGAGCATCACGAGGTTATTAAAACATGCTAATATTCTGCAAGGGAGACCATTTCCTTATGTTATTCCCAAATCTCAAAAAGCATGGCTACCAAGGAGGGCTGGTGCTAGCAGCGGTAATCTACTGGTCCACTTTTATCCCAGTACCAAGCACATGGCAAATTCTCCAAAAAATATGGCACCATTTTATCCTAGGTTCCCCTTTTGGCCTTTTAAAAACTATTTAACAGTGTTTTTTTTTTTCTTTATTCTTAAGAGATGATTTGTTTTTCTAAAAAAAAAATCAATATTTTTATTTAATAAAAAAGTACTGAGTTCAAATGAAGAATAAAAGGATATTTTAAAGCTGAGCTAGAGGCAGTAGGTGCATGGGGAAAAAAGAACTGAGCTGGAAGTGCAGACTCACATACTGTGACCCTGAGCCACTGCCTCCTTCATCCTCCACTGTCTCTGCACATACTTTCAAATGCCAACTGACTTGGCTGATCCAAATGTGCTTTTACCAGCAATGAAGTTGAGTGAACTAACATCTTTGGTGCCTATTTAACTTTGCAAATTACTCAAGAACATATACACATTAATATTGTGTGCACATGCGCACACCCCCGCCCACACACACACATATGCACACAAACATTATGGAATCTTCGAACGCTCCCATATGGACTCCTCAATTTAAATTTGCACTGCAAGAAATAATGTTATTTCCCTGCTTGTCTACTTTTTAGTTTGAACATCTTATATTAGTTCTGTGTATCTAAAATGAGGGATAATGAATTTTATTCATGAAACTTCTAAGACTTGTTGCAATTTAAATTTGTGTTTGTACTCACTTCACTGTGAACAGTGGAGAAAAGTTGATTACCACTTCATTCCAACAGTCCTTCACAAACATGTGGAACAGTAAAAAGTCACATATTCTTCAGGCTATTTAATCTGTATTTTTCTGAACACTCTTCTAGCTCTCTCATTTTTTTATTCTTTTTTGAATATGCTGAATTTAAATTCTTTCCCATCTTTTCTGGGAAATATGTAAATACACATGAATGTATCTTATTCATGATAATAAATTATCTTAAGTTTTGTTTAGAGATATAAAAAAGATTTTTTATAAAGCATGGGGACAACTTCACAGTTCAATATAGATCACTCTGAACTCAAAAAAAAAATTCTTGTAGAATAATTCAAAACCCTGTGGCAATCAAAATTTGGACCACAATGAAGGTCACCCATTGAAATAAACCAAGAATTAGTTCTAGGGCAGTATGTTCTATTTTGATTAGATCAAAGATAAAACCACCATAATTTTAATTAAAAAAAAAAAACAAAGATAGTATGACCTGGTTGTAAGGTTAAAATGTGCTTATGCTTGTAAAACAGTTATTCCAGTACCAAGCACATGGCAAATTCTCCAAAAAATATAGACACCATTTTATCCTCGGTTCCCCTTTTGGCCTTTTAAAAACTATTTAACAGTTTTGGGTTTTTTCCTTCATTCTTACGAGATGATTTGTTTTTCTCAAAAAAAAAATCAATATTTTTATTTAATAAAAAAAATACTGAGCTCAAATGAAGAATAAAAGGACATTTTAAAGCTGAGCTGGAGGCAGTAGATGCAGTGGGGAAAAAAAATGAGCTGGAAGTGCAGACTCACATACTAACATTCTCACTCTTTTGCTGCCTGTCTGCCTAATTTTTAGAAAGATTTTCTTAACTTTTCTGGGCCTCATTTTCTTCGTCTATAAATAAAAAAAAATGGATTATATTATCTTTCTACACTTTCCTAGTCTAATAATTTTCAAATTGATATTTTTTGTCCACAAATAGGAAAGATGTTTTAAAATTACTTTTCTAAAGGGCTAAATTATTTTTTACTAAGCCCTGAGCAGACTCAAATTATTGACACCACACTTGATCTAATCAGTTTCCCATGCATAATTGTGTGGCAAATATTGTTTAGATCAGCTTGCATAAATGAATCTGTTTCTAATGTCTATTCCTTAATAAATTTTCCAAAACAAATTATTTATCTTAAATTACAAATATTCATGATATAAATATTCATTATGATTTATATCTTTGAAAGTTCCAAAATGAATGTCAGATGTTTTCTAAAAAATGTGTGTATACTCTGATTGTTAAGTGAGAATAAAATAATAAAAACTAGATAATGAAATAAGAAAGTGAATTATTAGGAAATGAAGAATAAATCTATTAATTGAGAAGCTGTATTATGAGTTATACAAAAATTCCCATGACAAACAGATTTTTTCCTAGCTGAACTCCATTAAAAAAGTGACTGTGATATGTGGACATAGAACAAAAAATTGGAAATATTTTCCATAGTAGTTTGAAAAACAAGAGGTCAATTTATTTTTATGTCCAGCACATCAGTCTTCAGCAAATGTAAGCAGCACGTTGAGTTATATTGTGTAAATGTGTTCCATTGAAAAACTGAAGTAATATTCTAAATATGTAGCTTGCCACTAATGGAATAAATTATTAGAATTTGACCCCCCCAAAAAAAGCTGAATAGCAAACAGTTTTATACTGAGGTCTGGCAAGTGGCTGAAGTGCCAGTTTCAGTCTCTTATTGATTGAAAGAGATTCATATGCATCATCTTCTGGACCTGCCTATGGCAAATTTCACATTTTGTTATCAAAATTAACTAGCAGGTGTCCTTAACTGAATAAAAAAGAAAAAATATTTGCAGTCAAATAAGTACAAAGAATTTCTTGAGAAACAAATGTTTTGTTTGTTTGTTTGCAATATATGGATAGAACACAGGGGTTCTCTACCACTCAGTTACCTCCCCAACCCTTTTTATTTTTTGAGACAGGGTCTTGCTAACTTGCTGAAGCTGGCTTCAAACTTGTAATCCTCCTGCCTCAGCCTTCATAGTTGGTGGTATTGTAGGCTTGCTCTGATGGGTTCTTAAGAAACAACTTTGAGCCTGTTGAAATCTTTCAAACTGGATTTTTAAGATATACCAATTTTCTTAACATAAGCAAAATATGAAAAATCATAATTTAATATTAAAATAATAAAAATATGACATACTTAAAATACTTAAACTTGGAGGATACTTAACTCTATACTTTCTTAAATACTATTGAATGATACCGCTTCCTAAGAAACATAATGAAATATTACAACAAATCAATCATTAAAATAGACATATGAGCTAGGCACAGTAGCACCTCTCTGTGATCAGCAACAGGAAGATAGTAAATTTGAAGCCTGTCTGAACATCTTAGTTAGACTCTGTCTCAAAAAAAAAAATTAAATGGCTGAGAATGTGGCTCAGCAGTAGAGTACCCCTGGGATCACTCCCCAGTACAGAAAAAAAACAATTTTTTAAAAAAAATCTAGGGATGAAGTTCAGTGTGAAAGCATCCCTGGGTTCAATCCCCAGAACAGAAAAATAAATAAACCAACAAGCATATGGTATAAACTAACCATTAAAAAAACTTAGAAAGTTTCAAAATATATCCCCAAATGCAATGTTTCTTGATATCACTATTTTCAAGAACTTAATATACATTAAGTCATCCAATAACAATGGGGTATTTTCTTATCAGAGTTAGAGCTAAAAGGGATATTCTTTTTATCTAGCAAATTCTTTCTATTTAATCATTTTTCCCTTTCATATTTGCTCTTGGGTCTTCTGTTGCAATTTTCTCATGTCAAATAAAATATAATCTTTATAATTGCAGTAAGGAGAGAAAAGATAATTCTGTGGAGGGAAATTATTCCAGGCAGAAGGACTAAAATTACCAGTCTTAATTAGTTTTGTGCTTCTATTGGATAAAAGGAATTGTTGTTCGAAAGCTGAGAGTATATGTTCAGCTCCTTGGGGGACAATAACGTGTTTGGATAGAGACAAGGAAAAGCAAAATAAATTATTGGTTTTCAGCTTGAATTGCTGTGTGGGTTACAAGAAAATAAGGACAAGTAATAAGGACCATTTGCTTGTTAATGGTCATGAAATTACATTCAATCCTAATTTTGTGTAAAACTCACTTGGAAAAAGTGTGCAGGGATACTCTTAGATCTGGACACACCATGCAGATCTGTTGCTTCAAATCTCACAAACTGGAGGTGATTTTTGGCCATCTCTTGTTTAATGTGTTTGATTCTAGAAGAAAGCTGAGGTGTAGTCAAAATTTGAGTGTTGTCCCTGTTGCGATCTGTAAAAATAAAGAAGGCTCTAAGTCATTCCATCATGATAAACTGAGAAGCTAACTAGAGACAAGAGAACAAGGAACTAGTCATTATGAGGGTTAGCAAAATGTAACCATCATGTGAGTCCTGTCTTAACCTTTCTTACCCTGCCTTTTGCCATGCTCCCAAGAATCTTGGGTCTAAATAGCATTTTAAAAATGATTTACCAGTTAGGACTAGGTTAAGTGAACATAAAGTCTGCATAAGGATATAGCATTATCATATGTAGGTACTTACTGAAAATTTCTTTGCTTATGGAAATTAGAACATATTTGCATAACTGGATAGTATTGGCACCATAAAAGTCTGTATATCATTGAACAATGTGGGGTCTTCCAGAGTTACCTGATATTACCTAAATTAAAAGTTCCTGTATGATCTAAGATAAAATTATTGTTTGTTTAAATTTATTTCCTGTGGCTTTGTTTATTTGGTCAGTTTTTTGTTTTGTCTGTATTGGTTTTTTTCACCTGAATCCATATCTCTGTCAAATCTAAAATTTGTTTAAATAAGCAACAAAAGCTTTTTAAGAATGAGAGTATAGATGAAAAATCTAAATTGCATACTTAGTTTTAAAATTAAAAACATAATAAAATATTCTTTTCAAAGCTATTAAGATAGTCTGCAAATTCTAAAACTTCAGAGCTACAGAAGGCTGGAGATAAATCCTCTAACCTGACCAATTCATCATCTTGAGTCCCAGAGGGGCACAATGAGATCCCCAAGTCACATTTTCAGTTCATTGCCAAGATGAAAACTAGAATCTGGGCTTCTTGACTCCTCACGGGGGGCTCATTACCACAAAATGAATGAATATGTCTACAGCACATAATACACATTATAAATGTTAGTTACTGGCAGAACTTGTGGGAGGCATCACAGAGTATATTGGTTCAGCCCATCTGCCTCTTTTCAAATCCTGCCTTTGCTTGGCAACTTTCTTATCCTCTCTGTGCCTCTGCTTTCTCATAGATAAAATATTACCTACTTCATAAGCTTGTTATGAGGATTAAACAAGTTACTTAACAGTTACTGGCAGACCGTAAGCACCATGTAAGTGCTACTTAAACGCATAAAGTGAGCACAATTACTCCAACCCTAGTAAATGACACTGTGATCATGCCTGCATTTGAACACCCATCAATCTGTCACATGGCTGACATTGAACAGCAATAATTTTACAGTGATACCTGAGTATCCTTTTCAAGATATAATTAGGCTTTAAAAATAAGCATAAAATTGACAGTTTAAAAACAGATTAAGTAGATTTTAAATACATGAAGCATGAGGAAAACAAATTACTGGTTCCACCTATGCAAATATATCAGAGATAATGTCCTGTCACTGATATGTTTGGCTACTCTGAGACTCCTGAGGCTTTATAACTACCTTCCATTTAACACAAACAATTAAGTTGTAGCAATTACAATGTTTCATGCTAAATTAACAATTGCTGTGTTCCCAGCTTATTCTGAAATTTTGGGTGAATAGCCCAACTTGAATAATGCTTCTTAAATAAAATTTATAAGCATTTTTAGAATGCAGAAATTTCCAAATGCTCAGTGTTCTAAACATAATAAACAATTATATATAAGCTATAAAGAAGGCATCTTTAAAGGAAAAAGGTAATTTTACAGGTTCTCCAGTAATAGGATGATAGGTAATCTTTTTTTTTTTTGATAGGTAATCTTATTAGTTATTTGCCTTACCTATATCTTCTAAATTTTCTCCAACAACTAAGAATATTTTAAAATAAGAAAAATATTCAGCCACTAAGATGAATTTTTTTTAAATCACCACATAGTTTTCATACTGGATTTCATACCGGATATGTATATCTAGGAAGCATCCAGAAAAAGTCCTACCCTCATAAAATGTTAAATTACCTAACATTGGCAACAGTAGGCAATAAACATGCCAGCACGTGTAAGTGAGAAGATTTTGTAATCTGAAAGAGCTAAAAAAAAAAATCAACTGAGTTATTAATTCTGTGAGCCTTGATCAAAATGTAGACAGCAACTTCCAATTCACTTTAATGCTCCAAGTTGCCCTCAGGCTGGTCAGTGAGTATATGTATTAGTTTGCTAGAGCTGTGCAGCAAATATTTCTGATCATATGATGGAAGTTTGATTTTTCATAATTCTGGAGGGTAGAAGTTGAAGATCAAAGTTATCAGTGGAGCTATATCTTCTGAGGCCTTTCTCTTCGGCTTATGGATGATCATCATCTTCCAATATCTTCACATGACATTCCCTCTGTGCAAGTCTGTTTCCTTTTCTCCACTTATGAAGACACCAGCCAATACTGGAATAGAGCCCATCTGACTTACTTCCTTTAACCTTAGTTACCTATTTAAAGACACTGTCTCCAGATTCTGTCACATTCTTAGGTACTGAGGAACAGCTTTAACACAAGAATTTTTGAGAGACACAATTCAGCTGATGGTAGTATTTTATCCCTTTCCATTTTCTTCAGAGAACTCACTGCCTCCTACCATCAGTCATTCCTCCTTTGCCCATGAGCCCCATGAGAGCAGGGGCCCAATTTTACTTGCTGGTGCATCCTCAATACCTGCAGCAGTGCTGGTATATGGTAGGCACTCAATGACCACTCCTCTAACAAGTAAGTAGTTGGATGAGTGAATGAATGAATGAATGTATAGTTGATTTGACCTTGTCAAATTAATAAGTAAAAGTTGTATCACATGCCCATCAATAGATGAGTGGATTAAGAAAATGTGGTTTAATTACAGAATGAGTTTTACTCAACCATAGAGAATGAAATTATGGAATTTGCTGGCAAAGGAATAGAAATGGAGAACATCATGCAAAGTGAAATAAGCCAGACTCAGAAAGTTAAGGGACAAATGTTTTCTGTGCAAGCTAGAGTATAATAAGGGAAAGCAGGAGGAGAGGATCAGGTGTCATAAGATTTAGAAATCATCACCAACGTAGAAAAAGGAGATTGTGAGGGAGGGAGGAGAGATGAGAAATGTGGAATAAATTCAACAAAATCACATTATGTGCATATACAAATATACCACAAGGAATTTCATCTTTATGAATAAGTAGAAAGAACCAATCAAAAATAAATAAATGAGCAAAAGAAAGAGTAGAGAAAAGAAGATAGGGGCAGGGAGAAGTAGTGGGGAAAGTGGGGGAATAGGGACTGAAATTAAATTTCACACATGTATGATTTTGTCAAAACAAACCCAATTATTATGTATAACTATAATGCTCTAGTAAAAATTGTTTAAAATTTTAAAAAATTGACATCACATATTTTAGTATGTATCTTTAGTACTAAATTTTTCATTTACCAATTCAACTCTTTCACCGAATATGAAAGCCCTATCCAATCTAATTTCATTTTCAAGGCATCAACTAATCTTGCTGCATCATTGTCTGAATTTCTTTTCTTCAAATAAATCATACTTGTTACTTACAATTAAGTGTTTTGGTCAGCCTTTCCCAGCTGCACATGATGAATAGCAGGCAGATAATTGCCAGTTCAGGGGCTCATTTGTTTTTCTTACAGTGTGATTCCTGGGAGGTGCTCTCCTATCCTATCCCCTCAGAGGACTAATAAATTAAATCAATGTGTTTTTGTACAGGAAGTTTTACTGCTGTGAATGTTTAGGGAAAAAAATAAGAAATTAAAAAAAAATCCCACAAAACTCTAGAAGGCACTGGAGAAATGTTGTCTGTGTTCAGTGACAATGAAGTCGTATTTCAGTTACAGAGAACAAGCTGTGGTCACTTATAAAAGGCAGATTGAGTAGGCAGTTGGGCTTTCAGAAATACCAATTCAAAAAAGGGTAAAAGTGCATTTGAGAACACACTCTGTAATCCATTCAGCTTATTGAACGCCTGGGATGCCACAGTCCTTTCCAAGGGCCCATCATCCTTTACACACATTGCTACAGGAAGACCACTCTGTTACTTCAAAGGTGACCCCACCCTCTGGCCACATCACTTCAGCTTAGACAGTGTCAGAAAGTCCAGTTGGCATTATGACCAGGCCCAAACCATGAAAAATAAAATGAGAGGAACAAGGGCTTATCTTTGAAAAAGTACACAAGTTTTGGAAAAACCCAAATTAGTTATCACAAAGAAGAATATACCTCATCAAAATTTCTTATACTCATGTTGGGGCTTGGTATTTATACTCATTTTCAAATGGTATATTAGTAGTTTGTTTGGGAATTGTAAACTGGTATTTAGAAACTGTAGAGAACTTAATTCAGCCTGGACCAAAGCAGGAGCTTCCAAATTAATTGAGTAAATAATATACCCATCCCCTATTTGTGGTCGATGGAGCAAAGAGAGATGACGGCACAAATTTTTCCCCACACTTTTTAGTTACAACTAATATATGGTAAATCCCAACACTCTTTTGTAACTGAAACTAGAATATATAAAACAAAAATCACACACTGCATATGGAGGAGTCAATACAGCCAGCAGATGTTTTTTGATTAATCTTCCAGGTGTTTAGAAACCTTTTTGAATTAGTTAACAACAGCTGATTATTTGAAATATTCATGTAAAAATTTTTCTTGTAAGATTTTTGAAACTGAATCTGGTAACTTGCTACATATTTCTTCATAGTAGTAATTGGCTGGAGTTCTGAGGTAGCCTGGTTGAGGTATGCATCTGCTAGCTCATAAGGTAGCAAACATTTTCTGTAAAGGATCACATAGTAAATATTTGCAACTTTGTAGGCCACATGGTATCTTTTACAGCTACTTGACTCTGCCATTTTGCATGAGAGCAACCATACACCTACACAAATGTGTGTGTGTGTGTGTGTGTTGCTTTTTTAAACAAAAACTGATCAACCAGTTCAATTTGGCCCTTGGGCCACAGTTATTTTGAACTCTGCTGTAATTTCTCATGACCAGGTCCACTCATTTGCCTACATCAGCCCATCCCTCTCATTTTTATTACCTCTGTGGTACCTGTGGACATTTGTATTGACAGCTCCTGATATTTAGAGGCTGTCAGTGCTCATGTCCTTCACATCATGGTGAAAGCACAGAGAATATCAGAGATGAGAGGTCATATGGTAAGCCAAACACCTGCTCAAGATTTTACCATGTCCTAATCCCTGGAATCTATAAATGGCATGGCAAAAGAGATATTTTGGGTAAAATTGGAGTTATAGACCTTAAAATTAGGAGTTTATCTTACATTATCCAGGTGAGCCCTTAAAAGCAGAGAACTTTCTCCAGCTGGAAGCAGAACAAAAGAGAAAAAGAGGAATTCAAAGAGACTCCTAATATGAGAAGCATTTGGGCAGTGTTGTCTTTCTGATGCAGAACAAAGGAAGGGTTTTTAGAGTAAAGTGCCACCTCCAATTGACAGCTGACAAGGAAACAGGAATCTCAGTCCTACAACAAGAAGGAACTGAATTCTCCCTACATATTTGAATGAACTTGGAAGTATGTTATTTCCAAGTCTTTAGATGACAATAGCTTGATTTCAGTCTCACAAAATCTAAAGGAAAGAAACCAACTAAATCAACCTAGACTTCTTTATTTTGTGTTTTTTATAATGCTAACTTTGTGATCATTTATTATGGTAGCCATAGAAGACTAATACATGTGGAGTCTGTTAGTGTTCATTTCCCACTCTCCAGTTCCTGGTCAGGCACTGTATATAGGAAAGAATGTAATCTTTCCAAAGAAGAGGTTTGCCCTTGATCCCAAGTGATCATTTCTAAGCCCTTGGAATGATCTATCTGAAAAGAACATCTGTGCACCTAGGAGCTCTGGGCAATGCCAGAAAGTCTAACAATGTCATTTATGGAGGAGATTTGAATTACACAGTATCAGCTCGACCCACAAAAGGACTGGAGACTGAGCCCAGTTACATGACCAGTTAATCATTGACTCCAAATAAAGATCCTGGATACCAAATTCAACTGAGTTTCCCAAGTTGGCAAAAATTCTACTGCATTTATCCATTGGGAGAGGACAAGTGTACACTCTGTGCTTAGTACTTTCCTGACTTTGTCCCATGGCTGATTTTAATCTGCATCCTTTTGTTTTAGTAAACTGTGACCTTAGTATGATGGCTTCTCCAAGTCCTACCAAGTTTTCAAAACTAAGCTTAGCCTTGTGGAACTCCAAAACTTGTAATTGGTTTCAGAAGTGAGAGTAACAGCATAGCCACTATTCCTGTCACTTCACAACCCACTATATTTCCACTTTTCCAAACCCTGATTGTTCAAGTCTTTCTTTAGATGCCTTCACAGAATAAATACCTCTTTTTAACTAGTTTCTACCACTTGTATCCAATACACTGATGTACCAAAATAGCTGTTTATCAGTATCTCAGAAACCTAAAAATAACAGAATTTCATTTTTAGAAAAGACTTGAAGGATTTTTCAGTTATAAGCCCTACAATTTCCAGATAAGGAACAAACAGGCTTAAGAAAACTGCAAATTACTATACAAGTGATAGAGGTACAAATTTTCTTGTGTTGTGATTCTAAGGCTAGCATCCCTCAACTAACAGCATATTACCTCCAATTCAAATACAAACCTAGAATTAGTAGTTAGAACCATACGCTCATTTGTTCCAGAATCTTTATCGGTAAATCCTTACCAGAGTTTGAGTTAGATTCACCACCAGGAGCACTGGAAGACATCTTGAAGGGTGACTGTTTTATCATTGTTGTTTGATCCTGAGAGTCCTTGTCATTGTGGGACAGATGAGACTCAGCATAGCCAAGTCTCACAACTGGTTTGTTCGAAACCCCCATTTTGTGGCATGTCATTTGGTTTCTGATCCTCTCTGTAGTAACAAGGGAAAACATTAAACATGTCACCATTGTTCCAATTGTCTTTTGATACAATGTGAAGAGGGGATAGAGGGTATGCCTCAGTGGTACAGCAGTTACGTATATGCATAAGACCCTGGGTTTGATCCCCAGCACCACAAAGAAAGAAAAGAAAAAAGAAAAAAAAAAAAATATATATATATATATATCCTTAAAAACATAGTGTATTCCTAGACAGTGACCAAAGGAAAGAACATGAGTAGTCCCCTCTAGTTGCAGGCCTTATGGAAGTGTGTGATATGTAGAGAATTTTAAAGCAATACTAAAATCTTCAAAACATCTGGCTGCATTTTACTACTACCATGTGCAGGCAATTTCTTGTGCACCTGCCTTGGAACACCACTGTTCCTTGTTTGTTGTCCAAATTAACTCTTCGTTTCAACACTGTTTCAGATCTATTGGAATCTAGTTAGAATTCCAACATGTGGTATGAAAACTTGTTCTACATCTTTCTTGTGGTCTCTCAAATCTTCAGTAAAGTTCTTTACATTTGCTTTTGGTGCAGAAAGGTATGACTCTTCCTACTTTGTTTTGTTCTTCTGTTTCTTTCTCTTTTATCCCACTACAATCATCCTAGTTCTAACCCTCTTTAAATTGTGACTATTTTGATTCTTTTTTATAAATTTACATTGTAAGCTTATATCTGCCATCTTTTATGTGACTTACGTAGCAATAAATTTCACTTTATTGTTTGTTTACTTTTCCCAAAGGGGAAAAAAAAGGAAATGTTTTATGAAAAAGAACACCAAATAGAGATTATCATGGACCACAGCATCCTTGACAGTTCATAGTAGTTAGATACCATTGGAACTGGCTGCATTCGTTTCTCCCACTTCCATTGAACAGAGATGTGATTTGGTGGCTTTCTTCCTTGTTCTTCTCAATTTACTCATCCTGCTGGCTTCAGTCTCATTACTTTCATCCTTTGTTGGGTCCTGTAATTATTACAAAACAAAAATCCAAATAATAATGTCATGCAAATTATTAAATTAAGATATCAAAAACATGACAATTAGAGAGCTGGGTTTTAAAATGTGTGTAGGAGATTTTTTATAAGAAAGGGGGAAAAATTGTCCCTTCCTCATCAGTTGGAATAACTCAAACAGGTTGGATTTTTCTGTATCACCTTTTATTTATGAGGTAGAAAATTTCATTAAATAAATTAAAATCTTGTCTAACCAGGTTGCTTGGTTTTGGTTGTTGTTGATTTTTGTTGTTGTTGTTGTTTGTTTGTTTGTTTTGTTTTGTTTTGTTTTACTTTGAGATAGTTTATATTATGTGTTAATAAATAATTTCATAAAACCCTGTCATTTAAATAGTTTTCTTTTATAATTTCTGTGTTTTTTAGAATCTGCAATCTGTTGGAGTGAAGGTATAAGCAGAATTGGATTCTCTTCTCTCTTTTTACTTATCTTTCCTCATCCATCTTTCATCAGTATTTACTTTGCTCCGAAAAGTACTTTCATTTATAAAGTGCTGTTTTGTGACTGTGTAAAGCAAATGTCTGACTCAAACTATTTTATAATTTGAGAAAAAATAAGAAATTTATTTAAAATAAAATACCCTAACTTTAGCAATCAAATCATAATCATTAACGAGATGTTTCCAGCAGAGAATTGGTCAGTGAGGCAGAGGCTGGTTCTGAGGAGCTCAGGTGTTTCAGTACCAATAGTGGGGAGAAAAAAAAAATCATCCCTATGGTTCTGGAACACAACAGCTGACACTGAAAATAAAAATTGTTTTGTAAAGCTGATATTGATGTTTTTAAAGTTGCAAACCTCTCATTGTCATTCAAGGGGAGAGGAGTGTGATAGGGTCAGGATTGAAAACTGTACTCCAGGTGTTTTGAGCTATTGTCTTTTTAAAGATCAGGTTCTGAGAGTTTCTATATCTGGGGATAAATTTTACAAATATATAACCAGCATAGATGCTGGGGAAGAGCTGTACCAATTTATAAATAAAACCAATTCAGCCTCTAAAGGATAAATGAGGGGGAAAAAAAGGACACTTTTTCTGTGGTTATATGTAATTCTAATCATTGTTATTATTTTTATTATACTAACAAATACATATTTCATAGAACAAAAACTTTTGTAATTTTATAACTTTACATATTAGAAAATTGTAGATGAACTCCAGATAATTTTATATTTGAATTATATGGTGCTAATCATGTAATAAAGTAATTTTTATAGTATTTGAAGATTTTGTGCATACATTTGCAAATTTTGTCCCAATACATTTTTGATGGGATCTGACAGTGATAAATAATCTTATTAAACATATTCCTTATTTCTAAAATTGCATTGCTAGAAATCCACATTAATTTTATTCCTATTTTGCAAATACATGTCTATGATTTAAAAAAAAAAAAAAAAGCTTAGCTCCTGGCTTGTCATTCTTGTTTAAAAAATGAAAGTTTTAGCCAGATACATAAATATCAAAGGAATCTGGGCCAAATAACAATTGTCTTGATTTCTCCTGTTAGGGAGTCCCCTTTTAAGTTCAAGGAATCAGATAAGATAAACCAAGATCCCTCCATGAATAAACAATAGAATAACAATATGCTAAAATGAAGCACATTGCCAGGCACATTTCCTCAGCATAACCCTAGAGGTAAGAATATCTTACAAATAAGAAAAATAAGATCAAGAGTAACTTGCCCAAGGCCCCAATAGTGAATGGAAGATACAGTTTCCATAATGGTTTTCTGATTTTCAAAATGTCTTTCTGTTTTCTAAAAGCCAGAGGACCAAACCCAGAGAACATTCACTTAGAAACATTTTTCTGTTCTCATATAAAAGAAAAAAAAAAAGAAAAATTTCTTAAGACAGAAACAAAGGCAATTTACCTGGGTATTAACCTGAAATTTTCACCAATAAAAACCCCCAAAAAATGAAGTTGCAGTCTATGCCTCTTATTCTATACAAACGCTTTTTAAAAGGGTTTTTTTTCCAAATGAAGAATGTACATCATTTAATCTTTTGATTTTCTTTTCATATGCCAGGATGATCATTAAACAAGGACCATAATGGGAACAGAAGATGGAAAACCCCACCCAAGGCTTAGCTCCTGGCTTGTCATTCCTTAAAACTGGTGTGCATTTCTTTCTTTCTTTTCTTTTCTCCTTCTCAGCCACATTTTTTAGCAATCTTACTGCAAGTTAGATGCACCATAAAAACCAGAATATTGGTACCACAATGTCTCCAATAGTGAATAACTATGATCTGTACCTTCCACAAGGAAGATATTTCTTGAAAAGAAATACCACACTCACAACCAAAAGGGAATTACCAGACCCTGTCCCATCCCAACAACTCAATAAAAAACTGGCCCATTTCTTCATTTGGGGAGCAGCCTGACTCTCTGTCAGTACTGCCTCCCTTTCCTTGAGATAAAACCCTCCCAATAAAGTTTGGCCCCTGTGCTCATACGCCTTTATTTTCTATTGACACAGGGTCAGAAGTTCCGGTCTCTGGCATCAATCAGAGCATGGATATTGCTATAATATCTGAAACAAATTTACTGGATTTCTGGTGTATCCTACCTCCAGCAGACTATTCTAAATTTCTAGACTTTCAATTGCTCTTAAATACAATATAAATGATGTTTTAGTGGGGAAAAGAACTAACCTACTAACCAAAATACATAAGGTTTGGACTCTTAATTCTCTTTTCTACTAAGTAGCAAGTTTTTCTGGAGTCCTGTTCTCTCTTCTGTAAATACTAAAATATAACTATGAACCTCAAATATATTAACATTTTAAAAGCATTTTTATAGCCAAACAACATTTTATATTTCATTTAATACTTACTATATCACTGGGGGAATATTTATTCTTACCTACATTTTTGCCAAAACAACAACAAAAAAAGCCCATAATGATTAGGTAATTTGTTCAAGATCAAATGACTAGCAAAGAAGAATAATAATTCAAATCTAAGGCATTTATTTGCAGTTCTTCATGTGTCAATATAACCTGACAGTTGACATAAATAGAATTCCATCTCTAATATATAAGGTTGTCTACATAACTCATAAGACTTGACTTCCTCAATTATACATTCTCTTTCAATTATTTTTTTCATAATTCTTTCCTGTATAAGGGCAAAAATCATCTTAACTCATGTCTCAAGAATCTTGACTTCCTCCGTCCAAAGAATGAGGATGTAACCTACTATGTATAAGCCAAAGTCAAAGACATAAAAATAAATAAAACATGATTCATAAAGAATCATATAATCTAGTATGAGCAATAAAGTATTTTTATGGAAGTAAAGGCATTCATGATATAAAGAAAGAGAGATGCTTAGGTTACCCTAATTCAAGGATAGCAAACTCAATAAGAAGCAGATAACAAAGATGCAGTGAGCCAGCTGATGAACAGAAGAGTCAATACTTGCTTCCAGGAAGGAATCAGCTCTTAGCTCTATCCAGTCACTATCATGTCAAAACATGGCCCCAGAACTGCTAGTTCTAAAAATTTACAAGTAATTCCAGAAACTTGGATTTTCACTTAAAATTTTCATGATGTTTAAATATTTCCAAATAATTCGAAATTAAAGATGGGGATTGAAAAAGACAAGAAAATTTTCTCGGCTATCCACAACCAGGTATCACACAACCAGAATGCAGTCAGAATGTGCAGCTACTTTAGAGGATCCCAGGGCACATCAGGTTACCCTGTCTTCCACAAGGTAGAATGTGTGTCAACAGTGACCACCTATATTTTCCCCTCAGTGCTATATAGGGTGACACTGAAAAGTGAATGATGGTCAAAATAATTTGCTATTAATACAGCTCATAAAAATAAAAAATTCTTCTTATGCCTACTATGTGTCAGTTGTCTTCTAAATGTACTACATTATTATGAAATCATTTGATCTCAAACCAAACTCTAGGGAGAAAAAATACATTACCATCCCTGTTTTAGAGATGAGGACACCTGAGTCAACAGAAGACCAAAATATTGCATCTTATAAGAAGTGGAATTAGGATTTGAACCCAGCCAGTTGGTTCCAGTATACCGAGCACTGAACTTATCCTTAATGAACACTACATTGAGAATGCTCCCTCACCGTGCTGTGGTGCAGGGATGCTGAAAAGCTGGGGCAAGGTCCTAGAGGTTGGTGAGGAGCATTTACCAGCTTAGAGAGTTCCCACTAGCCAGGCTCTAATCTCCTACATATGCATCTGTAGATTCTGAACACAATAAGCTACAGTCCTTCTCACAGAGATGAAAACAGGTAAAGAAGTTCTGAAGAGTCTAAGGGATTGCTATATGACCAACATACTCTTGTATGCAGTACTCAACATTTATGCTATTATTAAATAGGTGTAATATTTTATAGGTTAAGTCTTGGTATACCTGGGGGAATTAGGCTAAACTTAAATAGAAGAGATGACATTCGAGCTGAAGACAGAGAAGATGTGAGACTAACCAGGTTGGAAGAACCATGAGCATAATAAGCACAGGTATGTAATTTTATGTTGATACATAATATAAATATGCAAATATAATTCAATCTAAGTTAGACAATCCCAAACCTCTACTACAATAGTTTGATTTGATCTCAATATTTCCACCAGAGCAGCTTTTCCCATCCCATCATTCCATCAGATGGCTGCTTTGCCTCATACACTTGAATGGCCATAAAGAGTGTTTTGAATACAAGATATTTTCATAATTTGTACTTTTATCATCATAGTGCTTCTTCTGAAGGTTGTTGACGAGGCTTAATATAACTTAGTCATTTTGCATTTCAACTCAATGGCTCGATCAAATTAACCAAAAGAGGCTAAACCTAAAGGAGTTCTGTCAAGCATTAAATTTAGACCCTAATTTGACCTAATAAATTTCCTTCCAATATAATAACCAGTGTTATTTACATTCTAAATATCACTGATTTCATTCATTTTCTTTTACCTTTCAATGTCAATACTTTAGAAACCTTTGTTTTGAATTCTGTATAATAGGGATAGTTTGAGGTACAATCATCAATGCATTTATTTACCAAATACTTGTATTTTAACAAAATAGTAAGTAATCAAAATAAATGAATTAACCGTCATCAAGTTTTAACCTTTGTTAGTGATGAAATGGATCAGAGGGGTTTTTCGGGATAGTGGAATAGAGGAGGTTGCTTTCCTGGTTGCTCTATGGTGTGAAACCAAGAAAGCAGACAGGCAGCTTCTCAGCAAGGTGGGTGAACCAAACAAATAAGGAGAGAGGGACTGTACTAGAATTTAAACCTGGAAATTTAAAGTAGATCATAGACTCAGGAGGTTGGATATGTTAAAAGGAAGAAATCCCCAGTGATGTAGCCACTACAGCAGCTGAGCTTGAAGCACCAGACAGAGCGGTCCCTCCATGAGCAAACTGGAGGGATAAGGGAATTAAAGAATCCACATTTTCAGGAGACCTGAGGAGTGTCTGCATACAGGGCATTTAGAGATTAAGGATATTGCCAGACTGAACTGAAAGGCATGCTGCACAATATCCTTCTGAGGAAAAGAAGCTGACATCTCTCCAGGCAGCATGCAGAGGACAAAAGAAGGAACAATTTCCAGCCATGGCATTGGAGCCAGCAACTGAGGGAGCCAATTCCTGCAAACCCAAGTTTGGCCCGAAATACAGGCCCAGTAAACACACATTGCACTCCATAGAGTGCTTAAGTGACCAGGAGAAAGTCAAATGTGGAGAGAAATTCACAAGGGGAACAACTGGTAGTGGAAACACACCCAGCTAGCTCTATCCCTCCCCCTTAATCTGGCTGCTTGCAGGACAGGATAGGAAAAAATGTGTCTGGCCTGGAATTTGAAAGGGTAGGGGTGAGAAAAATTCTTTGGAGACTGAACCTGAGACCAGGAAATGACATAGGGGACTAAGAATTGGGTCCCCCACCACACAAGTGAAACATAGGGGAGATTCCTAGGGTACAGTCTTCCAGCATGGACCAGCAAGTACTGGGCACAGGAGGTGCATTGGTTCAAAATCTCCAGACCAATTGGCATTCAGCAAAGAGCATGGAGCCCATCTAAGCCTAAACCCTGCTCCAGGAATTCCATCCATGGGATTACCACTCTCACTCCACCAATCCAGGAGGTGGAGCACCATGCTCCATATGAGCCCACCTAAAACTGTTGAGAAGAGAAGCTGACAATCTTTTGAACTCCAACAGAAAGAATTTTTTAAGTTTTCTTTTTTTATTTTATTTTTTTTACTTTTTCCTTTTTTTTTCTTTCCTCTGTTAAATTGTGGTCTTAATGGTGTGTGAACATTTATACACACTCATATTTGTTTTCTTCTCATTTCTAACATTTTTGAAGTCAGTTATTTCTCATGGATCAGCTTTTTTTTGAGGGCTAGAATGTTTGATTAGTATATTTTAGTTTTCTTTTGTATTCTTTTATTTTTATTTTTAAGATTATTTTTTAATATATATATATTTTTTCCTTTACCTGTTTTCCTTGATTCTCTTTCTCTATTCTTCCACCAACAGTCAATCTCTATTGTTCTCTCTTTCACTCTTCTTTAAATTTTTTAATTCTATCTTTTATCCTCCTCCCTCATATTCATTACATCCTATATTACTTCTATTATCTCCCTATCCACCATTTGAAATTGTAAAACCTTTTGCAAACTTGCTATTTTTATTGCATGCAATACAATACAATCATATTATTTCTGTTTATTGTGATAATTAACATTGTAGACATCATAGCAGGAACTATTAGGTTTAATGCGGTACATTGCTTGCATTGCTTGTTATTATTTGTCTCTCTCTAAATGGTGAAGTACTGGAAACCTTCAGGGACACAACAAGTCCACAGCATAGAAACTCTACTACCTCAGATCCATACTGATACATGGGTGGACACACAAACAACATGAAAAAGCAAGGGAACAAATCACCTGAGACAAACCAAGATCCCTCAATAACAGAATCCAATGACACCATGGTGAAAGAAATGTCAGAGAAGGAATTTATAATGGACATAGTCAAACTAATCTGCAAAGTAAAGGATGATATAAGGAGTAAAATCAGAAAGAAAATAAAGAGATAGAGACTCTGAAAAAAAATCAAGCAGAAATTCTTGAAATGAAGAAATCAATAAACCAAATTAAGAATTCAGTAGGCAGCATCACCTACATCACTTGCAAGACAGAACCTCGGGCAATGAAGGCAAAATATACAATCTTGAAAACAAAATTGACCATGGAGAAAAGATGTTAAAAGACCATGAATAGAACTTCCAAGAAATATTGAATAGCCTGAAGAGAATAAATTTAAGATTTATCGGGATAGATAAAGGTTTGGAGATACAAACCAAAAGAATGCACAATCTTTTCAATGAAATAATATCAGAAAATTTCTGAAACCTAAAAGATGAAATGGAAAATCAAATACAAGAGGCTTACAGGACCCCAACTATACAAAATTAGAACAAACCCACACCAAGTCACATTATTATGAAAATGCCTAACATTCAGAATAAGAATAAAATTTTAAAAGCTGCCAGAAGAAAAAAGGCAAGTTACAGTTACAGGAAAACCACCTCAGATCTCAGCTGATTTCTCAGTTCAGACCCTCAGAGCTAGAAGGTCTTAAAATAATACATTCCAAGCTCTAAAAGAAAATGGATGCCAGGCTAGAATGCTATACACATCAACATTAAGCTTTAGAATTGATGATGAAAGAAAAACCTTCCTTGATAAACAAAAGTTAAAAGAATTCACAGCTATAAATCATGCACTTCGAAACATTCTCAATAAAATATTTCTTGAAGAAGAAATGAAAAACAGAAGTGAAAACCAGCCATGAGAGGAATGACACTAGAAGAATAGCCAATCAAAGGAGAAACTAATTCAAAGTAAAACCCAGAAGTAAATCAAAACGCAAGGGAATAAAAATAATTTCTCAATAACAACATTGAATGTAAATGGACTAAACCCATCAAACAAAACACAGACTGGCAGATTGGATTAAAAAAACAAGACCCAACAATATGCTGTCTTCATGAGACTGACCTCACAGGCAAAGACATTCACAGACATTCTGTCTGTGGTAAAAGGATGAGCAAAAAACATCATTCACATGGATCTCATAAACAAACAGGAGTTTCTATCCTTATATCAGAAAAAGTTGACTTCAAGCCAAAGTTAATCAGAAGAGAAAGAAGAATACTTCATACTGCTTAAGGGAATTACACATCAACGAGACATAATGATCATAAATATTTATGCCTTGAACAATAGAGCCTCTATGTATATCAAACAAACCCTTCTCAGTTTCAAGAATCAAATAGATCACAACACAATAATACTGGGTAGCTTTAACATGCCTCTATTACCACTGGAGAGATCCTCCAAACAAAACTAAATAAAGAAACTATAGAACTAAAAAATACATGATAATTTATACTTTTCAGACATATATAAAATATTTCATCCATCAATGACTGAATACATATTCATCTCAGCAGCACATACATCCTTGTGTTCTTGCTTTTTTCTTGATTAGAGTTATTTGATTTTTATCAACTTTTAGCTGTATTATTTCTTCTCTGTTTCATTTATTTCTGCTCCTACTCTTATTTTTCCTTCCTACTACCTAATTTGAAAATAATTGTGATTGTTAATCTAGCTTCTTTCTAATATAGTACTTTAAATTATAAATGTTCATCTGAGTACTGTTTCATCCTAGAGATTCTGATATTTTAAGCTTTTACTATCACTTTGTTCAAAGCACTTGTTATTTAGTTTTCTTGAGCTTTCTTTCTCTATCTGTGAGCCACTTAATTTTGAATTAGCTGACATGTGGGAGTGAGGTTCTATATATATTAAGGTAATTGATTTCTAATGTGATAGTCATGCAGGAAATATAGCCTGCATGATTTCAAATTTTAAAAAAAAGTAATGGAAATCATTTTTATATTGATTGTATTGGTTGCATATGTGTCAAAACATGTCAAAACTGATCAAATTGCATACTTCAAATATGTGCATTTTATTGTACTTCAATTTTACCTCAATATAGCTATGAAAAAAAGAAAGGAAAAAGATCTATGTTTATCAAATTTGTAAGAATATGTCAATGAGAGAAGACTATGCCTTCAATAACCCTAAAGTGAATTCTTTAAAAAAAGAAAGGAGAAAATGAGTTAAAATATTTACAGCATAAACATTCAAACTAGCACATAAAAACTTGCGTCAAATAACCTAAAAATATTCATACCTATTAACCCAATCTTCCTACCACCGGCAATGTAGTCTAATAATCCCAAATGTATAAAATTGTGAATGTGTACTGCCACCTTTATTATAATAGTGAATATCTGAAAGCAGCCTGGAGCTAAATAGGAAAAGTCAAATGCTTTGTGGTAATTCTTTTCAGTGGGTTCACTATTTACAAATGAGTGCTTCCATTTCCTTTCTTGTCACCGGGATTACTACTCTCTTTACCCTACAGCTCTCTGGCATCCAGAGTTGCCCTTCTCCTGCCTGCCCTTATACCACTGCCATGATGTTTCTCTAAATCACAGTTTTGTTCTTGATATTTCTCACTGAGTATACTCCCACAATTTCCCTCAACCTTCAGGAAAATTTTAAATTAATATTCTCTGAGCCCTTGAATAATCCAGCTCTACCAATTTCTTTGGTTACTATATCATACCATTTTCACACAAAAACACTGTCTCCATCTATTCCAACTATTTTTATCATTCCTCAGATCCACATTTCCTTTTTGTGTAGGCTCCTATTGATTTTCTGGCTTATCACAGAGAGAGCATTATCTACTTTTCCAGACACAACTAAAAAATTAACCCTGTGGGTAATTTGCTATAGCCATCCCACTCAAAGATGATTAATGTTTTATTTGGGAGGAGGAGAGTGATAAATAACTCTTTTTTCTTTATTCAATTTTTACTTATTTTAATTGACAGGTAAAAATCATGTTTATTGAGTACAAGTAATTTTTTGACATATGTATTGAGAAATTGTTAAATAAAGCTATTTAATATATGGCAAGTTGCTTCACATATTTATTCTGTGGTGAGGATACTTAATATCTCCTTTCTTAGCAAATACAAATTGTTTTTTATTAACTGTAGACACCATGATGTACAATAGATCTCTTGAGCTTACTCCTCTTATCTAATTGAAATTTTGTGTTGTTTGACTAACATCTTCCAAATCCTTCTACTTTCCAGCTTCTAATAACCTCCATTTTGCTCTCTGTTTCTATGAGTTCAAATTTTTTACTTTCCAGATGTAGTAAGAAGTAGTATTTGTTTTTAATGTAAAAAATAAAGTTCACTCTTTAAGTGGCAGAATCTGAATTTAAACCTAATTTTAAACCCTTGATCTTTCTTCTCCAATAAGGTGAGAGTTGTAAAGCTTCTGATTTTCTCTCGAAGGATGAGGTTTGCTCTAGTCAGCTCTTTCATTGCTGTAACCAAAAGATCTGTCAAGAACAACTGGCAGGAAAAGTTTATCTGGGGGCTCAAGGTATCAGTCTTTGGTACGAGGTCATCTGTCTCCATAGCTCTGGGCCTGAGATGAGGCAGGACATTATGGTTTAAAGAGTGGCAGAGGGAATATGGTTCAGGCCAAGGTAACAAGAAAGCAGAGAGAGCTCTGCTTGCCAAAGACAAAATATAAACCCAAAGGCACAACCCCAGTGACCTGTTTCCTCCAGGTGCATCCTATCTGCCACCCGGTTAATAGCTATCAGTGAATTAATCCACTGGTTAAGTTATATGTTTCATAATCTAATCATTTCACCTCTGATCTTAGATTGTTTCATGAATGAGCTTGTGGGTGACAACTCATATGTAAACCAACACAAGGGTGCTCAACTGAGTAAAGATATCCAAGACTAGGGGCTGGGGATGTGGCTCAAGCGGTAGTGCCCTCGCCTGGCATGCGTGCGACCCGGGTTCGATCCTCAGCACCACATACAGACAAAGATGTTGTGTCTGCCAAATACCAAAAAATAAATATTAAAATTCTCTCTATCTCTCTCATTCTCTCTCACTCTTTAAAAAAAAAAAAAAAGATATCCAAGACTAAAAGTCTAAGGAGACGTAGGTACAGCAGACAATGATAAAGGACCTACTCAGGAAACAAAAGTGTAACAGTAGAAGGTAGTATTTTAAATGTATCCTTGTGTATAACATTGACTACATGAAACAGGAATCAAGTAAATGTTTTCTAGTCAATGGATGAATAAATGACTGAATGACAACCAGGCTCACAATTTTGAAATATGAAGCTAGAAAGCACATTTGACTCAGATCTATCCTTCATTAAACTTTCTAAATAAGATTGTATTGAATGTCTGGCAGGACCTGATGGCAACCAAAGAGATTAATGTAATCAAAACAACTTTATTTTGGATAAAATATTACATGAACTTTTTCAAAGTGTTCTATGGAAAAGCTTAAAGAGTCTCGAACTTGTGAAAAGATGATCTGCAAAGACTGTCCCTTAACCTATAAATTCCACCTTTTTTTAGGGTAGTTTTGTTGTTGTTGCTGCTGCTGCTGCTGTTGTTTGTTTTGTTCGTTTTTATTCTGTTTATCCTCAATGTCATGCTTTCTCCAAGGTTATGGTTACTCTCTTTAAGACATGGAACAAATATTAAATCTCATGGTTCTCAGTAACATAGCTAAACATTTCAAATGGATGTCCTAAACATTAAGATACAATGATGGGAGAGGAAATAATAGAAGTTAATTGATTAGACAAAGGGAAATGAAGGAAAGGAAGGGGGATGGAAATAGGAAAGACATAGAATGAATCAGACATAACTTTCCTATGTTCCCATATGAATACATGACCAGTGACAATCCACATCATGTAAACCACAAGAACGAGATCCTACCTAGAATAAGTTATACTCCATGTATGTATGTCAAAATATACTCTACTATCATGAATACCTAAAAGGAACAAATAAAACAAAAAGAAAAGAAACAACAGAAAATAAAGGAAATTCAGAGATGTTAAAAACCACCAGATTCACCAAATCCATACTGTCTATATAGCTTTTGGGGAACACCTTAAATCTAAACCATGGATGATTAACTATGCTTCTAGTCCCAAATCTGTTCCACATATGATTGAGATACCTGCCCAAACTAGTCTCTTTTGGGGTTGTCTGGTTTACCAGCACTTCTTAAGTGAGCTTCATTTGGAGCTTATTTGAAAAGTTGGAACACTTTTTTTTCTGATTCAGTAAATGATTCACTCCTTCAAACAAACTATTTCTGCAAAGTCACTTCAGTCTAAACTAAATTAGATAGTGTCTGTGACCATTATAGATGAGAACCCAGAAGAACACCATTTCCCAATTCATAGAAAATTGGACATTTTTAAGTTGACATTTTTCCAGTGAGGCAACTGAGGCTCTGACTGATGCAGCAACTCACCCCACTTCATAGTTAGGAAACAGCAGATTTCAAATCTGTGGGGTTTAAACTGTCCTTTTACTTATTTCTTCATACTACTTGCAAACTTAATAGGGAAAAAAATGCTGAAAATGAAATATGTTGCCTTTTGATTAATACTAAATGCTAAACACTCTTATTAAAAAGGCAGCAAGAAATTCATCACTTTTTAAACTTCACATTTCAAGTGAGAGTTCAATAGCATCTCTGTCCTTTGAGGTGAAGCAAAGCACAAAAGGAAAATCCAAGCAAGCATCTTGGATATTACAGAAATCAGAATTCTACTTAACATAAGGGGCTCAAAATTGGCTGCACTATCTGTACAAGTGTCCAGGTTCTCATCCCAAGCACAGCTGTAGAGGGATTAGGCAGTCAAATGTCATGGGAAACCTGGATAATTTCTAGTTCTACTTCCAACTTTCCAACTTTTCAGTCTTCATCACTTTTGCGATAAAATATCCAATCTGACAGATTTTCACATCTATTCAAAAAATATAGAGCAATTATCATTAATAAGAGCCTCTGTGTGAAAGAAATGCCCAGATGTGAATGATGTAGTTGCTCCCATGCGAAGAGCTGTGGATCTCACTTTCATTCCCAACAAGCTGTCAAATGGGCAGGAACAGCACCCCTGGGAACAAGGCCAGGCAAAACCTTCAGGAAGAAATTTCATTCAAGGAAAGTGTATCTAACCAACAGTTTCAGAGAAAGCAAAAACAATTTTATAAAAATCTAATACCAAGTAATTTTCATAATAGGAAGCTAAAGTTAAAGGAAGGTGAAATAATAAAGGAAGCAAAAAAAGTTTGATCATTTCTTTGGGTCTGGTGCTTGGGCTGGTTTTACTCAATGTTTTCGTAAGTGAACTGAAATTTTTCAAAGAAATTAAAATTTTATAGCTAAAAATATATGTATTTGAGTATATGAAATCAGTGTAATTTGTGAAGGCTTTGTAGATGGGAGGAAAAGTACTTCAAAGGCAAGAAAAGATATGTAGGAGAAAATTAAGTATACATATAGTATGTAATATGCATTTATGATAATGGGCTCTGTAATACAGTGTGGAAAAGATTTAACACATTATAGAACCATCAGTGAAGATATTAACTAATGAGATGTTGCATATAAAAATACTAGACCTCATCAAAAGGAATATTTTTAATAGGAGAGGAGACGGTGTTCTATCCTATTAAAAAATATAATGTGCATATAACTCAAGTATTAAATATAGTTCTAAACATTGTACCTAAGGAAAGCCTTACTGGGCTAGAAATTGTAGATAGATTTGTTTATTTATATAATCATTTATCACACATAATTATTAGCAGAGGCAAATAAAATTCTATCATGTAAAGAAAAAAGTGTAAACCTAATTTTCCAAAACTGAACACTTAGTGGGGATATTACTGGTCAGTATAATAGAATAAAGCATTTATGAGGAATGGCTCCTTTTCAACTGGTGTTCAATATTCCAAGCATTGTTCTAAGCCCTTAACTGTATTAATTAAGTCTCTTCCAATACTATTAATATTCCAATGAAACACAGAGAAGTATGAAAATTTGCCCCACGTCACACAGCTAGTAATTAGTAGAACCAAGATTAAAACAGACCTATTTGAGTTCAAGGAATGTGTGCTTAACTACCACATATGAAATACAAATATAATTTTTAGCATTAAGAGTTCTTAAACAGAGTCCTCCTAAACTGCAAGTAGGTAACAGAGTTAAATAAAAAATAAATATAAAATTAACTATAAACCTTGAAATCAGAAAAGCAAAAATTCTAAATCCTTAGTGACAAAACTCATTGAAATATAAAAATAGAATCAGAAAGTCTCTGTAGAGACACACAGAAAATAGCATAAAGCAGGGAAAGGGGTAGGTTGAGGTAAGTAATTCTCTAGCCTGAAGTCTGCCCTCTAGCAGGTCAACCAGAGCTTTCCACAGGGCTACACTCAGTGCCCTATGAGACCCAGGCAGCAAGCAGGATGCACCTCTGATCTCACTCCAGATGGTGCCATTTCTTCTGCCGTGTAGAAACACGTGTCCTTAGTGCCTACTTATCCTGGGGTTTTCTGTGTTGAGTTACAAATACCTGCAAGGCAGAGAACCAACCAATCTCATTCAACTCACCTAGTGCAATATCGCACACAAAGCTCTTGATACATAGATTTTAATTAGTATGGTTTGCTACCATTTCCCTCAATTTCACAACTTAAACACCCTTGAGGTCATGCTTAGAGAAATAAAAATGTGTTTTCAATGTATTTTATTCTGTTTACCACTTCTAAGAATTTGGTTGAATGCCTGACTTTATGACATAGTTAGGAAGAGGGAATCTCCCTAAAATATTCTTTAGAGAAGCACCAAGTCTAAGATTACTACCTGTTCATTATACTGAAGCTTCTGACCCAGAGTTTCTTTGGGTTAGGGAGGCAACCATCCTGAGGGACTTTATTGACATTACCATCTGCCCTTCTTCATCCAGGGAGCATTTGTTCAGCTGCCATGTTTTTGCAGTTAACTTCATGCTGCTGTTTCTCACAGTGCCAGAGCATCTGGTGTGGCACTCGGGCACTGTCCTTTTCTAAACACTGTTCAACTGGAAAGAAAATATCATACATCCTCTCTCCTCCACTTCCCATTTTCTTTCTCCTCCTGAAATTATAGCCTTGTACAAGAGAGTATGAAGGGGGCTATTCCATGGAGAATTGATTCAAAGGGCCTGCCTGAGCTTGCCTTTAAAATTACATCTATTAAATACAATGTTCTGTTCCAGTTATTCAGAACTTTTCCCAAAGGTAGAGCATGTCTCTTGCTGTGAAAATTGTGTACATTAAAATCATATTGTTGGGGCTGGGGATGTGGCTCAAGCGGTAGCGAGCTTGCCTGGCATGCATGCGGCCCGGATTCGATCCTCAGCACCACATACAAACAAAGATGTTGTATCTGCCAAAAACTAAAAAATAAATATCAAAAAAAAATTAAAATTAAAAAATCATATTGTTGAATTTTATATGCTTATAAGATTGAACAATCAACTTTTTGTCTAGACTGGTCTTGGGGAGGGTGTGGCTCTTAAGGACTTTCAAAGAAGATGAACTACCTGAAATCCTAGGCTAACACAGAGCAAGTCGGGGAAGAAAACACAGCTCATCCACAGGCTCAGGACTAGTACATAAAACCTAATCCAAGAAGTTAAATAATAGAAATAAAAATCTCAAAAAGCTAAAGATGTTCACACTAAAAACACTCAGTTTCTTTCCCTAAACTATTATTTGCAGTTATAAATTGACCTTCATTCATGAATATGTCCACAACATGTGACAACGACATGACACTACAAGACAAGCCACAGCTTCTCCTTAGTGAGTCCCTTCTTCGCATAGCCTCACCCAGTGTTCAGGTGGAAAGTGTATTCATTCCCAGCTCCATCCCAAGTAAATGGCTTACACGTATTATGTGTATTCAATGACTCCATATATATTAGATGTCAGCCATCATCTCCACTTAACACAGAAGTAGCGAGAGCGGTTCTCTACATGTTACTTCTGTACATGGTGCCCTGATTGACAATGTCATTTTATACATAGTGGGAATGCTTTTTGCATTATATTTTCCTCACTTCCTCTAAAGAAAAAAATCTTCATCCTCCCAGATATAACCACACTTTGCATCTGAGTCCAAATTTTAGTCCTTCATAATGGTCTTTGGATAATACAAGAGTAGAAGTTATTTACATACAAATTTAGAACTGATAAGAAATGTTATATGTTGACAAATCATCATCTGAATACAGTCTAGATCCAATAAGTGGTTATTATTATCTAATATTTCATATATTCCAAATATAATTTGAACAGGTTTTCACCTTTAGTCATTTAATCTTGAAGTACTTTTATTAGACTGAGACAAAATCTTTGAGAAAAGCAAATATTTTTCTTTCAATAACAACATAGAAATAAAAATGTTATTGTATACTGGTGCTTCTAAAACTCAGTGTCTAACAAACTTATTTTAAATGATTATTCAAACTAAGTAAGCTTTCCTATATGAAAATTCTGAACTATTTAGTTTTTATTACATTTATAAACTCAATATATAATAAAGAAGTGTTTCTTCACAAACCTCTCCAAAGCAGACATATAACAAATATAATCATGCTATCCTTATTCCTACTGGTCCTCAAATAGTTGACACAGAATAATAAAGAGGTTTGCTGTCAGCATTTTGATAAATAACATTTTAATTATTAGCTTCATACCTCCTGCAGAAGGTCCCCTTCATCATTCATCTCAACACTTTTTTATTTAAGCCAGCTTTGGAAACCACAATATCTGCAACAAATGTTTTCAACATGTATTTATATGTATACCTCTAACAAAGCCTGCAGATGATGAATTCCACAGAGGCTCTTTCCAGAGGGATCTAGCAGGTAATAAAAGATAAAAAACATCAGACTCTGATGTGTCATGCCCTAGGCACGTACGCTAGAAAGGCTCTAGAAGAGTCAAATGACAGATGCTCATTTATGCCTGACTCCCTGCAAACAAAGGACATACAAAGCTTAAATTCATGTTGACTGACTTTTTACCTCCAACATACTGAATTTTGTTATGCAACAACTGTATTCTGGAATGAAATCTATTATTGTACTCAGATGATGAAACATTTGTTAGGCAACCATTCTATCAAAGCCCACAGACAAAAATACAAGTGGAAAAATACGCTATAAGTGACCCAGATACTTTACCAATGGCAAACATCTACTCATTTGTAGTTTCCAATTTTCATTTGTGGGTCCCTCTAGCCTCAAAATTAATTCTGGTCCTTCAGTCTATAAATGTAGCCATCTTTCTTTCGCTTGTTCTCCAAATGTCAGTCTCTGACAAATCCCAGCCCACCCAGCAGGTTCAGAATGAACATGGGCTCATCTACAAGCTGTCCTATAGAATTCTGAACACAATTCTAACTCAGAGGAAATAGGGAATGCTTCCTCTTCACTAGTAAAGGGAGTTTGAAATGGTACTTCTGCTCCCTCAACTGTGACTACAAGTACAATTGGGGGAAGGGAGCAAGGACAAGAACTTTCTTCTGAATCAAACCCAATGCCCTCTAAACATTTTCTATGAATGAGTGTCCAGTCTCCATGGCTAACACTTCTATCCAGGTCTTCTGGGCCTCAAGAGGTCCAGGCCCACACTCCAACCAGTCAATACTAACTCTCTTGGCCCATTGCAAAAGCCCCATTTCCTAAGGGCAGAGAAAGCTGTTCTCATTTCCTTCATGTTGGCTCTGTGGTCTGCCTTGGGTTTAGGCCTAGTTCTGATGCTGATGCACATTTGGAGCTGCATTCTTAACGTAGCTGTTGCGGACTCTCAGACCTCCCCAAGAAAAGGACCATATCAAACATCACAGTGTTTGACGCACTCTTACTGCTTTTCTGCAGCTCTCAGGGTGTCTAATTTTCACAATGCCCTGTACCCGAGCCTCATCTGGGTTTTTGTCAGTCCTCTTCCGAGAACTGTGTGCCTCCACTCTTAAACTATTTCCACATGCAAAATAGGTACAACTGTTCTATGGAAAAAGAAACCATTTTGTAAAGAATTCTGAAAAGCTTCTCTATGTCAGAGCAACTGCTCAGGGTAAGTTACATAAGGACATGTTAAGAACAAAATCCAGCCAGGTGCAGTGGCACATGCCTCTTATGCCGGGGGTTCTGGAGGCCTAAAGCAGAAGATTTATGAGTTCAAAGCTAGCCTCAGCAAAAACAAGGTGTTAAGCATCTCAGTGAGACCCTATTTCTAAATAAAATACAAAATAGGGCTGGGGATGTGATTCAGTGGTCCAGTGCTCCTGAGTTCAATCCCTGATACCCCCCGCCCCAATAAAAAGATCAATATCCTTTCTTTATAGCATCACCTCAGATTTTTTTTCCTCTGGGAATTTTATTTTTAGCTTGTTTCATTGTTCTTCCTTGCCTTATTTTGATAATCTCATCTTATCAATGTGTATCCATAAACTCCTATTTCTTGGGGCCATGGTCTTGTATCAATGTATTGATACAACTTATGGTTGTATTTTTGTTTAAAACAAAATGTATCCTGCTTGTGTTAGATTTGCATCCCTGTGACCAAAATACCTGACAAGAACAACTTAGAGGAGGAAAGTTTATTTTGGTCTACAATTTTAGAGATTAAGTTCATTGTCAGCCAACTCCAATGCCCTGCCCCAAAGTGAGGCAGCACATTATGGCAAAAGGACATGGTAGAAGAGCACTAGTTGGTTTATGGCATCCAGGAAGCAAAGAGAAGGGGAAAGGGGTTGAAAGGAAGATGAACCCTTCAACAGTTTGCCCCCAATGACTCACTTCCTCCATCCATGTCCCACTTGCCTATAGTTATCACCCAGCTCATTCAAATGAGGATGGACTGATTAAGTTACATTTATCCCAGTCCAATCATTTCATTTCCAAACAGTCTTGCATTAATCTGAGAAGTTTGAGGGGACATTTTATATTCAGACCATAATATCCCTTCAAACAAATTTATATGTAGCATTTTAAGAAAACCCAACATAGGGTTTTGTTCCTTGAAAATATTTCCTTCTACAATTGCACCGTCATTATTTTATTTTTTTTCTTCCAGTCTTTGTCTGTCTAGTCATTTATCTTTGTTTCTCTTTTGACTTAATGAATTTCAATGTCTTCTCAGTTCACCCTGTATGTCTCTTTCTTTTCTTTCTTTTTTCCTTTTTGTGATGCTGTGTCTCTTTCTAATCAAATCACAATAGAGAATTCAAATATACTGTTAGAACAGTTGCAATATTACTAATGAATTTTATTATCTATTCTTCGTTTCAAAACTAGATATTTGAAAAGTTTTCCTTTTCTTTCTTAGAACTTTAAGTACTAAATGATACTTATTTACCCTTGACATAGTTGGATTTTTCAAATTTCATTCAAATTCAAGTACCAATTCTCTTCATAATTTTTAATGACATGACTCATCTATTTATGTTATAAAATAAAGATGAAAAAAGTCATATCTGATGTTTCCAGATAATCGTTGTTATTTATATAACACACGATAATTTAAATAATGCTATTTGCATCCATAACGACACCCTCTTTCTTTAGCCTTCCATAAAATAATTAGACCTAACTCTAATATTCAAAATAATAGAAGTATCATAAAACATGAAGATTTCATGTTTAAATATTTCACATTTATGTCAAGGAAATCAGATAAACAATTAGATCTTAGTAAATTGTTAGAACTTATTTATTCCTTATTTGTAAAGAGTTTTCACATCACACACAAAGCAGTCTTAGCCTCACAATAATGCCATAAGATACATGTTACAAGTTAGAAATTTTAATACAGAGATTCTTATTCCCAATGATAACTTCCTCACTGATCATCTTTCCAATTCTTTTATACTCAATGGATCTCCACCCTAACATTTAACCTGGTGAGTTGTATTCAGTTCCTTCCTCATCATAGTCAGACTCACTTTAAACCTCAAGATTAGCTATCTTAATCAACACCCAACTTATACTTCTTTCACTAGTGTGGTTGTATAATTTTCAACAGCAAGTTGTATTTATTATCAAAATTGTTCATCCTAGATTCACAGGTAATTGCAAATGTGCCATTTAATTAAATATTATGTAAGCCAATATGAAGAAAGATCTATAATATTTCTTTGAAACTGAGCTGAACATCTTAGACTTGAAAATAGTTCTAAAACCTGTTTTTAATATAGTTTGGGATATAGAACTATAAAAAAAATTGAAGAAAATTTATTGAAGTTAATAATTTTCTTTCAAGTTTTATTACCATATTTTTAAGATATTGCTTCACAGAAAGGGAAATATTTTATTATGCTTTTATCATGTACTAAATAATTACTTATACAAGGAAGACAACATGAGCTTCAAATCGGTGGGTATCTATACATTAACTAATAGCATGACCCCAGCATCCATACCCTAAACTACTATGAACTCAGTTTTTTGAAAATGCAGTACCTAGAAAGCAAAAACATATGCATAAATATAAAGTGAGGGAATTCCATTAATTCTTGTGCTTTTACATTAACAAAAGTCTATCAGGTGGCACACAGATTAAAGAAAGCTGTTGTTATATTTTTTGGACTACACTTGTCTGATCTGAGTGGGGAACCTATTTAAGTACTTGTAGCAAATTTAAATATGTCAGTCCCTGTTAAGAGGGAACAGGTGATTTTGAGTTTTTAGGGTTTATGTTTGATATCATATATTGAGCATCCTAAATACCAAAACATCAGTTTGTGTCAGTCTGCAAGGGAGATTATATGGTTCTTTAGTCCATAGAAAGTGAGCGATAGTTGAAGGTTTGAAGAAGAGGAAAACCTTCAGAATGGCATTTATATAAAATTAGACCAAGATGTATTTCACATATTTTTGCCACACCTTTTTCAAACATTGGTAATTTGATGTTTTTCTTAATTTTTTCAATGAGGGAGGACAATTCTTGAAGGTAAAAATATTCTTAAAAGAAACCATTAAAAGAATAAACTTGAATTTTTAAGTAAGAATGAACTTTATCTGTAAAACCCAATTTTTAAAAGTACATATTTTAAGCTTTGCAGAGCACTCAATCTCATTTCATGTGCTTACCTCTGCCATGGTAGGATGAGAGCAACTATAGACCGTATAAAACAAATAACAATGTTTTATTGAGATTTTATTTATGAAAGCATTGAAGTCTAGCCAGTGACTAGTTTGCTAATCCTGAAAAAGAAAATTTGGTTCACAGTATATACATGTATAATCTGTGATCTTCATCTAGAGATATTAGTTTGGGTTTTTGTCTTTTCTTCTTTCAGTTTGTTTGCGGGGGGGTGGGGCACATGCTGTGCACTTGTGCATGTTTTCTGCTGTGCTGGGATTGAACCCAGGGCCATGTGCATAGTAGTCAAGCACTCCCACACTGAACTACATTCCTAACCCTTTTTATTGTTTCATTTGAGACAGAGTCTTGCTTAATTGCCCAGGTTGACCTCGAAATTGAGATCCTCTTGCCTCAGCCTCTGCTAGGATGACAGGCACATGCCACTGCACCTAGCTATGATCTGTTTTTTAAAATATTGATTGAAAATATGATACTTAAGATCCAAGGAATCCAATTAATCACCTAGAACATTGTAACTTTAACTGTGAAGTTTCATTATATAAGAATTAAAGCCTAGCACGTTAGTACACATCTGTGATCCCAGCTACCTTGAGAGGGTAAAGCAGGAGGATCACAAATTCAAGGCAAACCTGGGCAACTAAGTGAGAGCCTGTTACAAAATTTAAAATAAAGACAACAGAAAAAAATTATAAAACATTAAACTTCACTCAAACTAAAAATATTGAAATAAAAACAATTTTGATGAATAATAAAGTCAATTATTTTATTTCTAAATATTTATACATACATACTTCACATCCTGTTAGAAAGTTCTTGATGCTTCAATAGTTCATTGCTAGCATTAATTCATTTGTATTGTCAGTCCAGTATATATGCATGGCTATGAGCCACATCTTAGGCTACATGTGTAGGCAGCTACTATAATCATTTGTTGTGCTTGGTTGAACATGTGGTATGTAATAAATCCCTGATATTTCCATAACATGAATTAAAAGTTTTAAAGTCTTACCATTGTTTATAATCAATTTGCCAAAGAAGAAACAAAATGTTAGTAAACAACTTATGAGATATATGGAAAAATAATAGTAGATTACCAATGAGTCCACATTCAACAGTTTCCATTCACAAGCATTTGTTCGGTACCTACTCTATTCAGAGAATAGTATCTGTCACAGTGATTGCTGCCATCAATCCATGAACATAAAAGATTCAGGCCTGTCCTCTTCCTCTCTTATGGGACAACATACAGGAAAATTGTTCAATTTAAGTACTTCTCATGCCAAGAAGCTGTAGTCTAATTGAACAAATCTAGAGAAGAGTGACTAAAATGATGAAAGAAATTGTGAAATTCATTTTATGAAAACAGATTGCAGAAGCTAAAGTTTACTAAGTACCAACAAGGGGAAATTGAGTGTTGTTCACCATTAGTTGCTGCCTTCTGATGAATTATTGAATAGGACTGAAGGAGCAAAGGATGCAAATCAGGTTGAGGTTTAAATCTATCCTTTCATTGTAGGAGCAACAGTAGGAGAAAATGAATCATAATGATTCAGGCTTTGTTTCATATTTATGTATTCCTTACAGTATAACATATGAAATACAAAGTTCTTGCCTTCCCTGTGCTAAACTGCTAAAGATTCAAGACAAAAACATGCCTAATAGCACTAAGGGAATAACTGATTTGTGAGATTAATTGGTGAATCCAGAGAAAGAAATAGTTTTTCTCATCAATCACAGTGATGTGTTTTAGCATCATTGTGAGGCCAAAGTGACTGAAGGGTACCTCTAGGTTTCTTTCCCCAGATCTGTGTTTCTTCTAGAAGCTGTGTCGATTTACCCCTCCTTCCTATGTATCCAGTTGCTCCCTGGACAACTGCAAGACTGACATCAACACCACTTACTGAAGACAACGCAGTGGGAAATCTATGAGGAGTAATGTTGGAGCTCTCCTTATAGTTCTGGAACTCCTGAACAGAGAAGCCCAAAAGTCCCTCCACACACCCATCCACTTCTAATTCTACCCAGAAACAGCTATTTTCTAAGAAAAAAAAGTATTCTGTTTACAGGATTCGGATTTAAAATCTATCATTTAAAAAAAAAATGGAGCTGGGTGCAGTAGCACTATAATCCCAGCTGCTCAGGGGGCTGAGGCAAGAAGATTGTAAATTCAAGGCAAGTTTAGCAACTTAGCAAGACCTCATTCCAAAATAACAAATACAAAGGGCTCAGTGGCAGAACAAACCTGATTTAATCCCCAGTACTACAAAAATAATAGTAATAGTAAAAATAATAATAATAAAATTTGAAGTAGGATGAGTAGAGGGTCAGGCATTTTAAGGTGTGTGGGAATACACATTGGCATCAATAATTATTTTATTTTTCATACTTTTCACTTGCTCTAGAAAGAGAATTTCTGCCACCTGCCCCTTCTATAAATCTAATTAGGCAGTGTATAAAAAGCAATGTAAACTTCCTGAAAAAAAAATGATTATTATGTGAAGTTGATACAATAAAAAACTAGTTATAATCATTTTAATTTAGCATTGTCAATGATCTCCACATATCCTTAAGCATTTGTATATTCAGTTGTGAATGTAGAAGCATGAAATTTGGAACTCTAAGTCATAAAGGTATTTATAATTATATATAATGAGTTAAAAATTATTCAAAAACACCCCCAGCTATTTTAGGGAATAAAAAAGGAGAGTGACACAGAATACATTTTTATAACACTATTAATTTAACAGATTTGACAGATGGTGTTGTTAATGTTTACTTCTTTTACTAATGGCATCATCATTCTGTTTCTTAGTGCTTAAAATTTGAGAACTCCAAAAACCTTTCACTTGCATGGGTGGTATCTATCAATATTTACCATATCTAGAAGTTTAATAACAAATATAGTACATGTTAGCATAAATAATACATTTTTTGGAATAACTGTATTTTCCACAATATAAAAAACCTAATAGAAGATTGATATTATTTTATATATTTACAAATCATTTTAAAATTTAGGTTAAAAAAAATCACTGGACAGACACCTTCCAGAGCTCAGATCCAGCCCAGGACCACTTCCACTGGCCTGCATGGGGGCCCAGGCCCAGGGTAGGCCCAGGTTCACCCCACCACCATCAACTAGCAGCCCAGGTCTAACCCATTTCCATCTTGGGACACTGCAGACATTGTCATAGCCTTCCCCACGCAGTAGCCTCTACCTTGCCACAACAGACAGGGCCTAGAAGCAGCTGCATCTCAGATCAGGCATCCCAAAGACAGTGTAAGGCCCACCCTTTCTGCCCCATCTCTGAAAAATGTTGCATCCATCTTGGGACACCCTCACTGCTATCTTGAGCTATCTGCACTATTGCTGTCACCACTTTAAGTGAAGTAGCATCCATTGTGGGACACTGGCAAGGTCTAGAAGGCAACATCAAGGTGAGGTACAGATGACCTGCATGGATACTACAAGATTATAGGGTAGAAATTGTAATATCTCAAATCCACACTGCAAGAAAGGAATACATGTAGACAACCTAAGAAAACAAGGGAGGAAAGTGCCCCAAACAAACCAGGATATTACAATAACAGAATCCATGGGCAGTGAAGCTGATGAAATGTCAGAGAAGTAGTTTAGAATGCTCATAATTAAAATCATCTGTGAATTAAAGAATGACCTAAATGAGCAAATACAGGCAAAAATTGATCACTCCAACAAAGAGGTAAGAGAGCAAATACAAACGTCCATTGATCACACCAATAGAGAAATAAGGAAACAAATACAGGTATCAAAATGTTACTTCAAGAAAGAGATAGAGACTCTGAAAAACAAAAAACAATCAAAAATCCTTGAAATGAAGGAAATAATAAACCAAATAAAAAACTCAATAGAAAACATCATCAACAGACTAGATCACTTGAAAGACAGAACATCAGATAATGAAGACAAAGTATACAATCTGGAAAATAAAGTTGATCACACAGTGAAGATAGTAAGAAACCATGAACAAAACATCCAAGAATTATGCGACACCATCAAAAGAACAAATCTAAGAGTCATTGGGATAGAGGAAGGCACAGAATTTCAAACCAAAGGGTTTTGGTTTGACTGATTTATGCACAATCTCTTCAATCAGATAATACCAGAAAATTTACCAAACATAAAGAATGAATTGGAAAACCAAATACAAGAGACTTACAGGACACCAAATGTACAAAATTACAACAGATCTACACTAAGGCACATTATAATGAAAATGCCTAGCGTATAGAATAAGGATAGAGTCTTGCAGGCCAGAAGACAGAGGAATTAAATCACATATACTGGGAGACCAATTTGTACCTCAGCAGATTTTTCAACCCAGACCCTCAAAGCAAGGAGATCCTGGAACAACATATTCCAAGCTCTGAAAGAAAATGGATGTCAACGAAGAATCTTCTATCCAGCAAAATTAAGCTTTAGATTTGATAATGAAATAAAAACCTTTCATGATAAACAAAAATTAAAATAATTTTAAACTAGAAAGCCTGCACTACAGAACATCCTCAGCAAAATAGTCCATAAAAAGCAAATAAAAAACAATGATGAAAATTAGCAAAGGGAAGTATTGCACTAAAGGAAAAACTAATCAAAGGAGAGAACAAGTCAAGTTAAATACCAAAAATAAATAAAAGTGGGAATACAAATCATATCTCAATAATAACCCTGAATATTAATGGCCTAAACTCACCAATCAAAAGACATACACTAGCAGATTGAATAAAAAAATAAAAATAAAAAGACCCAGCAATATGTTGCCTCCAAGAGACCCAACTCATAGAAAAGACATCCACAGACTGAAGGTGAAAGATTGGGGAAAATCATACCATTCACATGGGAAAGCAAGTAAGGGTTTCCATCCTCAATCAAATAAAGTAGACTTCAAGCTAAAGTTAATCAAAAGGAATAAAGAAGGACACTACATACTGCTCAAAGGAACCATACATCAACAAGACATAACAATTATAAATATATATGCCCCATACAATGAAGCATATACATTCATCAAACAAACTCTTATGAAAGTTCAAGAGTCAAATTGACCACAAAACAATAAATCTGAGTGACTTTATCACACTCTTTCACCACTGGATAGATCTTCCAAACAAAAACTGAACAAAGAAACTATAGAACTCAATAATGCAATCAATAACTTAGACTTAACTGATATACATAGAATATTATTTCATCCTTCAACAAGAAAATGCACAAAAAATTAGGATATAAAATCAACACCCATAAATCAAAGGCATTTCTGTTCATAAGTGCCAATCCACTGAAGAGAATTAGGAAAACTACCCTATTTACAATAGACTAAAAAAAAATAAAATACTTGGGAATCAACTTAATGAAAGATGTTAAAGACCCTCTACAATAAAAAGAACAAAATGCTAAAGAAAAAATTAAGGAAGACCTTAGAAGATGGAAAGATCTACCTTGTTCTTGGATAGGCAGAATTAATATTGTCAAAATGACCATACTACCAAAAGCACTATATATATTTAATGCAATTCCAATCAAAAATCCCAATGAAATTCCTCATAGAAGTAGAAAAAGCAATCAAGAAATTCATCTAGAAAAATAAGAGACCCAGAATAGCTAAAGCAATCCTTAGCAAGAATAGTGAAATAGGTGGCATCACTATACCAGACCTTAAATTATACTACAGAGCAATAGTAACAAAAACAACATGGTATTGGTGCCAAAATAGACTGGTAGACCAATGGTACAGAATAGAGGACACAGAGACAAACCCACATAACTACAATTATCTTATATTAGACAAAGGTGCCAAAAACATACATTGGAGAAAAGATAGGTATTCAACAAATGGTATTGGGAAAATTGGAAATCCATATGCAAAAAATGAAATTAAATCCCTATCTCTCACCATTCTCAAAACTCAACTCAAAGTGGATCAAGGACCTGGGAATTAAACCAGAGACACTGCATCTATTAAAAGAAAAAGTAGGCCTAAATCTCCATCATGTCGAATTACACCCCAATTTCCTTAATAAGACTTCTATAGTGCAAGAATTAAAATCAAGAATCAATAAATGCGATGGATTCAAACTAAAAAGCTTATTCTCAGCAAAAGAAACAATCAATGAGGTGAATGGAGAGCCTACATTTTGGGAGCAAATTTTTACCTCACTCACATCAGATAGAGCACTAATCTCTAGGATATATAAAGAACTCAAAAATCTTAACATACAAAAAAAAAACCCTATCAATATTTGGGCCAAGGAACTGAACAGATACTTCTCAGAAGATGATATGCAATCAATCAATAAATATATGAAAAAATGTTCAACACCTCTAGCAATTAGAGAAATGCAAATCAAAACTATTATAAAATTTCATCTCACTCCAGTCAGAATGGCAGCTGTTAAGAATGCAAACAACAATAAGTGTTGGTGAGGATATGGGGGAAAAGGCACACTCGTGCATTGCTAATAGGACTGCAAATTTGTGCAACAATATGGAAAGTAGTATGGAGATTCCATGGAAAACTGGGAATGGAACCACCATTTGTCCCAGCTATCCCACTTCTCAGTCTATACCCAAAGAACTTAAAAATAGCATACTACAGAGACACAGCCACATCAATGTTTGTAGCAGCACAATTCACAATAGCTACACTGTGGAACCAATCTAGATGCCATTGGTTGAAGAGTGGATAACGAAAATGTGATATATATACAGAATGGAATACTATTCAGCATTAAAAGAGAATAAAATCATGGCATTTGCAGGTAAATGGATGGAATAAGAGAATGTAATGCTAAGTGAAATTAGCCAATCCCAGAAAACCAAATGCTGAATATTTTCTCTGATATAAGTATACTGGTTCATAATGAGGTTGAGGGTAGAGCATGGGAGGATTAGATGAAGTCTTGATAGAGCAAAGGGGAGGGAGGGAAAGGGAGAAGGCATGGAAGTAGGAAAGACAGATGTCATTACCCTAAGTACATGTATGAAGACACGAATGATATGACTCTAATTTGTGTACAACCAGAGATATGAAAAATTGTGTTCTATATGTGCAATATGAATTGTAATGCATTCTCTGTCATATATAACAAATTAGAATAAAAATTTTTAAAAAAAAACACTGGAGGGCTGGGGTTGTAGCTCAGTGGTAGAGCATTTACCTAGCACATGTGAGGCACTGAGTTCCATCCTCAGCACCACATAAAAATAAACAAATAAAAATAAAGGTATTGTGTCCATCTACAACTAAAAAAAAAATTTTAAATCACTGGAATGTCATATCCATTTTTGCATTCATTCTACTGTAATAATAACTCATGTCATGGAACACCTTAAAGACATATGAAAATATAAAATGAAGCATATAGAGTAACTTAGTAGTATTATAAAAATAATTGTGATCTCTAAGTCTCCTCAAAGGATCTTAGAATCCTCAGGGAACCCCAAACTACACTTTGAGAACTGCTGCAGTAATTGCAACAGTCAGGCGATCTAAGACCAGAGTTCTACAAAATGCCTTAGAAGCAAATCACTTAATTCACATAGTGCCTCTATGTGCAAACTGAGCTTTGTAGCAAATGACCTCTAAGCTTCCTCCTAACTCTAATATTCTGTGATTTTGTAAAATATTAAAGAAAGAAAAATGCATCCCCTGTCTCCTATAGTTATTTAGGCTTCCTGTGGTATTCCAAGTTTTATATGCCCTTTCATTTCCATCCAATAAAGTTGATTTCTTAATTTATATGTATTGGTCTTAAACGTTAATTCCAACTAAGTACCTAGGATGATTGGCCCAGATAGAATAGCTAGAATAATACAAATTATGGCCTTCCTAAATGCAATGGGGATCCTGGATTATAAAAATAGACATTGATGGGGAAACTGGTGAAATTCATAGAAATTCTCTGATTATTAGGATTCTGCCAAGATTAATTTCTTATTTTGATAAAGGCTATATGGTTATATAAAATATTAACTTAAACCAGACACAGTGGAGCATGCCTGAAATCTCAGAACCTGGGGAGGCTAAGACAGGAGGATTACAAATTCAAAGCAACTTAGCGAGACCCTGTCTCAGTAAAAAATTGTAAAAAGGTTAGGGATGTTGTTCAGTGGTTAACTACCCCTGGGTTCAATTCCTGGTTCCCTGGTAACAACAATGACAACACAAAAAAATGTTAACTTAAAAAGAAACTTGTAGAAGAGCACACAAGAACTGTCTGGACTATGCTTACAGCTCTTCTGATTCTTCCCTAGCAGCTATCTGCTTTTCAACTTCTTATTGCTGCCTAATCATTTTTCAAGAACCGAGAAGAGAAGGAAAATACCCTAAATTTCAGAACATTATGAAAATCCCATGTAGGAATTAAATTTTTATAAAAAAATTATTAAAACCAGATAATTTAATTTTTTTATTTTCAGTGAGTCACTTTAAAAATGACAAATATTCAGTTTGCTAGTTGCTTTATCAATTGAGTTAGATTCAAATTCTGTGTGATAATTAAATTAAGTGTGATGCATAAAGGATATATTTATGAGCACCATTTACTCATAGCCCCTTATTATGGAATCCGAGTCAATTGTTATATTATTTTACTTTGCTTTGTTTTGCTTTCCATATTATTTAATGACTAGCATTTAAAACCCTATCTATGTTTGGAGGATATGATGCTATGGATACATATGTTTTGGTCTTTGTCCATAATTCCTGGTTAATTCCTCTTACATAGTCCTTGTTATTTCCTAAGTAACTAGAATACAGTTGGGGTGTTTTTGTCTTCAGAAGCAAGCTTCAGAAAAGTAAAGTCTCTGACCTTCTCCTGCCCTCCTTTCACCTGATTCTTTTCTCCCCAAAGCAATTTATAGGAACTAGAATTTATCTTCCCCAAAACAGATAAAAAATCTTATCTTCCCTCATCTTTCAGCCTCAGAGCTGGCCATAAAGGAACTATCTGAACCATTTGCATAATAGATTACTTTTTGGGGGGCAGGGGGTACCAAGGATTCAACCCAGGAACACTGAACCACTGAGCCACACATACCCAGCCCTTTTTATTTTTTATTTAAAGAAAGAGTCTTGTTAAATTGTTTAAGGCCTGGCTAAGTTGCTGAGGCTGGCTTTGAACTTGCAAACCTCCTGCTCAGCCTCCCCAGCTGCTGGGATTACTCCACCACACCTGGCTTAAAAAAAAAAAAAAAAAAGTAATGTTTTCCTTTAATAATCCCCAATTTTGGAGCTGGGGTTGTGGCTTAGTGGTAGAGCACTTGCCCAGCATGAGTGAGATGCTGGGTTTGATCCTCAGCGACATATAAAAATATAACATATAAATAAAATAAAGGTATGTGTCCATCTACAACCAAAATAAAAATTTTTTTAAATAATAATATCCAGTTTTTTACTTTAATATGTTAACATCTATATCTAGTTGACTAGTTTCTATTAATTTTTAATCCACATTATACTCTTTTCTTAATTTAACTGAACAATATGCCTTCCTTACATTTAAATCAAATAAATATCAAGAAATATTTATTAAAATGTTTTAAATAGTAGATGACAAGATTCCCTCATTTATGAAAGGGTGCTGCCCCATACCTGGGAGGAAGGAAGACTGCACAGAAAGACCAAGAAGAATATGAACAGATGGGCCTTGCTGGGCTTCCTCCCCGTCCATTAGCACAGGTCACACCCTTTTGTCCAACCACATTTCTGTACATGGTCTACATTTTTCAAGTGAAGTCTCCACAAAAACCCAAAAGGTCAATATAGGATGAGTATTTGGGAAGTTTCCAGATAATTGAACAGGTAGACGCACATGAGACTGGCACACCCAAAATGAATATGGAATCTTCTTGTCCCTTCCCCCATACTCATCCTATACATTTGTTCCTCTATATCCTTTGCCACAGCCTTTATAACAAACCAGGAAACTTAAGAGTTTCTGTGAGTTCTGTGACCTGCTTGAGCAAATTTATCAAACCCAAGGAGAGTATTGTGGGAGCCCTGATTTATGGTCTGTCAGTGAGAAGCTTAGGTAAACCCATCTGGGGCTTGTGATCAGCATCTTAAGTGAGAGAGAGGGGTGATCTTGGGACTTGAGCCCTCAACCTGTGGGACATGATGCTATCTAGAGGTAGATAGTGTCAGATTTGAATTGCAATAGAAGATATTCTACTGGTGTCCACTGCAGAACTGATTGTTTGCTTAGTGTATTAGGAGAAAATCCCACACCTTTGATGTCGGAAGTGGTCTGCCTTGAGAGTACAGTAGGAAAAACAGTATGAGTTTGAGCTTAACTCTTCAATATGCTCAGAGAAGGAAACTCTTACGAATCTTGGCATAAGCCATGGATTTGTTCTCACAACAGAAGCAGTAGATGTAAGACTAAACAAATGTCTAATCTCTGCAGCCAACCTGCATGCACCTTCTCTAGGCATAAGCACGTGTCCTCTACCAGCCAACTACACAGAGGTACCAGGATTCCAAGTCAAGAGCTACTGATATGAATAGCCAGGAGTGAGAAATATTTCAGGTTGGAGGTAGAAGCAGTGGACTGAAAGATCAGTTTCCAAAGGGAAAAATGGCAGTGGTATAAACAGTAGGATCTTGGGTCCTATGAGTTATACCAGTGTCAAGCTACATCTCCCAGTGCTCAGTGGTGAAGATATTTTTATAGGACCAGTTCTGTCCCAGGAAGTTGTCTTTACAACAAGTTCAATTTCTGCCTAAATCAATCAGACATGATTTCTATCACTAGAACCCCAACTTATACATACCATTTATCCAAATATAGAATTAATTCAGTCCAAATAATGCAAGTAATGGTATTTTTAAAATTTTTGAGACTTTATTATTTCTCTATTGTCAATCATGACATATTTTATGAATCAATAAATATAATGTGAGTGGCAAGTAGCATAAAGAAAATAAGTATTCTTAATGTCTCAAAATTATATATTATGTCCATATATATGCTTTTATTCAGTCAGCAAATTGAACTTGAGTGTCAATAATCCAGACAGAAAATTAAAAATAAGTAGAAAATTGCTCAATTATTTCATTATACTATGGTTCCTTCAATCTCATTAAAAGCATTGAAGTGGTATCCTATGTAAGGAAGTTTAATAATCAGTTTTCTTAAATGTTACTTGAGAAATAACGGAATTTAATACTGCCCCTGTTTTACATAGGTCAGAATCTCATATTTAGACATGAATTCCACAATAGATTCCCAATGTCTAGCTCAGGCCTCTCTATCAGCTTGATTATGCCGATTAGCATGACTCAAGCTTGTTTCTCACAGTGATGTCACTTTGACCTTTACCATATCATAGTTAATCCCCTCTCTCTTATGCTTTGGGGTTTATTCAGCAAGCTTTTGAGTTGAACATTTTTCCTAGTTTGATCCAAACATTACTCCCTCTCAAACTTATTTGAGATCATTTCAGATTCACATCTTAATTTTCATAATGTAATAAGATTTGTATAATATAAAAAGCTTTGAATTTCTTATATTTTAATTATAATAATCACTTGCCTACTCATATCATAGTTAGAAATATAATAATTTGAATAATGTAATTGTGATTTCATACCAATAAAATAGTTGAGGAAAAAATAAGTCAGTAAACTAACTCATTATTTAGGCTGGCATAATTTTTAAATTAAGTCCTATTCACGTTTTAACCCAAATCACCATAAAAATTAGCTATTCATTTACATGTTTATTCATTTCCAGTTATTTCATCAGTCTGAGATATGACCTAGCATTCAAGAATTCACTTCACTTTGAATTCTATGTTTATAAAACAGAACCATCAAAACTGTGTAACTGTATGGCAAAAAAAGAATTCCCAAACACACAATTCCTTGATCTAAAAATTAAGTAGTCCTAGACTGGGGTTGTGGCTCAGTGGTAGGGCACTGCCTAGTACATGTGTGGCACTGGGTTCGATCCTCAGCACCACATTAAAAAATAAATGAATAAAAATTTAGCAGTCCTGCCCCATTCTTAGTTACTTCTCTGTCATGTCCCATGAGAATCTATAATGGAAATCTTGACTCTGACAGATATCCCTGTGTCAGGTGAGGATCACATTTCCCAAAGGAACTGCCAAAGAGAAGGAGAACTCTTTTGCAAAGCAGAAATGGTTACTGTGGTAGACAGAATCCTGAAGATAGGTTTTTTATAAGGTCTTCAGCCTCTAGTTATTCAATCAAACGTTATTCTAGCTGTAAAGGGAATTTGCTAATACAATTAATATACTAAATCACTGGTTCGAAAATGTCAAGATTCTCCATGTGGACTTAACCTAATGCCATGAGCCTTTTAAAAGCCATTTTCTCTGGCAGAAAGGAAACAGACTAGAAGCCATGGGAAGGATTCAGTGCTCCGTTGCTCTCTTGAAGAGAGAGGAGGTCATGTGATGAGCCATGACAGCAGAGTTTGGAAACTCATGGCACTCTCAGGTGACCACAGGCAAGGAAATGGGGACCCCAGAATCCTGTAAAAGAAAGCCAAACTTGGCCAAAAATCTGAAAGAGGTAGGAAGTACATTTTTGTCCAAAGCCTCCAGATGAAAGCACAGCCACAAATCAAAACTTTAATACTGGCCCTAAAAGAAACAAACCCAGTCAAACCTACTGTGACTTCTAAGTGACAGCACTGAGATAATAAATAGGTATCGTTTTAAGTCTCTAAATCGGTGGTAATTTGGTAATCAGTGGTGTGTTTCCACAGTGGGAAGCAAACACAGTGGCAGAAGAATGTGAATGTCAGAATGACTTGAACTTTTTGACAGTCAATCTGTCACCTAGAAGAAAATGGAACAGTGCTTTTGAAATCCTGAAGGAAAGCAACGTCATGTTTAAAACCATTTACCCCATCAAACTATCAGCAAGTGTGAAGACATACAAGATATTCCAAAAACACAACATCCTTCATTCTGAAGCCTTTTGTATGAGACTACTGGAACATGTGCTCCGCTACAGGGAGAATAAATCCAAACAGAAGAAATCATGGATTTCAAGAAACAGGGGTCCTCCTCATGAAAGAAGGGGAAGAGCCCCCAAGATGATGGGCTGTATAAAATGTCCACAGGGAAACCATTGTACACAGAAGTGGATCCAAATACCAGGCCTGGGGGAGACTCTTCAAAATGATGGCCTGGTAAGAACACCTGGTGAGTCTGAATGTATTAAGAGGAGATTTAACAATTAACTAATAACATAGGGTCAAATTGATGACCAGAGCATAAAAAGACAAGCAAATGAAGAAAATAAACCATTGATCCCAAGGAGAACAAAAACTTAAAAGAAAGTAAAGGAAAAATAATCATAATATCTGACTGGATAATAAACAGCATTTATAGTCATACTACTGTAAACACACACAACGCTGAACACATATAAAATGATTATGTTAGAAAAACAGAGGCATCAGTATTCTAGTTTAAAGTCCTATGTGCCTACCAGAACCTAGCATTTTCCTCTGTATTGTTATCTTATAGGGAACCCAAGCAAAATCCCTAATGTTGTATCTATGGGAAAATACATTCTGTATCCAAAGCAAAAAAATCCACAAATGTATTTTTGGAACTGAAACCATTATCCTATTCCCTCTCCCCCCAAAAGTGGTAATTCCTTTAAAAGATAATTATATTAGCAATAGATGAAATCTAGACTTAGAAATATATGCTTGAGTATGGAATTCTTCCTCTCCTCTTTAACAGGTTTTTAATAAGGTAGTCTTTTTATTGCTGCTCTTTTGGGTATTTTTAATAAGTTTGAAATTTAATGTTTTTAATGCATTACATCTATGTCACCAATAGTCTTACATCTCTATCAGCTAGGATTGAGTTCATCTAGAGCTAACTGAAAATCCAAAATCACAATAGCTAAATAAAATTGTTTCCCATTTTAAATAGAGCAGAATTTTATTTTCCTCCAAAAATAAATTCAAAAATAGGCAAGTAAGGGTTTACAATGTAGGAATACGGCGCTATTCCTTACATCTTATTGCTCCACCAACCACATCACTGGCTTTTTACATGTGGGCTGAGATAGCTTAGGGTTGCAGATATCAACCTCTCATTTTAGCCAGCAGGAAGGATGAAGGGCAAAGATGACCATGGTCACTCTAAGATCGCAGCACTCAACTTTGTGTTCGCATACCGCTTGTCTGGAATTAGTCACATAGTCACCTATCTGTAAAGGGACACTGGGAAGTATTGTCTCTACTATGAACAACCATATGCCCAGCTAGAAATCATAAGTTCTACAACTAAGAAAGCAACAAAGAACAAGTCTAACTAGCAACCTAAAACACAATATCCCCACACACATCATCCCACCCCTCCACACCCCCTGGCAGAGTACTGGGGGTTGAACCACTGAACTACATCCACAGTCCTTTTTATTTTGAGACAGGCTCTTGCTAAGTTGCTCAAGGGTCTTGCTCAGTTGCTGGGGCTGGCCTTGAGCTTGCAATCCTCTTGCCTCAGCCTCCCAAATGGCTGGGATTACAGGTATGCGCCACCATGCTTGGCTCGGGCATAATATCTTCAATGTAACAATTTTCCCCACTTAGTGAAAGACCAACCTTTTCACAAACTAAATTTCCAAAACTAAATTATCCATTGCTGGTTTCCATATTCCATTCTGTAAATCCAGTTGTTGATTCTTACACTAATTCTGTGCTATTTACCACAAATTTAAAGTTGACTTTTGTAATATGATGATTTAATAAGAAATCTTGTTCTTTGTCACCAGTCCCTGGAACAGAGTTCCTAAATCCCTTGTACTTTTCTGAGCATTAGGAATGTTAGGTGAATTTTTTTTGTCCTAAAATTTGGTCTTCGATCCCAGTTCTTAACACAGAGCTCCTAATCCCTTGGAATTTCCCAGGTCATGAGAGTGTCTTTTTTTTTTTTTTTTTTTTTTAATGAGGTGATTTTTCATAGAGAAGCTTGGAACTTTTAGCCTCTTCTCTTCCAGAGGTGGAGAGAAGCTGAAATTGAGTTAATAATCACTCATGTCTATGTGATGAGCCTCCATTAAAAATCCCTGGACTATGAGTTTGGAGAGCTCTGGAGTACTGAGTACGAGGAGGTGCTGAAGGGTGCTGAATTCTAGAAGGGACATGGAAACTCAGTACCCTCCCCCATATCTTGCCTCTGCATCTGGCTGTACATCTATATTCTCTGTAATATCCTTATGGTAAACAGGTAAACATAAGTAAAATGCTTTCCTGATTGCTGAGGGCCATTACCAAGTAGGAATGACGCATCGAAATTTCCTTGCCAAGCGTACCCCATGCTGCTTAGAGGACATTTGATGGGACATTGCATGCATGCTTTAATGAGGTGACCTTGCTCAAGGACCAAGGCAGATTCGGGTTTAGAGCTGATCAGGTTTGAGGAAGTAACCGGCTCCTTGAGTTTAAGGCGTTGCCAGTTTAAGATAATGGGTTTTAGGGAAGTTGGCGGTTGAAGATTATTGCTGGGATTAGGGTGTTCCTGCTGCTTGTTCCCGTTGAGTTCTCGTGAGATTAAAATGGGATTTGGAGAGAGCCTCGTGGAGTAGGTGGTTTGTGCGGGAGACAGGAGAACGCGTTTGTCCCTGGACCTGTGTGGAGGCGGTGTGAGAGCTGGAATAAAGAATTGTTGTTTGAACCTACAAAGCTGTGAGTGCCTCGTGATTCTGGTGCCAAGCCGAGACATTGGCCTTGGCACCTGATGTCTGTGAGCACTCTATAAAATGATTGAACCCAAGGCAGCATCAGAATTGAATATAGAACACCCAGTTGGTGTCTGCTGGAGAATTGAAATGGGAGGGAGACTCTATATATCTGGTATGGAAGGTGAGTGATGTTATGATTTAGATATGAGGTATCTCAGAAGCTCATTTGGGAAACAATGCAAGAATGTTCGAAAGTGAAAGGATAGGTTATGAGAGTTGTAATCTAACCAGTCAATTAATTCATTGATAAGAATTAACTGGGGGGGGGATAGGAAGGGCAGCAGAATAGAATAGACATTATGATTGCTGTATGTATGTAGATGACTCTATGACCAGTGTGATTCTGCAATCTGTACAATCAGAAAAATGAGAAATTATACCCCAATGATTCAAATGTATGAATTGCCAAGATCATTGTAATGTCATATGTAGCTAATAAAAAAAATTAAATTAAATTTTTTAAAAAATAACTGGATGGTAACCATAGGTAGGCAGGGTGTGGCTGGAGGAAGTAGGTCACTGGGGGGTGGGACTTTGGGGTTTATATTTTTATCGCAGTAGAGTAGGATGTCATGTCTTGAGCAGCTTTTCTTTGCCTCATTTGTCCGCCATGATGTTCTGCTTCATCTTGGGCCCAGAGCAATGAAGTCAGCTGACCATAGACTGAATCTCCTCTAAAACCATGAGCCAAAATAAACTTTTCCTCTAAATTGCTCTTATCATGTATATTGGTCACAGTGACCCAAAGCTGACTAAGACAAGTGGCGTGAGAATAGAAGAAAAAACAGTTTATGAAGTACATCTTCCTTCATGATTCCTTTTCAAAGTATTAAAATAGTTTCTTGAATAGTTTTGTATATTTTCCCTTAAGAATGAATTTCAAAACTAATCTCTTTTAAAATGAAAAAAAAAAACCAACCTCTTTGGTATTTTCAATTTATATCACTTTGTAGCATAGTTGGGGAAAATTGATATTTTTTTTAATTCAGAGTATTATCATAATGATACCACATTTTCTTCCTTCCTTCCTTTTTTTCTTTCTTTCATTTTTTTTTCCAAAATGGATCTTTCCAATATGCTTTAAAATCTAGAGGGGTCTCCTGAGCCTGTGTGTCCCTTCTCCAGCTGCCCTTACACAGTTCCTTGAGTTAGCAACCTTGGCCAGTGCTAGCACTTAAGTGGAGAGGAGCAGCCTCATTTCAGGGAGCTGTTCTCCCAAGACAAGGCTGGCTGGGCAAGGCTAGGGTTGGTTTTCGGGTGCAGGACATACACTGTTCTCAGAGTAGAGTAGACAAACATTCTTGGCATTGGACAAAACAAGGAAACGCACAGACTGGGAAAGGTGCAGTTGAAGAGCCCCTGGTGCTCATAGTCCCCTCAAGCTTCTGTTCCTGGATGTCCCTCCAGGGTACAGTGACTGGGTACTCTCAGGCAGTGAGTATATACCATGTCCTGCCTCAAGAACAAGGATGAACAGCTCAACAAACTCAGGCTTTCTTTCCCTGTAAGATGCTTACTCTTCCCCCTTTTCTTTTTGCCACCTTACCTTTATTGTTAGTGGTTACAGAAAATACGTATTTTGCTATAAGTAAAGACTGAATGGAAAAAAATAGGGAAAAAAATCTGGAAGTGTCTCCAAAATAAGGCACAGCTTTCCACAGCCAAGTGACACGTTTGTCATGAAATAGAATGAGATAATTGATGCAAAAGTCCTTTGAAATTTTGGAAAGTTACTAATATCTATTCTATCCCCGTTTTCAATTAGTCACTAACTGAAAACGTGCAATCTGAATGACTAATCATGTTTCTGAGGCTGCTTCAATAAATGGTAACTCATCAAAAGTCTGAAATACTTGCTGAGTCATATGTGACTCATACAACCATTTGTTAGTCAGGAATGACTTATAAATATTCCCAGTATTAGAGAAAGGTTAATTATGTGAATGAGAAAACAAGATACAAGACTAAGCTACCTCTTAACAATTTTCTTTTCTTTTCTTTTTCAAGATGTAGAGGTTTATTTAGGGAAGCAGAAGCACCTTCATGGGAGAATGTGGGCCATCTCCAGAGGGAGAAGCAGCCTTCAGACTATTTTCTTAAAATTGAAGTATAAACTTCTTTCTTCAGTTACCAAAAATCAAACAAAAGCACTTATTTCTAATGAAAGATGGCATAGATGAGTTAGTCAATATTAGCCAAGAGCTGAAGAATGTAATGCAACTTAAAGATGACAGCTCAGGAGACAATGACCTTGAAAAACAGTCACAAAAGAAAGAACCCAGACTATTAGCCTGATATAAAGGTGAGGAAATAGAATTAAGCATTCATGCTGAATGTCTATAAACTCTTGGTTTATATAATGTTCAGGTTTTTATTTTGATTTTTAGCTAATGTAGAATATATAAAATGTAGAATATATAATCTCTACAAGGCACTAAAAGGCATTGTAAAGAGACAAACCAAACACAGTTCTGGCCTAGAGGAATCTGCTATTCAATAGGAGCAATGAGGCATTCATCAATTATCTTAATCCAAGGTGGAATGCTAACTACACTAGAAATACAGACTTTTTTAATAAAATAAAGTCTTTCAAAGGGTACACGGATAATACAAAGCTTTTTGGAGGAGTTACCATTGGAATGCAACTTTGAAACAATTGGAATTTGTATTTGTTAAGATGATGGTAAGGAAAAGAGAAAGAAGCCAAAGCACTGAGCTCCCTGTGCATAGGGCAAACAGAGTGGAGACTCAATTTAAATGATGCAAAGAGAAACAGGTGGTTCAGCTTATTTAAATGCCATGAAGGCCTTCAAACAGTTATTTTTGTTGTTGTTGATTTAAGCAAGATATTAAATTAATCAGAATTGTGCTTCACAGTGATTCATTTGGGGGGCCCTTTGGATTCTGAAATGGGAGAGTTGAGGCAGAAACTGGAGACTGGAGACTATAAGCTTACAGTTATGCAAATAAGAAGCATGGTCAGCAAAATTCTAAAAAGGCCACTGTTCCCAGGCCTGGATATAAACACATCTTCTACAGATTTTTTTTTTTCCAGTATTGGGGATTGAACTCAGGGGTGCTCTACCACTGAGCTACATCCCTAGCCCTTTTATTTTTTTAATTTTGAGACAGGACCTCACTAAATTGCTCAGGCTTACTTCAAACTTGGTATCCTCCTGCCTCAGTCTCCCAAGTCACTGAGATTACAGGTCTAGGTCACCATGCCCAGCTCTACCAGTTATTCAATCAAACATTAATCAAGGTGTTGCTCTGAAGGGATTCTATGAGGCAATAAGGGTCCCAAATCAGTGAAAGTAGAGAAATTATTCAGGAAGTTCTGACCTAAACATAAGTCCTTTATTCTGTGTCTAGAGGTCAGAAACAGGGAAGTTAGATTCAAAACATGAGAGGGATCCAACAGTGAAGAAATTTTCTTTTGGAAAATTTGGTTGGAAGATGGAAGAGCCCATGTGTGAAGAACACAAGTCTCCTCTGGAAACAGCAGCCCCTGGCCAGTGCCATCAAGGAAGCAGGGATGTTAACAAACAATGAAAAGGACTTAAAATAACACAGATTTATGACAGCACAGCTTCTGTAGGTCAGACACCCTGGCAAGAAGTGATTTCTTCCCTCTGGGTATCACAAGGCTGTTACCAAGGTGTTAGGCAGGCTGAGTTCTTAAATGGAGACTGGGAAACAATCCACTTCCAAATTCATTCAGGTGTTATTTTGTGATTTTGTGACATAGTTGTCCAGTTCCACTTCAGAGAATAAAAATATACTTAAGTCTATTTCATTTATTAGAGACCTGCCCAAAGATTTAGAGGAAAATGGCTTAATGATTTGAAATCACTTTAAAATTATTCATTAAGCAAAAATTGAAAAAAGTTAAGCACCTATCACATAAATTAATTAAACTCATAAGGAATAGTAGAAGTAATAAACCTTAGTTAAGAAAACTGAGTTTATAGGTTGCTTGGACTATCTAGGGAACATCTATGTACAAACACAAGCAACTCGATTTCTTTCTAACTTTCTTACCTGTAATATGAAGATAGATAGTGTATTAATTACTTCACAGGCTTTTTACTAAGACAAAATTTACTGAAATATGCAAAGCACTTTACAAACTTTAAAGCATTTCACAGAATTCACTTACATTTGTTACTGTCTACAAACCATGGATTATCTTAGTGCACTTACTCTAACCTGAAATATGACTGTGAAGATTTTTTTAAATTTTACTTTATGTCTAGTTTTAGTCACCAACACACTGAAAATAGTCCTTAACACGTATCATCCAACCATGAAGTACAGTTTAGAAGGTTAATTTGGTAAGAAAGAAATTAACGTTTAACCTAATAAAAAAGAATTTGCCATTCAATCACTGAAATCCAAATATATTTATAGTGTAATGGTCTGAATATTTGTGTACCCCACAGCCCAGACACATATATTAAAATCCTAAAACCCCAAACTGGTATTAGGAAATAGGGCCTCTGGGAAGTGACCATGTCATGAGGGTGGAACACTTGAGAATTGGATTAGTGTTGTTATAAAACAGATCCCAGAGAGACTTCATGCCCTTTCCACTAGTGAGGTTACAGAAGAAGGCCACTGGGGGAAACTCAGACATTCACCAGACACCAAACCTGCCAGTGCTTCCATCTTGGTGGACAGACTTTTCAATACTAAAACCTATTTTTTATTTCAAAATATTTAAGTAGATTTAAGGAAAATTAGGTTACGACTTCAGGATTTTTCAATGTATAAGGGGAGAATTTCTTGTAATTATGGGTAAGTTAATAAATCCATCAATAATTTCTAAATAAAAGGGAGATTGAAACAAGAATGATTTCTGTGGAAAAAGAAATTCAATTAGAGGGAGGAGTATTGTATCCAGTGAATTGCACTACCATGTTCCCAGGCAAACAGTAGGTGGCAACCTCTACACAGTCTTGTTTTTGAAATGATTGTATAACATCAAAACAAAACATAAGCTAATGATTCATGAAATATGGGACTTTCTAAAACTCACATATTAGACGAGATAGTTGAGCACATTCTTGTTTTTATTCTTTCTATTTTAGAATAATACCCTATGCCTTATCAGAAGGACTCCACTAAGACCATTAATCTTAAAAATGTTTCGTTTATGAGTCATGTTAGGCTGTTCATCTGCCTCCTAAATGAAGGGACAGAATTTTCTTCCTCATATAGATTGACCAGATGAGTGGTTGAATTAGATAAGGGTAAAGACACGTTCTTTTTAGAAAGAAGGAGAGGGAGGGAGGGAGAGAGGGAGGGGAGAGAGAGAGAGAGAGAGAGAGACCATAGTATGACTTCAGTTACCAGAATTTGCTGCAAGGTGCACAAGACACATCCTGTGGTCAAAGGGAGGTGGAAGCCACATCATGGTTCCTTTCCCCCACCTGCTTCTCTCAGTAAAACTGAAAGCTGGAGACAGCCCTGTGACCCTGAATGTGGTTTTCACAGGTGAATTTCACAGCCTAAGAGGCCATTTTAGGAGATAAATGGCAAAGTCTCTGTGTCCTTTGAGGTCTGGGGTATTTTTATTTTCTAGAATATGAGCCTGATTATTAAATGTTTTTACAGTTATAAGTCAGACTAGCTACAGAAGCTAGCAGAGGTGCTGCTTTATGACAGCAGAGGTCAGTAATACCAAAGGGGAAGGAAATTGAGCAATCTGGCCAGAACTTGCTGTCCCTCTCTTTTGAGTTGCAGAGTCAACAGGCAAGAGGCACAGACAACACCCTGACAAAGTCAGGATGACCTGATCCTTAGCACCCAGCAGTTTCTCTAGTGCAGGCAATGTTTCTATCCCTAGCAACACTATCTTCCTGAATGTGCTCAGGGTTGTTTTAAGACTCTCCCCACCAAAGAAAATAGTTTCTACTCTAGAATATTTATTAGAGAACTAGAATAGATTGCAAAGTAAAAATTTCCACTGTACTCTTATGTTAATGAAATTTTGTTCCTAGCTCACTATGTAACTTGACTTGGATTTATCTTGAAGAAAGAAGCAAATGGTAGGAAAAATGGGGGAAAAATGAAATATTCATTCCTTTATTCTTTCTGCAAAACTATATTAAGTGTCAAGTCCTGATCTGAGCACTTGCAGTACAAAAAGTGAACAAGAAAAAGTGCTTTTTTCACATAGAACTTATAGACTTTAAGGACAGACAGAAATTCAACCCAAAAACTTGTATAACACATACCCAGTGCTATATCCTAGGGCTGCCAAAATGAAGTACCACAAACTGGTAACTTGAAAGAATAGAAATGTATTGTTTCATGGTGCTGAAGGCTAGAAGTCTAAACTCGAGTCTGCTAAGGCCAGGGTCCCTCTGAGGAACCCTCCCTGCCTTTTCCTAGCTCAGGTGGTTGGCTGGCAGCTTTTGGCATTACTTGGCTTAGAGATGTATCACTTCAACCCTCTATGTTTATATAGTGTGCTCTTTCTAGAGCTCTTCATGATTCTTCCCTCTTTGCAAAACAACGTCAGAGTCCACATTTCCCCTTTCTATAAAGACAGCAATCATATGGGACCAGGGTCCACCCTAATAACCACATCTAGGCTATGCCTGCTAACACCCTATTTACAAATTCACACCCTGAGGTACAGTGCATTAGGACTTAAACAAATCCTTTTAAAGGGACAGAATCTATCAGATAACCCACAAAATGAAAATGATAGAGTTCAGGAAATACACAGTGGACTGGAGGTGTAATTCAGTGCTGGAGCACTTGCAAAGAGAGCATAAATCCTGGATTCAAACCCAGTACCAAAAAGATAAAGAAAAAAAGAAATAGTACTAGTGAAGGGAATTGAGGAGGTGGGGGCGAGTTTAGAAAAGGTAGTAGAGAAATGGCATCCGAATAGAGAAGATGAGATCTGAATAGACAACTGAAGGATTAATTATGCCATGCATATAATTAGAAAAAAAGAGAGAGATTCTCCTGCAAATATAAAATTCTAAGAGGCAAAATTATAATATAACTAACTGTTTCACTCTTTTTTTTTTTTTCAGTCCTGGGGTTAGAACCTGGGCCCCTAGCCTTTCTTATTTTTTTATTTTGAAACAGTCTTGCTAAATTGCCCACGCTGGCTTTGACCTTGGGATCCTCCTGCCTCATCCTCCAAGTGGCTGGGATTATAGGAGCACACCAACATGCCTGGCTTTTTTTTTTTTTTTTTTTTTTTTTTTACTCTTTAAAATATCTTCATGGTTATAAGAGTAAGGTCTATTAATATCACAACCACAAATCATTCTTTTCAATCTGAACAAGTTGATGACTTTCAGTTAACTCGTCTTTAGCAAGAAGAGAAGGAATGCCAATTGATTGTACAATTAACTGATCATTCCTCAAATAAATATTCACCTTGTAGTCACTGTGTGCTGGGCACACTTCTAACTCCTGGGGATAGAGCAAAAAAAAAAAAAAATGTGAAATTCTTTGCCATTGTGCAATTTGTTTTCTAATATGAGCCAGTTCTGAATCTGGCTTTCTACCATTTCTTCCCCACTGGTTTGGAAATCAAAGACACCTACTGAGTGAGAGTAAACTGCATCTGTAACACAAAAGAATCATGGCATCTAGAGAGGACCCATGAAGATAACCATGTCCAGGTATTCTTCCGATTGTGAACATTGTATAACACTGTCCTTAAAATGACATTAACTTGTGCATCAACCTGACTTTTGGCAACAAAAGTTAATAATCCCTCTAACTTCACTATCTTAGTCTGTTTCTGATGCCAATGACATAATAACCACAGATTTAAACAAAAGAGGTTTGTCTGACTTGTGGTTTTGGAGGCAGAAGGGCTAGGGGCTACAATGGCAGTGGCCTTCTTGCCAGCAGAGTCCTAGGACAGGGAACATGCAGGAATGTCCTCTAGTTTCCGTCTTTATTATAAACCACCAGGATTCACAGGCTCTACCCTGGTGCCTTTTCTGATCCTAATCACCTCCCCAAGGCTCCTCTTGCAAACACCACAGCCAGGTTGTTTCCACCTTCTTACTACCTCATAGCCAGGTTAAGTTTCCACCCTCTGATGACCTCACAACACAGATTCAGTTTCAACACATGAACCCTTGGGGAACACACTCAAACCAAAGCTCTCACCAATCTACTGGAAATTCTCTTCCCCTTGTTCTCTCCATTCCAAAACTGCAATCCTACTCCTTTTTTTTTAATTTTTTATTTGTTTCAATTAGTTATACATGACAGTAGAATGCACTTATATACTTTGATATACATAGATGGGATATAATTTCTCATTTTTCTGAGTATACATATTGTAGGATCACAATGGTCCTACAGTCACATACATATGTAAAGTAATCATGTCTGTTTCATTCTACTATCTGCAATCCTACTTCTATTTGCAGAAAGCACCATCCTGTGCATTTGCTCTTCCCCAGACACTTTCTCAGCTGGTTGCCTCATTCCTTCAAGGCTTCATTAAATGTCACTTCAGGAACCCTTTCTTGGTAACTCCACTTAAGATGAACCTCTTACCACCTCAACTATCTTTATTCTCCTTCTTTGCATTCTTTTTCTCCAAAACACCTAACACTCTCTAATATTTTTAACTCATTTTGCTTGTTGTCTCTTTCTTCCTACTGAAAATTAAACCCATGAAGGCAAAGACCTCTTCTTTTTTGCTTACTGCATGTTTTTTGAAGTAAAAAGCAAGCCTGAAATATTGTGATTGCAAAATAAATATTTTTTTAAAGAGCAATTATTTAAACTTGCAATCAATCAGCATTCCCTCTCTTCCTTTGTGCCAAAGGAGAATTAACTGAAAGCCATCAATTTGTCCCAAGTAGGCCACATCTGAATAGTAACACTACGAGCACAGTCTTCAGTTATACTTATGGGAAATTCAGAAATATTCCTTCAATTGGTGTTACTCATATTTGTCTTTATAAAGAGTGAAGGTGGTGTGTCTTTAAATCATAACAAGGAAGGGAGGCTCAGTTCACATATACTATTTTATGATGACTATCTTTATACACATCTTGGACAGCCTGACCCAGAGAGTTCCTATAAGTATTCTACCAAATATGAAGCATGACCTACAGATGGAATAAGTGCTGTGACTGCACATGTATATTCTATTTTTTTAATATAAGTAGATATTCATTATGACTAATATATATGGAAAAAATATTTATAGATTTGTGATATCTGTATCAAGTATAATTGTAAATATTAAATATTAGTTGCCAATGATATTAAGTAGATTGAAATTTATTGTAATACTGAACAGTACCTTTAGTAAGATAATATGGTCCATGTCAATCTTCTCAAAATCACTGGCAAAGCTGTGATTCTCAGCCCTGTTCATGAATTAGAATCACTTGGAAAGGCTTCTAAGCACCAATGCCCAGTGCTAACCCCAAGAAATTCTTGTTAATACGCAAAGTGCATTATCTTAAGTTTCCTAGCTGATTTCAATGTGCAGGTAGGTGAAGAGCCAATGCCATAAAGAACTGAAAGTTCTCTAGGAAATGTCCAGGAAAACTGTTAGACAACATATTCAGAAGCATACTGTCTTAACAGAACAGAGTCAAAAATCATTCAAGAAAAAGAAACCAAAGTCCCATTGTATTTCCAGGTACATTTACAACATGGAGATTTAGAGATATTATCTTTTGGGTAATAGAAATGCAATTATTTCAGCTTATTACAAAGACATTTATGCTGTTAAACCTAGATGACATTTACCTCAAGTAGGAAATCACATTGCAAAGTCAGAGCTTACTGGGGCCCATGCCCTGAAGAAAGTAACCAACAAGATGTGCTGGGCTTCGTACCAAAGTGCTAGGATAGAGGTCAAATCAATCCAGGTTTAATTTCCAGTTCTGTCATTTATTAGGTATGACGTTCAGTTTTACTTCTCTATTTATAAAGCAAGGATAACAAAACCTACTTCAAGAGTCCTTGTGAGCAGATCCATGCAACAGTGCAGTCAGACAGGGTTCCACACTCAGATGGGCTTTATGGTTGGAGTGTAGTGTTTTGTAGCCATTGTCTTAAAATTCCTAAGCATTTTCTCTCTGAATCTGAGTTTTGTTTGGGAAGTCTTATGGGACAATGAAGTAGATATTGGAGGTCTAGAGCCTTGGCTCACATGGTCTTACTACCTACCTCCCCAGCATGAGGATGCTCTTCCCACCCTCCAGCAACTGCTGCTGCTCTTCACCCCCATCAGGGGTCTGGGAATGGTACCAAGAAGAAGGGGTCAGTTATAAGCATCCTGTTTACCAACTCTCAGGATAGGGCCATGGTTCCAGTAAGGGGCTGCGCTTGCCCTACAAGTAACTCATGCCAGGGGCACAATGATATTAAATAGCAAAAGACACTATGACATATAAAGCAAAAAAAAAAAAAAACTTAGAAAAAAAGGGAAAGCATTTTTTTTCTGCTGTTGGAACATGGATCTTGTGTTTTCATCTTATACTGGTCCCTGGAAATTATAGGGTCTCTGCAAATTAGGTAGCTGGCCCTGCCTGTGAGACATAGAATGTGTGTGTGTGTGTGTGTGTGTGTGTGTGTGTGTGTGTGTGTGTGTTGCTGGGAATTTAACCCAGAGCTTTGTGAATGCAAAGCAAGCTTCTTCTACCAACTAAGCTCTATCCCCAGCCCAAGACATAAAGTTTAATCATTCACAGTTTTTACACATATGTGAAAAATAAAACATAAGGCAAATAAATAGATTCTGTCAGAGCAGAAAACCTAGTATATACTAGTTTCTCAAAAGTGTTGGTTCATTCTCATCTCTGCTAATAGTGTTGTTCCCTTTCAACAATGTAAGTTGATAACTACTAATGAGCACATACTAAAAGCAAGACCATCTCTCTCCAGACTTACTTAAGAAATTAAAGGGAAATCTAGAACATATCCTGGATATTCTATCAATAATTTTTATTATCTAGAAATTGTGAGACAGGACTGAGATGGGTTCCTGTCAACCGATTAAAGTCAGAATCCAATCATGCTAGGACCAAATAAACCACTGAACCTAGAGATTTGCCTTATAAACCAATGGGAATGGCACTTCCCCCAAAGGGAGAATAAATATATTCAGAACAAATAAAAGTCTCTACTCTGGAAATGACTTTAGACTTTGAGACACCTTATTTTTTTAAGAAATAGGGCACAAATTTTAAAATAAATGCAATCTCCTTTAGAGCCATATGGCCATCTGGAGTTGATTTTTCTGCTGTACCTCCTGAGAACTTAAAAACCAAAAAGGAAGAAAGTAAGAAAGTAATTCTGTGGATTGAATCCAGGAGTGCTTTACCACTGAACATCCCAGTCCTTTTAATTTTTTATTTTGAGACAGGGTCTCACTACGTTGCTGAGGGTCTCACCACATTGCTGAGGGTCTCACCAAAATACTGAGGCAGGTCTCAAACTTAAGATCCTCCTGTCTCGGCCTCTGGGTCCTTGAGATTACAGTCCTCAGTTACCACGCCCGACATTTTTCTTCATTTACCTGTAAATAAGAACCAACCATCAAAGCAATACATGTTTTATTAGTGTAAAGTTATATTCATCAAATAAAGAATGATTTATATTGCTATAGTCCAATCCTATTGACTTCTGAGCTTTTTAAATTCTTGGAATCGGACAATGAAATTTCTTGGTTCCAGGGTGATTAACAAGAGAAATATACTGGCCCAGAGTCATCGCTTTAAGGAACTGCTTATTCTTGGTTTGTATTTTTAAAGTACCCAACATTTTCTTCTTTAATTCTTTTTTTGCAAAGTGAAAACAGTATTCTTAAATCTTTTTTTATGATAAAGACTTTTACTCTAATCTATGTTTATTATTACTGATGTCCACAGAGTATATTCTCCAGTCTGTATCTTCTTGAGTTGTTGACTTTAGGAATAAAGTGCATGTTACTCATGAGGGTAAAAAGATGATTTTGTGACCACATAATTTGTTACATTTATCATGCAAAAGAGAAACATGAATAAAACAAATTCCTCTAGTACTGCTCTGTCCGGGAGACCCAGGTAGACAGTTCTTAGTCTCAGCAGAGCAGACAGCTGACTACATGCTAAATCAGAAAAGTCTTCTCAGCTTTTTTTAAAAAAAAAAAAAAAAAAACTCACTGAGAACCAAAATGTATGAAAGTGTTGTTCGGCTTCATGTCTTTGGTCAAGCTGACCCAGAACTCTCAACACACAAAGAGAGAATACTAAAAGATTGCACTGTCTTTATTTATTCAGTTTAAATAAGCTGATCAGGTCATTTTCCCCTCCTAAGAGCAGCTGTATCCTAAGTGTGGGGAGGTGAGGGATTGGAAGAAAGGCAAAGACAATGACTAAATGATGCCAAAGGGATTTTCTAAATTGAAGGTGAAAATGGTAAACAATTGCTCCTACTTCACAAATTCTTACTAAGATTTAATCATGCTGATAGCACAATACAAATTATTTTTATCTGAGTTTCTTTTAGGAAGTATAAGAATACAATTTAGAGAGTAAATTTGGTATTTACTCCCTAAGCAAATTATAAGAATACAATTTAAAGACTGTAAAGAATGAAATGATTAGGACTGATCAGCAACATCCTCATCCTGATACCATGTCACCCTTTTCCATCAACTGCACTGATTGCACAGCATTTTATAAAAGAATCCACCAAAGAACCAAATGCCCTTAGCACAGTGCTCTGTACTCTTTGGACTGGGTAAAGCTGGCTGGATTACCTTTAGCTCCCATTTCAAAAGTGTCATGTTTGTAACTTGGGTTAGGTGATGCACCACTTCTCATACCTCCTCTCCACAACCATTTTGTTCCTAGTCTAAAAGGGCTCTATTGAGAAACCATGATGAGAAAATGAGCTCCAAATTTCTCCCTACATGATGTGTCTTAATTACCATGAGAAGAGTAATAACAGAGGAGGAAACCTGGAACATCACCTTAACCCAGTGATCAAAGTTAATATCAGTAAGAAAACAAACACATAAGGCAACTTTCAATATGCTACACTGAAGAGGCATATGGGATTTTCCTGCCCACTACACCTCTCTAAAAAGTATAACCTGAATCTACTTGTGAAGAAATATGAAAAGTAACTCAAATTAAGGTATATTTTGCCAAATAATTGGCCTGAAATAACTAAAATTAAGAATTGTTCAGATTAAAGAAGATTTGAGATAATAAAATGACTACAGCCTGTGATCCTAGTTTGGATTTGTACCAGAATTATCACTTATTTTTAATTAATTTTTATTGGTGCATTATCATTATATATAATGATGGAATTCATTTTAAGATATTTGTACCTGCACTTAACACAATTTGATTTTTTACTATAAAGGGTATCAAAAAAACAATTGACAAAATTGGAATATTTTAAATTAGAATATGTGGTCAATGCTAATTTACTTATGTTGACATTTATTCTGTAATTAAAAATGAGAATTACCTTGTGTTTATGATATATATATATACATACTGAAGTATTATGTGTGTGTGTGTGTGTGTGTGTGTGTGTGTAGCGGCAAAATCTAAATCTTTGCAGAATCCAAAGCTTATATGGAAATCCTTTTTATTGGTTTTTTTTTTTCAGAAATTATGCAATTATTTCAGAACCTTTTTCAATTTTTTTTTTTTTTTTTTTTTTGGCAGTGCTCGGTATGGAACCCAGGACCCAGATCCTTGTGTTTACTGGTCTAATACTCTACCACTGAGTTACCATCCTCAGCAACAAAATTGTTTTAATAGAGTGCCACTATTTTTTATGACATTTTCTCTCAAATAGTTGACATTCTACAAGTTTTCAGTGCCCAAAGGAGCACGGTGACACCACACAGCACTTTTGCCCCCTGGCCAGCAGCAATTATAGGAAGTCACTTTAGGAATAAAGTGCATGTAACTCATGAAGGTAAAAAGATGTGTTTTTTTTTGTATCAAAAGTATCATCTCTGGCATTAATAACAATTTGCATCCCAAATTCCAAGATGTTAAAATCGAGAAAGTATGCATCTTATTATGAACACATGTTAGTGAGAATATCCAAATTTAAAGATTATATTCAAACAAGTTATGATTCTCCCATTTAGTATCTATATGAGTTTTTATTGTTACAATCACAAATTAACATAAGTTTAGTAGTTTAAAACAACAAAACTTCATTATCTTACAATTCTGGAAATCATAAGTTCAAAGTGGATCCACAGAGAAGCTCTAGAGGAAAATCCTCCTCCTTATCCTTGGAGGTTGCCTGCAATCCTTGGCTCAGGGCCCCTTTCCATTATTTTATGTACCATGGTATCTCTGAAGACAAAGTCTTTACATGGCTGCTGTATTATATGTCTTTCTTCTTGGCTTAACAATCTCTTATTTAAAGAAATATTGCTGTCAAACATATAATAAAAGGAAACTGTGACTGGAAATGATGGAAAGAAAAGTTGCTGATAATAAAAATGTTAGGAAAACCTGATCTCTCAAGAAAGACAACATGACATTTTGGCACAAATATTTCTTTATTATCGTGGGAGCTCTGCCTAGGTTAAAAGGCTCTATTATTGTTCTTGGTGCCAGTGAAGATTTTCTGGGGGCAATAGGAAAACACGTTATCAAAAAACAATAATTATTTTTCCTTTTTTTTTTTAACCTTAATAGTGACGAAGGGATAAAAATACCAGTATTTAAGGAGTTTTGGAATTTTTTTCAGTTGAGTTGAATGAGGCCAGAGTTTAAGAACTGTGGAATGACCAAAAGGATGCATTTTTGGTTGTCCTCTAATAAAGACTTTCCACAATTATATTAAATGAACACACATATTAGAAGAGTGCTTGGCAACAGCTGTACTTGCATTAGCTATGATATTATTATATTGCATTATTAGAATTTTTGGCAAGTATTACTACTAGTTTGCACTGAAATTATAAGAAAACATGTATCATAATGCAAATATTTTTATCCAGATTCCCAAGGCTGATACATGAAACAAAATATGCAAACACTCATCTCTAAACACTCATTTCTATAACTGTAGTCTGTATGTAGTACCTACTTCATAAATTGTTGGCAATATTATGCATTTAAGGCAGGGGACTTTTGTTTAGTATATTATTTTAATTAAAAATATTGCTGTTTTTATTATTAATCAACTTGGAAAAACATTTTTAAAGCTCTAGAAAATGCTAAGTTTGGGGATGAATTAAGAAAACAAGAAAGAAAGCTAACATGTTAGAAAGTGGGTTGGAAATTACCTCTTCTAAGTGAGGTAGTTCCTTGATTAAAAGTATCACCTCTGGCATTAATAACCAGTAACTCTTTCAGCATGTCTATGTTCTACCTATTATAATATCATTTTCTATGTATTACCTTAATCCACAGAATCAAATGAAGTGAACATCATATTATCCCCATTTTGCCTAAGCTTAAGTAACTTTGCTAAAGTTATACATTAAATAGAAATAGCAATGACAATATTCAAACCCAAATTGTCCAGATCGCATGTTCTAAAACACTGCATTATGATTCTTTTTCTCCATAGATCTTCCCAGATTGTTCTGCCCATGCTCTCTTGCTGCTTTCTAATTGTGCTTGAATTTTGTGGGATTTGTCTCTCTAAGCACACATATACTCATATACTCTTCAAAGGCAGAGACAACACCATTTCTTTCTTTTCCACCCCCCCCCCAAAGGGCTTATTATTAAGGGAAGGCCAGAGAGCATTTCTCAAGAGACTCCCTGGGTCTCTCAGCAGAAAGCAAAACAGATAAACACTCAGGAGTATATCTGAAACCTAAGAAAAATCAAAATCATTCCACACTGTCACTTTTCGTAATCAATACTTTCTATTTATTCGGGTCAAGCTTATAAAGGATGAAAATTATCGTGATGAAGAGCAAGCCCTCTGGCAACTAATACTGACATCTAGAAAAATTGCAATACTAGAATTCAATATTCTGCACTATAGCTCTCTAATAGACTCAAACAAATGCCAATGGATATGCTCAGCCTTTTCTGAGCTTCTAGAAGATGTTCATCTATTGCATTTCTCTTTAATTATTTTTCCAATTATCTGGTTACTTGAGCCCAGTAGAATTTTAAATATAAGAAAGGAACCATTAGAGAATAGGCTTAACACGTGTGAGAAAGTCGAGAAATGTATTTTATTTGGTTTTTTAAAAACCATCTGCTTTTAGCATTTGAATCCCACTGCTAGCTGGAATAAGATTTTGAGCTGAATAACTTTCCTTCAGACATACAGAGGGCATTTTCACAATGGTATATATTTGCAAATGGCCACTATTTTTATCCAAATATCAGTTGAGGGAAATGTTATTCCTGAATTGTCAAACCCAGAACAAAAGAAAAATATACTATGCAGAGTGCCCTCTTTCTGTCTTTCAAATCTATAACACACTGCTCTCATATTTAAAAAATTACTTTTGGTGCAAATGATATTTCAAAAAAGAAGCTGACAGAAATGCACTGGTTCTCTTTGACATAATTTATATCTAAAATTAGTTTTAAATTAATTTTCCTCAAACTCAGAAGCAAAATATTGCTAGAGGAACACCCTGTCTTCATCTCACATATAGTAAACATTTGCCACTTAGTATTCAGAAACCAGTTGGATTTCTCAGTCTTTGGCAATAGTCTCTAATAAATCTTTTGCAAATTGTGGTAAGCCAACAGGGAGAAAGAGCAACATGGGAGGGTGTAAGAGGCCCAACAATGAACTGGACAGTAGAGTGGCAACTGATAACCATCATCTGCATGTCATGAATACAAATTTTCAACATCTTTCCGTTGTCTAAGCTGCTTCCCTCATTCACTCTCCATTGTGTTGTTGTTGTTGTTGTTGTTGTTGTTGTTGTTGTTGTTATGGGGGATTTAACTCAGAGATATTCAACTACTGAGCCACATCCCCAGCCCTATTTTGTATTTTACTTAGAGACGGGGTCTCACTGAGTTGCTTAGCACCTCGCCCATTGCTAAGGCTGGCTTTGAACTCTCGATTCTCCTGCCTCAGCCTCCTGAGCTGCTGGGAATACAGGCATGCATCACCGTTCCTGGCTCACTCTGCCTTTTGACCCAGCTCTCCAGAGAGTGTTGGGGAATCTGTTCATTCAATCCTCATTTTGAGAAATCTCTGTTGAGAATTTACCTGATGCTAGTACTAGTTTTCCTGTTAGGAATTAATGTTGACCAACACAGATATGATGCCTGTCCATGCTTGTTCACAGTTCAGGGGAATGCAAGGATTAATAAGTGGGGTTCTGTGTGGTGTCCTAAGTACAGAATATGCTCAAGTTTTATAGAAAGGGCATTAATGAGAATTCAGAAGATCAAAATAAGTTTCTTGGAGAAAATGATGTCCAGACTGAGAAAAGGAAGATAACAAATATGCAATTAGACCAAAGAATAAGAGGTGGGAAAGCAACCTAAAAAAGAGAAAAGCATGTGGAAAGGATCAGAAGTGGGCGTGTTCAAGGAACCTGAGGTTCCATCTGACTACAGCATCACGTGTAGGAGGAAAGCAGCAGAAGGATGAAGTGAGAATGATAGGCAAGTTCTGCCTATCAGCCAGGACTGTCTAGGTTATCTTCCAGTCACAAGCAAACACCAGGGTAACTGTGATTTGGCAGAGTGATGGTTCATCTGTCACTCAAGATGCATACCCAATGTAAATTGAAGACAAGTTGGCTGTGGTGGGGTCTCTGATTAACACAAACACTGAGGCATGAGGATGAGGGAGACTCACCATCTCACAGCAACAACACCAGGGACATCTGGCTTTCCTGGTCACCTTAGCAGTGAAGAGACAACAGGATACTTTTTATAAGCTTCTACCTAGAAGTGACACACATCATTTATATCCACAAGTACTAACTAGCATTAGTCATAAACTTCACTTTCCCATCTCAACAACTAATCCCAAGACCCTAGAAAATGATGGGTCTTGGGATTAGTTGTTGAGAATGATGTAGACGTCTGTTGCTGGTGTAGGCACCATGTTGATATCCTTCTAACACATGTTTAAGAAATTTGTGCTTTACCTTAAAGGTAGTAAGGAGCCAATGAAGGATTTTAAACAAGATAATAAATGATTTTATATTTTTGTAGTCCTGCGGGATTTTCTCCCCTTCGAACCCTCTTGTCTCTCCTCACCTCTATTGGACAGAAGACTTTCAGAATACTAAGTATGAAAGTAATGCTGTTAGAGAAAGGGAAATGGTTAACATCAACAGAATGATTGCCACCCCCATCCCTCAGTTAAAAGTATGTGCGTAGCTGGGCATGATGGCACAAGCCTGTAATACCAGCACCTCAGGAGACTGATGCAGGAAGATCAGAAGTTCTAGGCCAGCCTCATCTATTTAGTGAGCTTCTCAGCAACTTAGCAAAACCTTGCCTCGGGCTAAAATAACAAAAATAGCTGAGGATGTGGCTGCTCATTGGTAAAGTGCTCCTAAATTCAATCTCCAGTACAAAACAAAACTATGTGCTTATGTGAGTGCCTCAGAAAGTAAATGCACAAATAAAAATTAATCTCCTAGTAATATGTGGCAAGCTTGGGAGGATGGATCAATCAGGCATAGACAAGTGCGTACTTGGTTCAGTAGACATAGCTAAGAGGGGATGGGCAGGAGTCCTGAGCTCTGGCCATGAAGAGAAACTTGTTATTGGCACAACCTTTCATTTCCTGCAGACATGAGCCTCAGTAGACATCCAGTGCCATCAGATCACAGTTAAAGAAGTCCCTCAGTATTGCATCCATAGTCAATCACAACCCCTATGAGGGTAACATACACCCAGGAGGAAAACTAGGGAGAAAATTTTATATGTGGTTGGTGTCATTTCTTTCTTTCTCCATATTGCCAATAAAATTGTTTTTCAGTTTTTCTCAGTGGTTGATATTAAAAGACACTTGTATGATCTTTATTCATAATAGGTTCTCTTTAATTTCTCTAGCTCTCAGTTGCCAACAACTCAATGATTATCAGATGGATCTTAGGAGATTTTTTTGAAAATACAGAGTCATAGCTCATGTATCTAATCTGCTAAATCAAACTCTCTGGAGTAGAACCCATGGAGATTTGTATTTGTTTTTCAATAATTTTCCAGACTTGGAAATTTTTATTCTTGTTAATATAGGAGCAATCAGCCATAAAATTATTTTCTAGGTAAAGATCTACTATGGCTTTTAGTTATTTCCAGTTTTAAAACTTTTATTAAAATGTGTCTGTCTCAATTCATCTTTCTAAACAACAAAAATCTTAAATAAGTTTGCAAACAACCAGAGACCCAGTTGAATTTCTGTTCCACATCACACATTTCCAGGCACTCAGCAGACATCTCAAAAATACAGAATAGAAAGCAATAAAATCAAACCCCATTGCCATTTTGGATGGAAATAAGTCTGCAGACATATCACAGGGAAGAAAACAGCATTCCCCAAAGGCATAGACCTATTTTTACATTTGAGTTGCTCTCCTTTGGTAGACAGTGTCATAAGCATCAGTACATTAAATATGCTGTTTGACAGGTATGATCTCATGTGACTGACTCCATAAGATTCACTTTCTAAACAGTTTTGTCAGCCCTCACAGAGAAGTAATGGAGGGAGAATTTTTATTTGACATGTTGCCAGTTGGTCAATAGAGTAAACTGTGTCATTGTGGCATCAGATGAAAAGCAGCTGTGTTCTCTTTATTTGGACCCTTTATCCTCATTTTGTATGTCATGAGTTGAATCTGCCTTTTACATGTGCATTTCTTTCCTTGCATCTTATACATGTTTAAATCTATAAAGTTTCAAACTTTATGAAAACAGAGGAACCCTATTTGGTCCCATTTTGCAGAAAGAAAATATGGAAAAGTCTTTTTAATCAAAGAGTCAAGCAAATAGCATTAAAGATGATAGTTATAAAACCTGTGTAATATTACTGAAAGCTTGAAAGAATTTTTTTTCCTTAATCACAAATACATGCTCAATGATGAAAAATTCAAAAAACATAAAAAGTGTTAGGGTGATACTAAAATCAATTTTGGGGCCCAACGTGGCTTATTGGTTGACAATACCATTCGCATTCCCTCTTACATTTTGGAGAGTAGGAATCTAAAAATTAGAAGGCTTCCTGAACCCAGTTTCCATGTATATCCCAGTTCCCACCAAGAGATGTACCTACACAGATTTGGAAAATGAAAGAAGCCTTGTCTGTACTTCTGGTTTTTGCTGTCAATCACAGTCCTGTTGGTGATGGTTTTCCTGTAGCTATGGTTATAGAGATAATAGTTCTGTTTCTTGGCTTAGTGAAGTCACTACTTTGACAGTGTAGATCTCAGCTGGGCTTACCTGCTCTTGGAGTCAACAATCAGCTTCTGGATCATGGCAGAGGAACGAGCCCACTTGGCAGGTCTGAAAGGCATTTCAGGAATCTCAATCAAAAGCCCAATTCTGTAGCCCTTCTGATGATTTTGTAAGCAAATAATTCTCCTATGAAATTCTTATTCTAGTATAACTTGTTACCTATAACTTGTTTTTTTTTTTTTTAAGGATTCCTGTCTGTTTTTTTTTTTTTTTTTTTTTTTTTAAAGAGAGAGTGAGAGAGGAGGGGGGGACAGAGAGAGAGAGAGAGAGAGAATTTTAACATTTGTTTATTTTTTCTTAGTTCTCGGCGGACACAACATCCCTGTTGGTATGTGGTGCTGCTGAGGATCGAACCCGGGCCGCACGCATGCCAGGCGAGCGCGCTACCGCTTGAGCCACATCCCCAGCCCCACCTATAACTTGTTTTAATGAAAATCTCATGAACCAGAGGCAATTACTGTTAACTTTTGTTTCTTTATGTGAATGTGTATGTGCACATATAGGTTTTAAATGAAATCATGAATAATATTTTGTTTATTAGGGACTTAATGTTTGTGTCCCCCAGTATTCTTACACTGGAATCCTAACCTTCAATGTGATGGTATTAGGAGGAAGGAGAGCTTAGAAGTAATTAGATCATGAGGGTAAATGGATGGAATTAATGCCCTCGTGAGAAAAAACATGAGAGATGCTTTTTTTTCTAACCCTGGAGGAATACAAGAGAGCCACCTACAAACCCAGAAGTGGATCCTTACCAGACACCAATCTGTTAGCAATCAACCTTGGATTTCACAGTGTCCAGAAATGAGCAATAAATACTTAAGCCACCCAGAATATGATATTTTATTGTAGCCTCCCAAACTGTCAAAGATGCTGTTTCTATCTTGATTCTTCCCTTAGCTATAGACTATAAAGATTTTTTAAGCAAATATAAACATTACTTCAACATAATTTTAATTGCTAAATATTTACTCCATTGTGTAACTACACCATAATTTATTTAATCCATATCTGATTTTTGGATCACCATGGTTTTGCCCATATTTCACTATAATACACTGATGAATATTTCCATTGGAAATTAGCACATTTGTCTTACACTAGCAAAGCAGGTACACATTTTCTTAGCTACAAAAGTAAGGCTAAACATTTTTATACAACATATAATCGCAATCATTGAAATGCAAACACCTTATAAGGAAAATAATGAAAAAAGTATTTAAAGAATAACTGATTTTGTTGGTATTACAGGTTTAAGGATTATATTTAAGTGTTTATCTCTAAATTTAGAATCTCTAAATTACTTCTAGAATTAAAATGCATACAATAAAGTAAGAAAGTTAGCTTTCTTCAAATATATGTCCTTTAGTAATGAATTAGATTGAAATATTCCTTGTTGTTGTATGACAGAGTAAAAAAATTTAAGATTATTTGTAACTTAATAGAATGTTTTTTAATGGAAAAGAATATAGATGAATATCAATTAGTTTAACTCATCTGTAAACTGAGTGCCAGTATCACAGAGAAATATTTTAGACCAGTGAACCTGTAATAAGTAGGCAGTCCCAGATAGCCTGATAACATTCTTCCTTCTACTCAAAATTTTAACACCACCCTTAAATTTGATTATCAGATATTTGACTTTGGAAAAAGATGGTAGTACAAAGGATATTTTCTAGGCCCTCCCCTTTTTTTAAAGATTACTTCTGAAAAATATTTTGAAACAGACTAGCATTTCTTTCATAAAAAATCACCCTATAGGGGCTGGGGATGTGGCTCAAGTGATAGCGTGCTCGCCTAGAATGCATGAGGCACTGGGTTCGATTCTCAGCACTACATAAAAATAAAATAAAGATATTGTGTCCACCTAAAACAAAAAATAAATATTTTTTTTTAAAATCACCCTATAGAAAATATTTTCAATACAACTTGTCGGTGCCATTGGAAGTTGTTATTCCTAAAAGACAAAGGTAACCATGGATATTACAGCCTTCCACATCACACAGTTTTACGAGATAACCCATTCATCTGGAATAGCTTTAATCTGTAGCAATACATGCAGCCATGATGACAAAAATTACAGTAAGAAATCACTGTGAAATGTACAGGACCGGTAGATACTGCCAGTTCATCCTGTCCACACCCACACAGAGCAAGAGATGGAGCTCAGACATTACCCTAAGAGTATTTCAGTATACAAGAGTAGTGTCTCCTAAGGAAGCAAATGCCACTTCCAAAGCGACTAAAAGATAATATCGCTTCTTAAATTTCAGGGATGTTCCACCTTGCCTATGTTATACTTCTTAGCTAAATATTATATCATGTTTTCACACAAATCTTAGGCCTTCCAGCATATATATTATGTTGTCTGGTAACTTAATAATAAAGGCAACCAAATACCATTCTTATTTAATTATTAATGTTTTTCTTAATTTTCAAAAGGAAAGGGAATGCATAAAATGAGAACCTGGAATTTTGCATTCATGCAATATATATTAAATTTGGTGGATAAATATTTCAAAATAAGTATCATGCTATCCACATTAAGGAGAACTTTTTTCCATATTTTTTTATTGGTGTACTATAGTTGTACACAATTGTGGCATTTGTTGTTATGTGTTCATACATGTGAGAATTACATATTCTTATATAAAGGTGAATAAAAGATCTCTGCAGTAAATAATTATAAGTAATAATATCTATTTTAACAGTAAAACCTAGCTAATCAAAATCATTTAAATATATATACATATATGTGTATGTATACACACACACACAGTGTATTAGATATGTCTCTATGCATCCTTTTAGACTCTCTTCAACTGACCTCTTTCTTTCCAGCCATAGGTAAAGCAACCAATCTGCACACCTCTAGCCACTTCAGTAGGTGCACTTTGACAATGCCTTGCTTCATAACAGTCCCAGAAGCCTCTTACCTTATGCCTTTCTTTGTTCTTTGTTGGTTGCACTATGTGGGATAACGTGAAAAGATGTTTTATACCCCTAACTCCTTTCTCCCTATCTTTGGACAGAACTAAGACACATTTTATATGATTTTATTTTATTATTTTATAGGATTGAGTAGCTAGTTGTATGTATGCATGTACACTTAATAATAAATCCTCATTTTCCATCTCTCTCTTTCCTGTTTTGCTCCGTCAATCACTCATCTTTGCTCTCTTCCCTCTTAGGCCTCCATAAAGTGCTTGAAAACAAGCTTTTGCCTCAAGTTCTGCTTCCTGGGGAACCCAAGCTTAGATACAGTTGTATAACATTAGGTGATCTGTAATAAGAATTATAGAGATCACATACAATTAGGTTACAACAGTTCAAGAGTGGGCAAGAATCAACATCATTAACATCACAATTAGCAAGTGATTATCTGGATAAATGATATTCATGAGTTCCTGAAAGACTTTTTACCCTAAAAATTAATGAAAATTGCTAGTTATGTATATATGCATTTACACATGACAGTCATATGTTACATACATATATTTCAAAATAGAAAGTGCTTAAATTTTCTTGTTTTGTGCAAGAATCAAAATTTTTAAGTCCTTTAAAAGAGGTGATATTTTAAGCTGTCTCCAGTGACAGAGGAGAATCAACCAACTCCTAAGTCCATACATAGAGAAAGGAACACATAATCCTTGCTTAACCATAACATCCACACATCACATGCATTTGCACACATGCATACACACACACACACACACACACACACATACACGCATGCATGCATGCAACCAGGAGGACAACTACAGATTCACATAGAGATGTTTATACAACAGAACAGAATAGAAAAAACTTAAAGATAAATATTTTGAATAGGGCATTTTTATATTTCATATTATTTGATGGTTATACTGCAAATTATGCTTTCATGAATAAAAATTTGATAACAAATTGTATTAATTCCGCTAGGTCTTTACTTGGCTGAGTTCCTCTCCCCAGTTGTGCTGGACACAGACCAGTCAAAAGTCTTAAGTTAAATATTAGGTTAATTTTATGTTTTAATAACTTTTAATATCCAAATGGTATTTATACTTTAATAACTTTTTTACCTGATTATCCTATTTAGTCTTTAGTGAAATAATTGGCTTTACATACTCATTTCACAAATAAAGAAATAAAGTTCTCAGAAGACAAAAATGTCATTGAGGTACAATATTCTAACAGTTCTATAAAGTCAAGATTTGTGGAACTATTTCTGTAGCCACCCTCTCAAACCCTTTTCTTCATTTTATCTGTGGCTATCTATTACTGTTATCCCCATGTGCCAGCTTCACTCTTAACTGCCCTCTCTAACTTGATATTATGAAAGGCTCCCAAATGTCTGGTTTCATTTCCTCAGACTTCACCAAAGTTTAGTGTATTTATAGTCTTCTCTGCTTCTAAGTCCTTGGACTAGCCCAAATCACCCATAAACTACAAGCCCATGATTACTGTGGTCACAAATTGAGTACTTTCCTTACAGTCTTTGCCACTTACTTCCTTGCTTGAAGGGCCCTGATTTTATTCAGTGCCTATCTCTTATTGCCACGTGAGCAAAGGTTATCCCATTCTCAGTTCCAATAGTAAATTTGAATAAGCCTGTGCCAATAAACATGGCCCCATATCTATTCCTAGGAATTGGCTTGAGCATGGTCATATAACATAATTCTGCTCAATGAGACATGAGGGAATATTGAATATGGGAAGAACTTATGGGAAAATTTTCCACCATTGTTATGAGCCAAATTACGCCCCCTCAAATTCCTGTGCTAAAGCTGTAAGTACCAATACCTCATAATATAGCTGTCTTTGAAGATAAAGCTTTTTAAAAAAAATAGTTAAGATTGAATAAGTTGGAGGGGAGGTTCCTCATGCATTCTGACTGACATTCTTTTAAGAGGAAATATGGACACACAAAGAGACACCAAGAATTAAACACAGAGGAAAGACCAAGTAGAGACACAGAGAGAAGGTGGTCACATTCAAGCAGGTAGGATGGTTTCAGAAGAAACCAAACTTGAGACACTTGATTTTGGAATTCTGCCTTTCAATACTATGACCCAACAAAGGTCTGTTGTTTAGGCCACCCACTTATGGTAGCCCTAGCAAGCTAGTACAACTATTTAAATATGGCGTTTGAATTAATAAATAAATAATGACAAACGGAAGAAAGCATCCTTTCTGTCACTGCACATTTTCATACCTGGATATGAAGATGGGAACTGCTTTAAACATCTTAAAACTGTAAAGAGAATCCATCTAAAAACAGGTTTCTATGTGAAGTAAAACAGATGCACCAAAAAACAGATGATCAAAATTTGTTCCTTGTGCTTCTGATAAGTCATTGAATTAACCACTCAGATAACCCGGTTTCCAAGATTCCTATTACAAAAAAAATGTTTTCATGCTTTCTTTTGGCTTTTGATTAAGACATAATAATTACACATCTTTATGGGGTGTATTTCGGTAACTCATCATATGTATACCATGTATAATAATCAAATCAAGGTAATAACATTACAATGTCTTCAACTCTTAATCATTTCTATGTTTGGGAATTTTCATACTCTTTAGTTATTTTGAAATATATGATATATTATTTAAACCTCCTCCTTTTTCTCCTCCTCCTCCTCCTTCTTCTCCTTCTCCTCCTCCTCCTTCTCCTCCTCCTTCTCCTCCTCCTCCTACTTCTTCTTCATCTACTGAGGATTGAACCCACAGGTGCTTTACCACTGAACTACATCACCAGTCTTTTCTATTTTTTTTTTAATTTTTAATTTTGATATGGACTCTCACTAATTTCCTAAGGCTAGCCTCAAGCTTGCAATCCTCTTCTCTCAACCTCCCCAGTCACTTGGATAACAGGCATGCATCACAGCACCCTACCACATTTTCTTTATCCATTCATCCGCTAAAGGGCATCTGGGTTAATTTCATATTCTAGCTGTTTTGTTGTTGTTGTTGTTGTTATTGTTGTTTTGTTTTTGCTTTTTGCAGTTCTGGGAGTTGAACCCAGGGACACACTTTACCACTCCATCCAGCCCTTTTGTAGATTTATATTTTGACATGGGGCCTTGCTAATTTGTTTAGGCTGGCCTGGAACTTGTGATCCTCCTGCCTCAGCCTCCCAAATTACAGGGATTACAGGTGTGTGCCACCACACCAGCTACTAGCTATTTCTTCAAGCTGTGGCTTTCTTAATAATAGTCAAAATCATCCTAATCGTATAATTATTTATAAAGTTTAACTATTGACTAACCAAGACTGTTTTAGCAGGTATTTTACACTTTACTCTTTTATTCCTGCCCAGTTCTTAGTTCTATTACATTTCTATCTAACTCCAAACTCTTGGATCTTAAACTTTTCCTCTAACTTGCTTCGCACAATGAGTATCCCAAGCATTTGACTTTCAGTTGCCCCCTATTGACTCTTAGTCTCTCTTAGGTGAGAATCACATCAGTAAACTATTTTTTATTTTTTTGAAGCTTATCTGTACATGTTACCTTAATCTCACCACAGATAATGAATATTGGTGACTTCCAGGGTTTTATGGTGGTGGTGGTTGTTAATTGGTTTTTTTTTATTTGCTTTTTTATTTTTATTTTTTAAATTATTATTGGCTGAGTCTTCTCATTGAATTTACTGACCCTGTTTCGGCAACCTCCTTTACATGTTTTCAACCTCTTTTCCTGCTTTTTGTATTTCTTAAATCAAATATTGATTTCTGCAGTCCTAGCCATAATCAGTTAACCTAAATGACATCTTGAAATGCTCTGGATCTACTAATTCATTTTAATGGTCTTGATACTATATGGTACTTTGGAAATAAACTCAACCAGGAAGCTCAGGGGGAAAAAAAATGCCAAGTTCTTTCCCCTAACTCAACAGGGAAGACACCACAGGACTCAACATGGGGATTAATTTTAGTCAATAATTTTAGAAATAGAAGTTTTTATAATATACTTTTATAATTTGAAAATGACTTCAGTGTAGTAAATTATGAAGGTAAGGGAAAAGTTGAGGAAATTGCACAAATAAGAAGTTGGGCATAAAATTAAGATCTGAACTTCTTGGTGAACAAGGTAAGGCCCTATTATGGGCTGAACTGGGCTCCCTCAAATTCATGTCTTGGAGTACTAGCCCTCAGTACTTAGAATGTAGCTGTATTTGGAGATAGAGCTTTAATGATGTAATTAAGTAAAAATGAAGTCTTCTGGGATGGACCTCAATCCAATAGGACTGGTGTCTTTATAAGAAGGAATTTGGACACAGATGCACAGAGAAAAGATTATATGGAGCCATGGTGGGAAGATAACCACCTTGACCCAGTTATGAAATCTAGCACAGTATGATAGAAGAGGGAGAGAAAGGAATAAGACAATTTGAATGAACTGTGTGGTTGAATCTTAATAAAAGCACATCTATGTTGTGAATACCAATCCTTTATGGGTCTCTCAAATCTTATTTGTTTACAAAACTCACAGTTGCCACTATATCCAGTGAAACTACTACATGCTTGCATTTCAATAGTAAATATGAAAACCAATGAGTAAAATAAACAATATTTTGTGAGTCTAAATTTACTGATAGAATATATCATTCAGTACTTAATTCAAGCACAGGAATACTCAGAACAGTGGTGCAGTAAATTGTCAATGACCATAAAATACAGTCATTTTAAATTATTTTTAGATTATATTTTAAAATAATTTGGGAGCTGAGGTTGTGGCTCATTGGTAGAATGCTCACCTAGCGCATGCGAGGCCCTAGGTTTGATCCTCAGCACCACATAAAAATAAATAAATACAATAAAGGTATTTTTAAAAATAATCTGGAGCTGGTCATGGTGGCATACAGTTGTAAATCTAGCTACTCATGAGACTGAGGCAGAAAGATGTCAAGTTCAAGGCCAGCCTTGGCAACTTAGCAAGACCCTGTTCAAAAAAAAAAAAAAAGACTGGGGATGTAGCTCAGTGGTAGAACATCTAGGGGTTCAATACTCAGTACAAAAATTCAAGTGCTAATACCAATACTAATTTGGTAAGCAATCTCTGAAAATAAGTCCATTAGTAAATGAATTCTTCATATCTATCTCCTTTTTCTGTTTCTTCCCTACCCTTCCATAAAAAAAGTGAGAAAATTGCCTAGATTTAAACTAATGTAGCCTAAATGAAAGATAGACTTTGCGAATGCTAAGTAGGAAGACAGTGGGAAAATGAAGGGAAGAGTCTAAGGTCTCAGAAACTTCATAAAGAGCAATTCTACAGCTGAGGGATTTGGCCCCTTTGTGCAGTGAAGCCTCTTTAGACTTTGCTTACTATTACTTATTGAGCTGCCGGCTATGTTTTATGCAGGTGGGTTCTTTTAAAGAAGAAATTTTAAAAAAAAACTAAAGGAAAATAGTAACTAGATTTAGAATGTTAGAAAAGAGGGGGAAAAGGATTTCATAAATTTGGATTTTTCTTAAGATAATATATTGCCAAATTCTTCATGCCAATGTAAACTATATTTTTATTAGCGGGGAACAGATTATTACATATAAATGGAATTTGTTTTATTGAAAATTGAAATCTAATTAATTCAGATAATATCCATAACTTTCTTATTTCACTCTATTTGCTCTCAGTTATTTGACTTGCAATAATTTAACTGGAGATTATGTGTTACTTTTACTTTCTCTTTGGATTAGTGATAATCTGAAATAAATTTGATAGTTTATGCTAAACAGACAAATAGAATTATTAAATAATATTAGATCTCAATGCTAACAGATAAGACTCGTTTAGGGTAACCTTTAAATCTCACTTTAAAAAAAAACACGGTAATAGAGACAAATTTGCTGTTTAATAATTTATTTGCAATGTATAAATGCCACAAAGGAAATAACTGCAAATAATTTTATTTGGGTTTGAGAAAATCATGACATTCTCGAGTTATCTTAGTTGGTATAAACTTAAAAGTACACAAAGGAAATAAGAACTAAGAGGCTGTATCAGCAAATACTCAGCCAGGTGGAAGGAAAATATTCAGGACACAGTCTTAGAAGACTGATAGAGCTCTTAGACCCAACAGCAACATCTGAAAAAGGCCCACCCAGAAAAAAAAGAGAGAGAGAGAGAGAGAAAACCTGATGAATCCTTTGAACAAGATTAGAGATAACACCTCTAAGAGTTCAAGGTATAGATGGAAGGTAAAATTGCACAACTTGAGTTCTCGTGATCCAGTCACTTCCTGAAAGCCCCACCTCTGAATACTGCTGCACTGGGGACCCAGCTTTAACATATGAATCTTTAGGAGATATTTCAGATCCAAACTATAATGGTAACATTGTTGATGATAACCAACTTCCTACACAAACTGAAGAACACTTTATACATCACTGGAAATAAAGAAAAATTAGATCTGGTTCTACATGATACACACATTGCCAAATAAGTTTCATCCTGTACCATCTCTCAATCCCTGTGAACTGTCACTTTGGAGTTAAAAAAACAAACAAAAACAACAACAACAAAAAATATTGTTTAAGAGAAGTCAGAAGCAAGACCGACTCATCAAGAGCAATTCAGGAAGCTTGCAATGGGAAAAAATCTATGTGGAAAAGAAAAATCAGAGTGCCCAGAGGCAAAACTAAACTCTAGAATTCAATTTGGCTAAGATGTCCTGCCACCTGTAGCAGCAGCTCACTGCTATAAGGTCAGTAATCATCATTATAGGTACCTAGAGAGGCATCAAATTACTATAGAGATCTGGATCATTTTGTCTTATCAACAAAAAAGTCCAATGGCACTAACTTCACCAGCAACTCTGGAGCTAAAACATGGTAGACACAGACAAATTCAGCGTATTTGATATCATCAACCTGGCCCTTAAGTCTCTCACAGTCTTCCTGGAAATTTACCCTTCTGTTGAAACTTCAAGCTAAGACTTCTGGAGATGACAAAACATAATAAACAAGTCAGTCCCTAGCACATGGTGGGCATTAGATAAAGAAGCCATGTTAATTTAATGAAAAATTGCTTAATTGTTAGAGACAAGCCACAGCCAGCAGTCAGGAGACACAATCATATATCATTCTCTGTGCTTGGGAAACATGTGATCAGGTTTTGTTAGAGTGTTAGAGTAAACCCCAGGCATGCTGAGAGACCCTGTCATCATTTCTGGCCACAGAAGGCAGGCTTCTTTTCCTAGCTGTGCATTCTGCTAACATTGAGCACCAAGTGTGTGCAGTCCTGCCCTAGGACAGACTCTAGCCTCCATGTACTCCAACCTGAAATGGAACACTGTATCTGCAATAGAGGCAGAAGAGTCAAATGCCCTGATCTCCAGTGAGCAAGGCTATGCATGTCGCATAAGAAATTGAGAGTGCTGCCCTGGAAACTGGAGGAGCTTGTTGGCAAAAAAAGAATTATGTGAGCTGATTGTGAGAAATCGAACAGTGGCAGGAGGAAGAAAACAAGAGAAGAAGGAGCCAACACTTCTGAACTGGTTGCAGGTGTACTCTGCATACAGATGAAGGTAGAGGCTGAGTCCCTGCTGCAGCTCATTGCTGAGAAACACATCAGAAGCCCCAAGCCTGGGATGAGCTAAGGTAGTGGACCAGGCTGCAGTGCCAAACAGTGCTTGTCTGTAGAAGACAACACCCATGCCCTGCTCATATGCAGTGCCTGGAGAACAAATTCACATTTTAAAACTGTAGGTTGCCTGTGGCAAAACTGCCTTGGGATACCATTTCCCTTCCATGCATCTGTTTCAGTGATGTTCTCCAACCCCCAAGATCTTAGTGAAAATTCCCAAGGGCATATGGGTGGGGCAAAAATGGGTACCCTCTGCTGGTAGAGGAGCAGATTAAAACATAGGGTGAGGAAAGGACATACATCATGTTTTCTAAATGAAAAAAAAAAAAAGGAGGGAGGATGATGATAAACAGGACTTCAGGAGACAGAGACAGGTACAAAAGGCCCCACAGAGCCCTATTGATCCAGCCTTTCTTCAGAGTTCAGCAAACCTGGGAATAAAGAAAATAAACATATTTATAATCATTTTTTTAGTCATCATAGAAAGGATATATTCAATTCATGTCAAAACCTTAAGGTGAAACTTTGATGAAGAACAAGCTATGTACATCATCTCAAAGAATCTCCTTACTCATACTGTTTTCTTAATTGACAAGTAAAAATTGTATGTATTTCTTGGGTACCATGTGATATTTCAATACATATATACATTGTGTAATATTTAAGTCTGGGTAAGCAAATCTACTTAAACATATCATTTTGTGGTAAAAACATTCAATATTATTTCTTCTGACTTTTTTGAAATACACAGTACAGTATGTAATATAATCATCCTACCCATGCAATAAAATACCAGAACCTATTTATCCTATCTAACCATAACTTAGTTTGCATTGACCAACCTTTCCATTGCCTCCCTCTCCTCTATTCTCCCCAGCCTCAGTTATCTACAACTCTACTATCAGTTTTGGGTTTTCTCCAGTATGGAGTATTGAACCCAGGGGTGCTTAATAACTGAGCTAAATCCCCAGCCCTTTCTAATTTTTATTTTGAGACAGGGTCTCACTAAGTTGCCAGGGCTGGCCGCAAACTTGTGGTTCTCCTACCTCAGCCTCCAGAGTCACCAAAATCACAGGCATGCACCACCATACCCAACTCTACTCTCAACTCCTATGAGATAACTTTTCAATATTCCATATTTGAGTGTGAACATGAGGTATTTTTTTCCAGTGGCTAGTATATTTGACTTTACATAATGACCCCTAGTCCTTTTCACATTGTTTTAAATGACAAGATTTCTACCTTTTATATCGCTGAAATAGTACTCGACTGTGTATATATACCACATTGTCTTTATTGATCCATCAGTTGAGCCGGTAGGTTGATTTGATTTCTTGGCTAATGTGAACAGTACTGCAATAAACATACAAGTGCAGATGTCTCTTCAGCATACTGATTTTTATTTCCTTTGGATATATACCCAGTAGTGGGATTACTGGAATATATAGTAGGTCTATTTTTATTTTTTTAAGGAAACTCCACACTGGTTTCCATAATGGCTATGCTGATTTATGTTCCTTTCAACAGTGTGCAGGGCCTCCCTTTTTGCCACATCCTTGTCAACACTTATTATTTTTTGTTTTGTTTCTTTCTTTTTTTTTAAAGAGAGGGGGGGGAGAGAGAGAGAGAGAGAGAGAGAGAGAGAGAGAGAGAGAGAGAGAGAGAGAGAGATTTTTTTTAATATTTATTTTTTAGTTCTCAGCGGACACAACATCTTTGTTTGAGGATCGAACCTGGGCCGCACGCATGCCAGGCTATCGCGATACCATTTGAGCCACATCCCCAGCCCTTGTTTTGTTTCTTTTTAATAATAAAACACATTCTAACTAGCATGAGATGATATTTTATTGTGATTTTGATTTGCGTTTCTCTGATGATTAGTAATGTTGAGCATTTTTTAAATATATTTGATACCATTAAAAAAAAAAAAAGGAGTTAAATTCTGTTGTTTCCTGTGACAAAGACTTGCCACTTGAGCCTGAATTGATCTCAGTCTATACCTCTCCCAATACTAGTCACTCCACTTGTTTTTTCTCCACCTCAAGTTCTCTTGGATCTTACTGTTTTAGCTGAAAGTTCAATGTCTCTTTCTTTTAAGTTCCCTCCAGAGACTCCCAAGAGAGAACTGCCATGTGGGTAAGTCACCACCCAATATTGATTACCCTTCTTGGGCACAGTTTTAGTAACAAGGCATTCCATTGGCTGACAGTCAAGGTGTTTACTATTTTTGGTTCCTGAGTTAATCTCTTGAACTAAGTCAACTGATCCATGAAATTAGATAGCATGTGATATAAGGTTTATAGCCCTGTGAACAGAGAAACACTTCGGCTGCTTTTCTTAGAAAAGCTTTTATGTCATAGAGCTACAGACATGGAAGGACCAGGGCTTGTTGGACATATGGGAAAACACAGTCTTCTTTCTAGAGTATTGGTTCTTTTAAGAAATTAGTGATGTTGCAATGTGTGTGGCACACACCTATAATACCAATAATTCTGGAGGCTGAGGCAGAATGATCACTAGTTTGAGGCCAGTCTCAGAAGCTTAATGAGGCCCTGTCTCAAATTTTTTTTATTTTTTTGAAAAAGGGCTGGGAATATAACAGTGGTAAAGGGGTACTAGGTTCAATCTGCAATACCAAAAAAATAAATAAATAAAATGCAGTTAATTGTTCATATAAACATATTCATGACTCATTTTTACAAATGGAATTTCCTTAAAGGTCATAACATGAATGTATACATGTTTCCAATAACGTTTCAAGGAATAGCAGTGTGTCTTGGGGTATTTCATATGAAGATTCATGTAGAAAGTTATTGGAATTTATGTAAAATAAAACAAATTCAGTATTAATAAATACTTGACAAACCTTTATTGAAATTCACATAGAATATGTAAACAAGTAAACATAATTGGACATTTATATCAACCTTTCATAACAAAATTCAACAACTGTTCTGATTATGCATAGGGCTAAATAGACTTGTTTGTGTTCTGCTATTAAGACTTAGTTACAAAACTGAAGTAGAAGCTATTTCAAGAAGTATATTATAAAATCAAAAGCTCTTAAATCAACCAAAAAGTGAATTAGCCATGATAAGTCATGAATACAAGAATAATAAGGTCACAACCATCACAAAATGTCCACACCTCAAAGTAAAGATGACAAAGACAGAACATTTTGACCATGTCATGTAAAGGCAGGGTATTTGAGAAGAAAGCAACTTGCAATAGGCAAAATTCAAACAATCCATCCATGAGTCAACTAGATCTAAGTGGAAAATATCAGTAGGAATGAATACCATGATCCAAAGTACCAGCCAAAAGCAATGGAGGTAAAAATTATGCCAAATCTATCTTTCATTTTTGGCACAAGTTCTGTTTAGTTCTAGACAGGTCTCTTTTAAAATGTGTGCAACTGAAGTCAACAATGATGCTAATACTTAGGGCAGAACTTTATGTTGGTTAAGATTCTATAGTAAACAAATGGCACACTCAAAGGTTTACTTGAAGAGAATTAAAAGAAGGTAGTATTTACAGACAAGTGAGATGGGAATAAGGTGACCAATAACAGTAAAATTCCCAGTGACTAGCAAGTATGTGAGGCCTTTACTAATGCCGAGCGTGAAGGAGTGAGCATCAACCACAACCCTGGCCAGTATCCATAAAGGGAGACCCTAAAGATGCGATCTTACCATAGGCTCCACTTTTTTAAAAGAATAAAAAGTAAAAGTGACAAGATTATGATGTATGTGGAAGTTTGGTTAAAATTAATTTCTCTCTCTCTCTCTTTTTTTTTTTCCAAATATTGGGAGTCAAATCCAGGGCCTCAAGTGTGCCAGGAAAGCTCTCTACCACTGAATCACATCCCCAGTCAACCCCTAGGTATTTTTTTAAACTGTTGGCTTGAAGGGGAAATTTAGGTAACTAAAATACTTGATTGCCAGGCAACTAAGAATCTGTTGAGGTTGTTGAACATGCATTCATAATGATACTAGTCTGTTCAGAATTCTTTTTTGTTTGTTTGTTTGCTTGTGTACAAGGGATTGAACCTGAAGTCTTACACATGCTAGGCAAGCACTGAGCAACATTCCTAGTCCTTTTTGTTTGTTTGTTTGTTTGTTTTTTGGAAACAGGTGCTAACTAAGTTACAAAGACTGGCCTCAGACTTACAATTCTGTTGATTCAGCCTTCTGTGTTGCTGGGATTATAGACACTCCACCACGTTCAATTTTGCTTACTCTGTTTTTTGTTTGTTTGTTTGTTTGTTTGTTGTTTTAACGTGGTATTAGGATGGCCAGGAACAGGCTTGGACAAAATATCTGGGTTCATCCCATGTTGCTCTTGGATGTACAGGTTTACCTATGAGAGATTACATAAGAAAATGGCTGTCTGGCTAGAGTCTCTCTTGCTCTTTTCATTGCAAGCTGCCATGGGGGCCAGACCTCAAGGAAATGAAATTTTCAGCCCTATAATTTGAAAGAAAAGTTTCCCTGGTCAGGTGCACAGTGAAAATTCAGGCCTGGCTGACACCCTGACTGTGGCTTTATGATACTCTAAGCAGAAGACCCAGCCAAGCCAACCCAGACTCCTGATCTTTAAAAACTGAGCTAATGAATGTATGTTTCAAGCCACCAAGTGTGTGGTAATTTATTAAGCATTAGTAGATAAGTAATACAATTATAAATAACCTTATGAACATAAATTTGATAAATAAAAAGGATACATTCATCTAAAAAGAGATGATAATGGAATCTACAAAGAAAGATTTGGAACTAACATGTAAGCTTAGATTTTAAGTAAGATATGTGACTGTCATAGTCTGTTGGGGCTGCTGCTAAAAAAAAAAAAAAAGAAAGAAAGAAACATGAGATTGGGTGACTTAAAAACAACAGAAATTAACTGGGCACATTTGTACATACCTATAATCCTAATGACTCTGAAGGTTGAGGCAAGAGGATGGCAAGTTCAAAGCCAGCCTCAACAATTTATCAAGGCCCTAAGAAACTCAGTGAGACCTG